>NC_055693.1:16267730-16595230 GCF_017639745.1 Melanotaenia boesemani
AAAAAGAAACAGAATGGTCAAATAAAAACAGCATGTGATGTCCTAATGTAACATAGCAACCATAGAACAATCGCACATATGAAGAGAAAAAGCTGCTCAAGTTCTTTAAAACTGACTTTTTCTCCATTTGATCTTTTCTTCCCTGTTGCATTCACTACAACCATTCAATGTGAAGTCAACTATACATCCAGTGTTTTTATTAGTTTTACTGAACACCAAATAAATAATATAATAATAAATTATAAATTTTTTTTTCCCTAATTATTTGCCTTTTCATCGTGTGCTGTATTTGTTTTCATTATTATAGTAACAGTGCAAACAGCGTAAAATTGACTTGAATATGTTTAAAACCAAGGCAGAACCTTTGATTTTAAGTCATTGGTTTCACTCATGATATATGTTGTGGTATATCGAAATTAGGAGGTGACTGTGGTTCAGGAGCTAGAGTAGAGTAGAGTGCACTCAAAGCGTGTAAAATAAAATGAGCGTGTACAAAAATGCAGTGATGATTTCACTAGTCGGTGCCATATCTGGCATTCTGTTGGCTAAATGAATTTGAACAGAATCCCCACACAGCAACCCAAGAGCAGGCTGGAAAAGAGGAGAAGTTTCATGAGAGCACAGTAGTATTAAGTCAGAGAGGAAGAGCCGAAGCCTGTGCACAGGACATGTTACTTTGAGAAGATAAAGTAGAGTTATGAATTGAAGCACAGCATATTTGCATGCAAGCAGGGATTTTTCAAACACTTAAGCAGAAACCCCACTATGTGTTCCTCACCTGCAAGTTCCTTTGGATCCCTCCATTATCTATACTGTGTTGTTCAATGAAGGGTCACAGGGCAGCGGGAGCCTATCCCAGCATTTAGCGGGTGAGAGGCAGGGTACACCCTAGACAGATCACCAGTCCATCACGTGGCCAGCACATAGACAAACAATCATTCATGCACACATTCACTCCTTGGGAGAATTTAGAGTCACCAATTAACCTAAGATGCATGTCTTTGGAGGTTTCAAGTTTTTATTTAATTATTTAATTATTTAAACTTCACTTTTACAGGTAGCCCCATTAAGACGCGCAGTCTCATTAACACACAGTCTCATTTCTCAAGGATAGATATATAACGTTCCGTTACAGTTATAGAACTAAAATAAATTACAAAAATAAATTAGAATTCATTGAAAGTGTTTGCTAAATAAAACAAAAAAAACAAAAAAAAAAAATGAAAACACCATATGAGGTCAAAAACAGAAATCAGAAGTAATCTTTTGTTTAAAAAAAAAAAAAACCCCAAAAAAACCAAAACATTTTCCAGTCCAGATGTGATTCCCAATTTGAAATTCAAAATGGCTGTGAGGCAAACAAAAGCTTGTTAGCAGTTATGAAAACCATTTGAAAGCTCTGAAATGAAGGTTTTTTTAATGATTAGGTGTGGCATTTTATATACACATGAAAAAACACATATTGAAAGTAAAACCAATGTTTTTAACATGTTGTAAAACAATGCAATTGTCACTTAGAAATTCAACTTGCTTTCAAGAAATGGAGGTATGTGACACCTAGAGTGTAAGAACAAACTCATATGTGTCATTTCCAGGATGAAAAACACATTGCCCCTGTCAATGTCCAGTAGGAGTCCAGTAACTGTCAAACACCAAACAGTATGTCATAGATTTTACTCAGTTTACTTGAATCAAACATGGTACTATTCATTTAAGTATACACACTGACACACAAGCAAAGCGTTTTTTTAACTGACTGTTTATTTCTGAATATCATTTCAGCTTTATACAAGGGGTAAACAGCTACAAGCAAACTGCACACAGATTAAACCGCATATATTAGTGACAACAGTAAACAGTTTTACAGATAGTCTGTCTTGAACCAAATTTCGGTGGATGCCATTCTCCCATCTGTCACATTTTCCGTCATCTTGCCAAAAACTTTCAGACGTAACTTCCATTAAGGATTTTTTTCCTCACTCAGTTTCATTAATAACTCAAATATCTGCTGGCATATTTTTCCTCTCTATCGTAGTTTGTAGTTTGCTTAATTTTAGCAAAGTGTAAAAGTTGTGTTTTTCTGCTACATACCGAATTAAAATGCAACACCAGGATTCTCATGATAAATAAAGCATGTTATTATCATCCCCTAATTATGTAAAACAGTTACATTATGGAGTGCATCATGCAGGATTCTCAGTCTCCATGCATATTCATGCTCTGTCCAAAGATTCTTCCACATATACTGATGGATTGAAATTTTAAAAGATCTGTTTTCAAAAATTTTAAAGCTCTGCTTACAGCTGTGGGCAACATATATTTTGCTCTGTCATAATTTAGTCTTCTTGTTAATTGCAGACCTCTGTGATGACTTATTTCTGTTATCTAGTTAATATATGAAGAGCTCATTTCCAAAAACAGATTAAAGCTACTCATGAAATCCCATAAACACTGTTTGACTGATATTCCTTTGACTGTGCTAAAAATAAAATTAAAAGTATGATTAAAAAAATAGGAAAGAAAGAAAGAAAGAAAGAAAGAAAGAAAGAAAGAAAGAAAGAAAGAGGTGTGATATCTAAACAATTCAGCACAAATGTGATTTATTTTACCTGGGGTGCATAATTAAAAAACATGATTTAGAAAAATTAATCAACCATGGATAACCAATTTGCCAAATGAACCCTTTATACTACCCACTGGAAAAATATTAATTAGAGTTATTCCCAGACCTTTAAATAATTGAGCTCACACAATCAGTGAACATGAGTATACACTGCAGCTGTTATACTTATAACTCTGAGTTTGACAGAAATTGCGGGTCATGAACACGTGACCTGCAGCTTGTGAGGTAGATGCGTTTACTGGATGTAAATCCAGGTTTTTGACTATACTGTAAACCTCGGGGCACAGAAGGTAAATAAGCTCCTACCTGCAGAGGAAAAGAATTTTACCAGCTTTTTTTTTTTAGCTTGTTCATAAAAAACCAAACAACAAAACGTCCTCCCAAGATGCAAGCCTGAACGTAACCAACATGGGACAGGGATGGAACTTCATTGTCTCATGTTGACTTATGTTCATGTTGATAATTTTCTGACAAATTTCTTAGTAATTACATTAGTTTATTATTTTTGACTGGGAAGTGGAAGTCAGCTCATAGAGCAGGACTGAGAATGAGCTGCCAGCTGTCTTGAAGACAGGTAAAATCGATTGATCCTGTTTTTTTTTTTTTTTTTTTAATTTCTCTCTTGGCAAGTTCCTACTGCCAGAATACAAATTTCCACGTGATTCTCCAGATTTACAGACAAAGGTTTAGGTTTTCCTGTCCTCAGGAACATAGGGGTGACTCTCATTACATCTGCATCACTGGAACAACAGACAAGTTGTCTTATACAATTTGGGCCACTGCCATTCATATTTGGCAAAAGTTACAACAACTCCATCTTAAGACACAAAGGGATTATTACTAAATAATGCTATGACAGACTGATATTTAAAAAAATATTTTTCTAAACATCCACTACATGCCAACATACGCACTTTTGAATACATATATATATATATATATATATATATATATATATATATATATATATATATATATACACAGTATATTTTTTTCTGCAGCCGGCAGCGACCGTGTCAGCAAGCAGAATATGAGAATGAGGAAGGATCGGAGATGAGTGTGAACGTTCAAATGCAACCTCGGCTCTACGAAGGCCAGAGGTAGACCAGGTTGACCCAGAGACGAGCGCAATCAGCAGCAATATCGGAACACAAACCCCAGCCACCCCATCAAGCAATGGTCGCCAGCCACCGACCAGGTTACCACAGACGATCACCTGGCATGGGCCAGCACTCACCCCAATGTTCCAGCCGCACACCCCAGGAACCAGGGCACCATCAACCCCTCACCCTTATCCCCCACCCACCACCTCCCTCAAACACTCCCCCTAACCCACTCCTACTCACACCCACCCACCTCCAATCTTAATGCAGTCATTCCTATTTTCTAAGGATTTGGATTTTCCAGGGTCCAAGAGCCACCACTAAGGCAATCCTATAAAAGATCACTAATATCTGGAGTCAGATTCTCCAGTGGGCAATGTAAAAAGCTGGTCTCCATGGAGACCTCTAAGGAGGATTACCTTAAGTTACACAAGAACATAAATGCTCACCTATTACAACAATTTAATCGTATTGTCGTAAATATTTAGTTGCACGGGTATGTGGTCTTAGTATGGTGAAAATAAGGAGTTCCATTGTCTCAAGCATGATGATGGATTTTTTTTTTCTCAGCCATTTAGTCCTTGTGAGATAACTGAAATTGAAAAAAGTATAGATGTCAACTCTGGAAGAAAACATCAGGCAGCATGCAGGAAAAAAACAAAAAACAAAAACTTGACCTTAAGGAAGAACAGATAAGGAATGGTTACTAGAAAATGTATTCAGAGCTGAATCGATGCAATTCATTCATAGTGCAAACTATAATAATAAATGGGAGCTTTCAATTTTCAAAGACCTGGAGATTTTTACAGAAGAGGGATATAGTCCACAATCCACAATCCCAAAGTACTGGAAAAAAAACAAAAAAAAAAAACAAAAAAAAACTGAAACTAGCTATTATGATAACCATTTGATTACTTGGCGGGTTTTGCAAGTAAGGCTTTTGTAAATTAGATGAATAACTTTGGAAAAGGTATCTTTGCTAAAGTAATTTAGTGATTGGTTTGGATCAGAGTCATATAGAGAAAGGTGGATGTAGAAATGCAGTGTGCAAATCAAATGGGTTCTTAACAAGGTGTATGTGGTTGGTGGCTTTTTTGTTTTCTTAAGCAGAAAACATTTTTTAACAGCTTATTCTGTATTTGGAAAACTTGGAGCAAGAGCAACTTACAAGAGAGGTTTGCTCATATTGAAGGTCTTGTTCAAGCACTGGCTAAATATTTCAGCTTATTTTAAATGTTTTTACAGTCATGATTAATTTAAAGTTACTAGCAAAATTATTCAACCCCCATTGCCTTTTATTCTCAACTCACTGGAGCTTGAATAATTTTGTTGTTGACTGTATTTGATAGGCTATGGTTTCCTTCTCATATAAACAATCTAAACAAGTTAGTTTTCACACATCGATTATTTTTCCCTGTTTGGTTTTTAATATGAAATTATTCTCAATAATTCAATATCAGACACCCCTTATAGATCCTAGAGCTCAAACCATTTACAGTCTGAATATAATTGTAGATGACTAAGAGATTTAAAATAATGTAATTCTGTAAACTCTGACACTGCCATGAATAATATGCCATTTATGTATTTCTCCCTTAATTTGCAAAGACCTTTATCTTTTCGGGTGACTTCTCCTTTTTCATTTGCTTGCTAAGCCGCTGCTTGCGGGCAGTGAAACGGTAATGCGGCTTAATGTTGTGGAGATTTGCAGAAGGGTGGGACATGCAGGTCTGCATCTGGTCTAGTAGTGAGTAAATTTCTGTGTTCTTCATTTGGACATAATGCTCCAGAAAGCCTTGACCTGGCTTGTCATGACTCTCCGGACAAATGCGCTGCATTAAAAGCAAAATAACACAATGACCCTTTGCAAATGCCTTTCTCTTCTAATTATAGGTGGCTGCTGTAAGTTGCTGCATACAGTTTAAAAAATGGAAGTTCAGAGAAAAACACATTAAGACTCATAATGCACAAGTTGTAATCTACTGTATCTTTACTTACCTTAAGCTTTGACCCCACATTGAAGCGTACAGTGTTTTTCTGATGCCCAAAGGTGACATACATGTGCTCTTGTGAGTGTATGCGCACACTAATGTGTGGCCCAAGGGTGAAGGTGAGAGGCTTGGAGGGAAGGTTCCGCACATGGGGGTCAAAATACAGCCAGCTCCAGCGCCTCCTCAAATCTCCCGACTCACTGAAACAGAGTCCTCCATCAGGGGTCAGATGCAACCCATAAACATACCACAAAGATATAAAGCGTTTATACTCCAGATTAATTTTATGAATGTGGAATGATGGGCTGTAAGTGTGGATGGCATTAGAGAAGAGCCGAGGGACAAAGTCTATAAAAGTCATTCTGTCTTCTTGACTTGTTGATATTCCTGTTTGGTGAGAATTAAGAAACTTGGAACGGTTGCTTAGGCAAAACAACCAAGATATAAGTGCAGAATGAGTTATATAACTCCTTGGTGAATTTGAATAATTAACATTGTGCTTTGTACAGCTTTCAGTAGCAGGTAGCTATATTTATTTTATAAACGTGTTCAGAAAATGTAAGCTTTATCTAGTGTCATTTTTCTCTTTTTCTCCCACGTTTTTGTAGTTCTTTTACCAGGACAGCATCAGAGATGATAACCACTGTTTTTCCCACTTGTATTTATTTATTTCTTTTAATATTACTGTATTTGATCAGTTTAATAAGCCATTTCTGTTTTGTTTAAGGCATTTGGCTGTACTAAAACAAAGTACACCATTTGAAAGTAGTTTTTAGATGTGTTTTGTTGTGCTTTTATTTTTGTGTGTTGTGTGTTTTGTTGTGCTATCTTTGTTTATTGTTTTATTTTCATGCATGGTGATAATTTGGTTGGTAACCCATCACTCTACCCTAGCATCTCTGATATAATGCAGTTCAGGCTTACCTTGTGTGTTTTTGTTTTGTCCAGTTCTTTGGTATGTTGAGTGTGTTTAAATGAAATATTTTCCTCCTTTTATTGTGATTTGCCCAATATTCAGACAACTGAGTCAAGTTTTTAAGGTATCTAATTTTACTGTAAATTTAAATTTGTAGTCTTTTGTTCCGGTTTCTGGGTTCTTTAAGTTAAATATAACTCAGTCACATGAATATATATTTTACTTTTAAAACACAGGTAGGCTTATTGTTTCCTGTTGAATTCCAATATTTTGCTAAACCGTGATTTTTAGCTGAAAATCCTCACCAATTTTCCATTGCAAAGTGCAAAAGCATATCTCTCAAAATGCCACACAGCTATATTACAGCCTAATTGTACTAATTTAGTGAAGTCTTCATTTGCATTGCAGTTTAAACGCTAAATGAATGACAGTTACCACATCTTTCCATTGGGATGGTAGCATGTGGAGTGGCCTTTATTTGTGAAAATGCCTTTGATGCTGGGCACTGTGTCCTTGTCCTCCAAGATGATGTGAATGAAGTCATCAGCTTCCGTTGAGGATACTATAATGGCTGCTTTCCCAGAAGGATAACTTTATCTATTAAGGATCATTAACAATGAGCAAACCTTTTATCAAAGCAAGACAATGCAGGCTCTCATTTGTATTTTGAGCCAGTCTTCCATCCTCACTTAAAAGGATACAAAACACTTCCTGTTCCATCTGGACATAAGATCAGAAAAGATTTCCCACTTTTGTAGAACTTCTGGATAACTTCTTTTATCTGTGAGAGTAAATGGCCAAGTTATTTATTAGCCTATATTTTCAGTAAATACAACTGTGTCAATATGTGTGTCTGGTCTGCTCCTTTTGTGACAGATGATCAAACGCTGCATATGGTCGTGGAAAGACCACAACAAAAGCAATGCCATTACAAAAGCACAAGCATACCTTTGGTTCTGTCTCTTTCTGTGTAAACATGTCAGTCTTATTTCTTATATTTATCTGAGAGATGTGAGGTTCATCTTTGATCTCTTTTGACAGCTTGTAATACAAGGTTTTGTGATTCATTTCAGTATGGTCTGAGAAAAGAAAGGAGAGACTCAGTGCATTCAGATGTCCTTAGTAAGAAGGAGAAAAGACTGCATACACAACATCATCATTTGTACTAGCTTATCTAGACAAGGCTCAGGGTGTTTTACTTACAAGACCTCTCATCCAAGTTATCTTTTCTTGGTTTTCTGCGAGAAAAAATGATGAGAAAAAATGGCGGCGCACAGTAGAGCAGCGGCTTCTCGAGCTCCCGGGACTAAGGCTGTTTTTCACAACTTAGAGACCACTTTTAGCACTACTTCTGTGCAAAATCTGCGTGTGAAGTACAGCACAACCGAACTCGCACTCATCAGAGATAGTTTGGTTACCACGACCATAACCCCAGGGCTGAAATCCGCACTTGGGAGACAGGGGCTCCTGAGGACAACAACGTGGCGCAGCAGAGTACGGGGCGCTGCGGGAAAAAGGAAGCGCTGTGCCCGGAGACAAAAGAGAGGAACGCGGGCGGGTGTGCTTGCCCAGCTGAAGGCTAGGAGGCCTCCAATTCCAACTCTCTTCCTGGCCAACGTCCGCTCCCTGGACAACAAAGTGGACCTGTTGCGTCTGAGGCTGAGTGTTTACACAGAGATGAGGAACTGTGCTGTTTTCTGTCTCACGGAAACTTGGCTGAACCACAACATGCCGGACTCAGCCTTCCAGATCGACGGCCTGCAGCTATTCCGTGCGGACCGCGACCACCGGTCGGGGAAGTCGAGAGGAGGAGGACTATGTGTGTACATAAACGAAGGTTGGTGTACAAACTGTGGACTGGTAAAAAGCCACTGCTCTGAGGCGATAGAACTTATGACGGTGAAATGTCGGCCGCACTATCTGCCTCGAGAGTTCACCGCGGTGTTCGTCACCATTGTTTACATCTCACCGGGTGCTAATGCTAACGAAGCGCTACAGGAGCTACATGACACGATCAGCTCACTGCAGACTGCGCACCCGGAGGCACTTTACGTGGTTGCGGGAGACTTCAACCACGTGAAACTGACGGACACTCTGCCCAGGTTTTACCAGCACGTCACCATTCCCACACGAGGGGACAACACTCTGGACTGTGTGTACACAAACATACGTGGTGCATACAGAGCTCTTCCTCGCCCCCATCTTGGCCTCTCTGACCACATCTCCATCCTGCTGGCGCCAGCTTACCGCCCCCTGCTGAGACGGATCAGGCCAACAAAGAAGACTGTCACTGTGTGGCCCAGTGATGCAGCCTCTGTTCTCCAGGACTGCTTCCAGTGCACAGACTGGCAGGTCTTCAGAGAGGCAGCTATGTGTGAGGGAGAGGTGGACCTGGAGGACTACACCTCCTCCGTCCTCGGCTTCATCTCCAAGTGTACTGATGATGTCACCACCACCAGGACAGTTACCTGCTATCCAAACCAGAAACCCTGGTTGAATGCTGAGGTGAGAGCTCTGCTGAAAACCAGGGATGCTGCGTTCAGGGCAGGTGAGGCATCAGCACTAAGAACGGCGAGAAAAGATCTGACGGTGGGTGTCAAGAGGGCCAAAGCCGCATACGCTCAGAAGATTCAGGGTCACCTCACCTCCAACGACCCCCGGAGCATGTGGATGGGCATAAAGTGCATCACAGACTACAACACCAAGGATGCACAATGTCCAAAGGACCCCTCCCTGCCAGACGAACTAAACAGGTTTTACGCTCGCTTTGAGGACCCTGACTCCCCCCCTCCCTGCAATAGACTAACACCACCACCTGGTGACACGCCCCTCTGTGTGTCCACTGCTGATGTGAAGAAGACTCTTAAAGGAATCAACCCCCGCAAAGCTGCTGGCCCAGACAACATCCCAGGGCGTGTACTGAAAGACTGCGCACACCAGCTGGCTGAGGTGCTGACGGACATCTTCAACACCTCACTGTCGCTGGCATCCATTCCCACCTGTCTAAAGACTGCAACCATTGTCCCCGTCCCAAAGTGTCCCACAGTGACATGCCTGAATGACTACCGACCCATAGCCCTGACCCCAGTAGTCATGAAGTGCTTCGAGAGGCTGGTTATGGCCCACATCAAAGATTCCATCAACGTCACCGTGGACCCACATCAGTATGCATACAGAAAGAACCGCTCCACTGATGACGCCATCTCATCAGTGGTCCACACAACCCTCACCCACCTGGAGAGCAGAAACTCATACGCCCGCCTGCTCTTCCTGGACTTCTCCTCTGCCTCAACACCATCATCCCACAGACACTGGTCCAGAAGCTCTCCACCCTTGGTCTGAGTAACACACTGGGGAACTGGGTCCTGGACTTTCTGACCAACAGACCTCAGACTGTCAGGATCCATAACTCCACCTCCTCCTCCATCACCCTCAGCACTGGCTCTCCTCAGGGCTGTGTGCTGAGCCCCCTCCTGTTCACTCTGCTGACATATGACTGCTCGGCGAGACATCCCAGCTGTCATATAGTGAAGTTTGCAGATGATACAGCGGTTGTGGGACGCATCAACAACAACGATGAGTCGGAATACAGAGAGGAGGTGGAACACCTGGTGCAGTGGTGCAGAGAAAACAACCTCTGCATCAATGTGAAGAAGACCAAGGAGATGGTGGTGGACTTCAGGAAGGATAAGCGCCCTACTCCTCCCCTGCACATCGGAGGAGTAGCTGTGGAGGTGGTCTCCAGCTACAGGTACCTGGGTGTGCACATAACCGAGGACCTCACCTGGAACACCAACACTTCCCAGCTGGTCAGGAAAGCACACCAGCGCCTCTACTTCCTTAGGAAGCTGCGGCGAGCCGGACTCGGGAGCGCTGTCCTGAGGAGCTTCTACCGCTGCGCGGTGGAGAGCGTCCTCTGCACCTGCATCACTGTGTGGCACGGCAACTGCACCGCCGCTGAGAGGAAGGCTCTGCAGAGGGTGGTAAAGGCTGCACAGAGGACTATGGGGAGCAGCCTTCCCACCACCTCAGACCTCTACACAGCACGATGCAGGGGGAGGGCCCTCCGCATCATGAAGGACTCCACCCATCCAGCACATGGACTTTTCCAACCCCTCCCCTCAGGCAGGCGGCTGAGATGCATAAGGAGCAAGACCACCAGGTTCAGGAACAGCTTCTTCCCTGAAGCTGTCAGACTGCTGAACTCTTGCCATGCCCTGTAGACCCCACCCTACTTCCCCACCTCTGAACACCAGCCCAAACCCTGCTGCCCTGCCCCCACCCCCCCATCCCCACCCCAACTGAATCCACCCTCCCACCCCACCCCACCCCCCCTCCGACAAACAGACCTGCACTGCAAACACTTTACTCCCCCCAGGGGAGTTCCTGTCCACATGTTTACATGTTTACCTGCTGTCCATATAAGTGCAATATCATTAATATTAATATCAGAAATGTTATACTTTGGACTATCACTACCTCATGCACATACATACTTGCACATATTTATCTAGGCTGCACATGCAAACTGGGCTCTTTAGTGTTTACTGTTATTTTTATTTAAAAAATTTTGCTGTTTATATTCTATTGTATTTAGCTTATATTCTATTTATATTTAGCCTATATTTCTATTTTTCTTCATGTCTTATTTTATTTCACTTATTGCCCTCCTTCTTATGGCTCAAACCGGGACCTCAGTTCTAATTTCGTACCATAAACATGTAAATGTGAGCTGGTATGACAATAAAGTTCCTTGAATCCTTGAATCCTTGAATCCTTGAATCCTTGACTGCAAAGGCCTCATCCTAAATACAAGATTTCAATGTGAATACTTGAGGATAAACTCATATTTCAGCCCAGCCATTAGAAAATATGTAATAGGAATGTATGTATGCATGTCCACAAAACAGTGGGTTGCAGCAATTAATGTGGGAGTGGGGGGACATTGAATGTCAATGTCACTTATTTCTAAAGCATACTTAAAACCGCCACCGCTACCCAAAGTGCTCTACATAGGCAGTTCACAGTACATTCACACAAAAATAACTATATTGACTGAAAAAATGCACAGAATAAAATACTTAATACAAATTAAAATAATTTAAGCTATTAAACATAAGAGAAGAGCTGTCAAACTAATGCTCTGCTTGTGCTGAATGCCATTGCAAACAGGTAGGCTTTCAGAAGAGCAAATGTCTTCCTCATCTAATTATAGGTGCCTCCTGTTTTGCATGGGACAACATTCATATAGGCTAATGTCGGCCTGTAACCATGTATTTATTAATAAGTAACCCCAACCATGTATTTTTTATACCATACTAACTAACTGGGGCTGACAGCACAGTTAAAAAATAAAAGGTCCTTGGACAATACAGATTCAAAAAGGGCTCAAACTTGTTTCTCAGGCATGAATCTGTGGTGTAACGTTACCTTCCACCTACTCCTTCCTCTTCATATTTGGTTTCAAATATAAGGTTGTTTAATATTTTGTGACAGTTTCAGAAAATGCAAAACACTGTCATGCAAAGAAAATGTTGCTGTGTAAACAGTTTTGAGGCCTTGAAACTGCATTCATTCTACAATTTGCCATGTGTAACAGTTTAAAAAAACAAACAAAACATAGACATGCATTTAAAAGTAAGTTTCTACATAAGTGAGTCTATTTTGCAACACAGGAGGTGTAGTAATTTATTGATGTTTTGAGCCTTCGTTGGGAAACTGCAACATTTTGCAGTGTGGACCAGCATCACACATTCTGGTGTGAGACTCATTGCACATTTCATATTATTGTAATAACAACATAAAAGAAGTAGAGCTGTTTTATTGATGCCATATTGTGCAATGAATGCCATTATAACAGTTACATGTAGGATAAAGAAGCTGTTTAAATGGAGAGTACATTACACACCTCTCTCTTCCTTGTTCTTTAGCAGCTACTTCTTCTCACTCCTCCTGATGGGTGTATCAGGGTTCACATCAATCTTTCTATCAGCCTCTATCTGTGCCAGTTTATCTCTCTCTCTCTCTCTGGATAAGCTCACTCATTTGTTTTGCTAGCTCACAACAGAAGAGCTGAAAGGAAGAATGTTAATGGTACAAATATAGTTTTACTTATAGCAGAAGAGCTGAATAAAGGGATTTCAATACTACCTTTCTTTTCTTTTTTTTTTAACTTGCAGTGATCCTCAGCTATGAACTTTGTCCTACTACAAATTGGGTGATTCTGTCACTATGTAAAGGTTATCCAATCAGTCAGTAAAACAAACTACACTCACCTTCTCAAAGTGGGTCTCATCGTCCAGTAGTTCACTATTTGTAAATGGCTCACAGAGTTTCTGGCAGAAGTCACAGTGAGCAAGATGAACATTTTTAGATTCAGCTTCTGCAACCTGCAGTAAAAAACACATTCACAATCACCTCTCCACCTCTGATATTATGGCCTCCACAGTTATTACAGTGGGAAAATGGGAAAAAAAGGCCATTGCTGTCTTTTCCAGGCACTAAACTCTGTTGACATCACCTGAGTTTGTTTTGCCTCTGGCTTGTGTGCTATGAGACAAGGTAGACCCATACGAGGTATATCACATGTCTCTGTTTCCTAAAATCAAAAACAAAAACTGTAAAAGACTACAAAGAGTACGGATTGTTAAAGTGTATATATATACTAGAACTAACGTGTAAATAAGATGTATTGTCTACTGTATATAAACACTCAAACATAGATTATGTTCAACATTTAACCACTTTAGAGTACCACAGCTAGAACCATTCATCAAACAAACAGGTGAATATCAAAAACCCATGCAATTTTGTTATAGTTTAAATACATTTCCTGATATCCTGAATGCTATTGTTGTGAGGGTAGAGATCATTTAAAATCTCTTCTTGTTTTTAAACTACAATAAAAAAAACATTATTTATTTCTGAACTATTTTTTAGAAGTAATCAACATAATGAGTCAGAAAATTAAAGCTGTAACACAAGTGGTATAAAATATAGAGGATTATATAAAGTAGCAGCACACCGAACAACTCAAAACACTTGTCATTTATTCATGAACATTAAGTTATTTTACTTCACCAAATGTTGAGGTCTTTGAAAAATTTTATGACTTATTGCATAACATCTTTAGCTTTGAGCAAGCTACCTTCAAAGACACAGTGGCAGTGTCTATGTTCATCTCTGCCTGCAACTGGAGATCCTCGACTTCCTTTTGAACTGCACCAGAGAGGAATAATTAGGAATCTGACAGATGTCTTTATGTCGTGAAAGGCAAGAGGGGCCAGAAACAGGAACCCATTCTCATCCAAACTGATGACATAACTTACCTTGAAGACTGAAAGAGAGGCCCTGCTCCACCCATTCCCAATCTGTCTGTGTTTGAGTGTTCACCAGAGTAATAAATCTTCTATCCAAAGCACTGGCCTCCATGACATGTGGTGAGACCAGACTGTTTGGAAGAGCAAACACGATGCAAATAATTTCAGTTAAAATTATGAGAAATAAATTTAAAATACAAAAAATAAATGAAAATGGATTTATTGGGTGGATATATTTGGATTCATTGGATATATTTATCTTTAGCTTAGAAGAGCATCAAAAAGTTAAGAAAGACCCATTTCTGGCACTATAATTTTATCTAGAACAACAATGTGACACAGAGCAGATTACACTTCCACAGCAGATTTATAGAAGATATACAACATCTTGGTGCAGACATTAAAGTATCTAAGATTCAAGGACTAGAGTCTGATCTGTCCTGTCTTGTTGACAATGTTGCATTACCAGTCTAGTCCGTTGTCCGGCTAAACTCCCAATCGTATGTAGTCCTCCACCACCTTCACATTTTCTACCAGTGGTAACAGTGGTTTGCTGCTCCTCTTAAAATCCACAATCATCTATTTTTGTTCCGTTTGTTAAGATGAGATGGATGTTTCCACTCTGTGCCACAATGTGTTTGACCAGTTCCCTGTACTCAGCTTTTTGTTCATCACTGGTACCCTCTACAACTACAAAATCATCATTTTTTTTTTTCTCCAAGGAGCAAAATGTGAAGAGAAATGGTGAGAGTACAGCCCTCTGTAGAACTCCTGTGCTTCTCAGACATACCTTTTAGAAACCTGTTTTCATCTGAAAACTGTCTTTTGTATTGCAAGTATAGCAGTAATAGTAGCTTTAGGGTCAAAAGACAGCATTAGAAGGCTGCAGTACTTAATTTTCAGTTTTCTTTTTTCTTTTTAATTGCTTTGAACAGTGGTACAGGCTGTTATATGACCAAGCATCGCAAACTGGTTATGTATCACTTTAGAGCATTTTAAATTAAATGGTTAGTTTAAAAAAAATAAAATAAATAAAAACAAAGTACAAAATAACCATGCATGTTACTAAGAATAAGAGAATGTTACATCTCATATTTATGTCTTGCAGTCAAGCCATTGCAAATAACAATTCCTTACTGATTCTTCTTCACTAATGATTTACTTGAGCTTCTTGCTTCTCTCCAGGGGCCTACATGGAAAAGAATGAGAGAGCTGTATCCATATAGATTCTACAGACTGTCTAGCTATGAACATTTGTCATAGTTTTTCATTTCCAACTTACTTTCCTCATTCTGCTCTTGGGGAAAGATGCCAGCATATTCTTTTCCAAGGTCATTTGTCACCAGCGAAGCACAGATCTGAGCACTGAAAAGAGAACTGGAGTTGTTGTCAGGCACGCTATTAACAATGGGATCTCTCTCGTCGTCACATATCTCGTGCTCCTCCAGGCTCTTCAGGTTGTCAAAAAACTGTTGAGGGGCGAAGTCACCTTCTCTAGGACTCTCAAGAGACGGGGAGGCAGTGGCAGAGTCAGTGTTTCCATGGTAGGATGCAGATAGACTCATGTTTTCAGAACTTGGTATGTCAAATGAAGCTAGGTATGTCAGAGGAAACCTAGTTATTATGGTACAGTTCCATTCCTATCATATTTGTTGTTCAAATGCAGTTGCTTGGTTGCAACAGTGCATCAGGTTCATCTAAAATGCCTAATATTTTGCAGAGGATTACTTTCCAGTATGCATCACATTAATTTGAAATGACTTAATAGAAAGTGATAAAGGGTTAAAGCAAACAAAATATAATCTCACTGTCAAAAATACACATTGAGTTACACTTATTTTTTGTGAGGAATCTCTGTACCACAGAAGATAATTGACTTCAAAACAAGAAAAAAACGAAGGGAAAAAGAGTAACATACCCACTGAAGACTATAAAATGATCTCATTCCATGATAACAGACAGTACACTTCAGCACCATCCTTTCATTCAGGGTGATGCATCAAGGGTAGTAATTACAGTCTCTTCTGACAGATCGATGAGTAATGCTGACAACAATACCTTTGTCTATAAAACTCTGTTTTCCTTCAGCTGGGTTCAAACATTTACAGCAAGCAAAGGAGCAAAGAGTAGTTTGCTGTATTGAAAATACAGCCCATTTTTTTTAGGTTTTATTGCGACTCACTTCGCACAGTGTGCGCCCACATCTTAAGGTAAGCTAGAATAAATAACTGCATCACAATGTGTCAGTGTTTATTTATTTCCTGATTTTTAAATAGGGAATTAGATAAATGCTTTATATCACCTCAATGCATTTCTGTACTTCTCTTAAGGCAAATATGCTAATTATTGCATTTCTCATTTTCAGTACAGATTTGGTAAAAACACTTCAGAGCTTTTTGAGAAAATCATCAACAATGTGGACTGCGACCCTCCTTCTTTGTTTTGGAAATATTCTTGTTGGATCACAGGCCAACAATCAGCATCCAGAACCATTTGCTGTAAATGAGCCCTCAGAAACAACCTCCTCTGGTCTTTTAATAGAAGAAACAGAGAAATACAACAGCTCAGTTTATCCAACCCAAGCACCTGGAGCAAAAATGCCAAATCCTCCCATGTGCTCAGAGCCAGCTAGAATCAGAGACACCTTCAAATATGTCAATATCATGGTCTCTCTGCTTGTGTTTATTGTTGGAATAGTGGGAAATTCAGCTTTACTTAAAGTCATATACGTGAACAAAAACATGAGAAGTGGACCTAATATTATCATTTGGAGTCTTGCTTTGGGGGATCTGATCCACATTGTGATAGACATTCCAATCAACTCATACCGGGTGAGTTGTTGGCCATTTGTTGTGCATTTACAACGAGAAAGAATCTCGTCATTTTTCTTTGCATTCCATCCATTTTAAAAACTAGTTGTTGTTGCTGTTTCTCTTCTAACAGAAATGTCCTTGTCTTCCTTGCAGCTCATGGCAGAGGATTGGCCCTTCGGTTTAGTACTATGCAAACTTGTCCCCTTCATCCAGAAAACTTCTGTTGGGATTACTGTGTTGAGTTTATGTGCTTTAAGTGTTGACAGGTAAGGAGATAAGCTAAACTGTTCTGCACCCTCCGTGAAAATTGTATTTGGTGCTACCGTCTATATTTCATCAAGCAGACAGATTTGTTTAGCATTAGTCCTTGAAATGTGCTTCAGATGAGAAAAAATACATCATTGCTGCAGAAAAAGAGTTCCCTAAGCCATCACATTTTCTCACTGATTTTGCAGATACCGCGCTGTAGTTTCCTGGAATCAAATCAAAGGCATCTGGGTTTCTTTGTGGACGGCTAGTGAAATAACCCTGATATGGATTATTTCTATCCTGCTGGCTGTCCCCGAAGTTGTCGGCTTTGATATGATAACAATGGACTATAAAGAAAAGCATCTGAGAATATGTCTGCTTCATCCTATGCAAACCACACAGTTCATGCAGGTAAAGTAAAGCCAATGCAGCAGGGTAAAAAAATATCAAGTGTTTGAGAAAATGATCTTTAATAAGAAATTAAGTAGATAATGACTATTTTCCCCCTAACATAAGCCATCAGATGCCAAATACATGTTTGCTAATGTCCTTTTTGATTAATATATATGTATGAAAAATATTGTTCTGTGGACGCTGAATCAAAGCAAAAGCTGAACATTATGCCACCTCCAGCACTGACAGCCTGTTGGCAATTGTCATGTTTAATCTACAGTTTTATAAAGCTGTAAAAGACTGGTGGCTCTTTGGCTTCTACTTTTGCATGCCACTGGCTTGGACTGCAGTTTTCTACACACTGATGACCAGGAAGATGTTGAAAAATACTGAGAGGACATTAAGCGAACACATCAAACAGGTTATAAAATTACCCTCCACTGTTCCACATTTTGCAGCAATTTGGCATCTTTTTTACAATTTAGATTTTAATGTGAATTTTTTTTCTCCTTTTAAGAGGCGAGAAGTTGCAAAAACCGTCTTCAGCTTGGTGATTGTGTTCGCACTTTGCTGGTTGCCTCTATACCTAAGCAGAATCTTAAAATTAACCATGTATGATGAGAGAGATCCTAATAGGTGTCAGCTACTGAGGTGAGTACAACCCGTGGAAATATTTTTTCCTGCAACTTATTGAATGTTTGTGTAATAGCTGTAACATTTATACTCTTTTATTCCAGCGTCTTCCTTGTCCTTGACTATTTTGGCATTAATATGGCATCATTGAATTCATGCATCAACCCTATTGCACTGTACATAGTCAGCAAAAGATTCAAGAGATGTTTCAAGGTGAGTGTTTCTAGAGTTGTTTCTTCAGTTGTAGACTAATCTGGTGTATGATAAAAACATTGTGGTTTTTGCTGGATGAGCTGTAATGTGTGTCATTAAGGACAGAATAGAGTCATGTCTGTAAAGATGGCAGCAAGTGCCCCTGAGGGGGTAATAAGTGAAAATGGTCTGGAAAAACATCTGAAAAAAGTGCTTCAAAATTGACACTTGGCAGTCTAACAGACACTTAGTCACTGAATCAAAGTGATGTGCTATTAAGAAAAAACCTAGCTTCAAGGCAAATTTTAAGAGAAGAAATTTAAAAGGCTTTATTGTATTACAAGTTCAGAGGAAAATATTGGAAACATCTGATTTATTTTGACAAAAATGTTAACCCAAGTGCACAGAGAACACTCTTCAGCAGTTAGTTAGATTAGAGTGGGCTTTACTTCGTATTTATGTATAAATGTATGAACTTTTCATTTTAAATAATCTCTATATCAGTTAAAAGAAAACCTCAAGCTTTTAACTAAATTCAACTTGAATAATAAAACAGAACTACTTTCTATAAGACCTCCTCTAGCATGCACTCTTTGAATAAAAAAAGACTTGTTCTATGGCTTACATGGCATACAACCTAAAGTAAGATTTTCTCCCCGTGAAGAGGTTGAGATATGTGGGCTTGTACTCATATCAAACTTTGTGTGTGGCCCTTCAGGCATGTCTGTGCAGTTGGTGTCCACCTCTTCAAGCAGATACCCGTGACGAGGCGCAGGCTGTTTTGAAGTCCAGAATGCAGGATCAAGCCTCAGAGCAGAGCTGCAACATCAAAGCTCCCAAGGAGGCTTCCACACCTCCACCTGTTAACACCTTACTGTGTTAACAAAACTCATGTGGAACTGTGAAGAGGCTTCGTGGTCCTGTCGATATTTCTTTATTAAAAATGTATGGCCATCAAAACAACTACCAAAGCAGCTCCATTTGTTGCTCAGCAACCTTGACATGCCTTCTCAGTAACACAAAATACCTTCTGAATAACATGGGGAACAATCTTTTGTAATGCTGTCGTCAGTAGAACATCTGCTTTGGCATGAGCAACCAGGAGTCAGAGTCTTCAGACTATCATTTGCCCCCGAGGCTTGACTCACTTCCAACCATTACATCAGATTTTACCTTGTACCTATCCTGTATCATGCATCACAGCTCTCAAATCACTGTTTTGGGTGCACTGCTAACCTGGCACCCATCAACAGATATCTTGTCACAGCTTATGGCTTGCATGTGTATTTATAAAATTCTGTTTCTGGATTCTCAGAAGACACTGCTGCAGGAGATCAATCAAATGTGAACTCAAATTTATTGGTGTGTGTTTTATAAGGAGCATTGAATCATTATCTTTTTAAATTTTGTATTAATTTTAGTTTCATACATCTTTTACTGGCATCTTGAAATTCTATAGCCTTCCTATGTGAAACACGTCAAATTGATGCCACAAGTAGATGCTGTCTCCACCACTGAATGAACTGATTGATGGTGGCCTATTTTTAATGCATTGTTAAATGTGTAATGCATGGAGACACTTTATAAAAGACCTGAGAGTGGGGAAGAAGGAAAATGAAGATGACAGAATGAGGTCAGGAGGAGAGCGGGGTGGGGGGCGTTTAAGGGGGGGGGGGGGGGGGGGGGGGGGGGGGGGGGGGGGGGGTGGTACCTGATAGGTCTTCCTGTCACAGGACAAGGCAAGCACAAATAAGAGTGCTGTTCTTCCAGCTAACGTTGTATCAGTTTGCAAAACTGTCTTGGTGCTTTGCGTTGGAATGCCTATTAAAAGTTTATCTTGTCTGAGTAAACTCAGCTCTTTGGAAAAGTGGAGTAGTTTGAATAAAAGCTTGTGAATATTTGAGATGTTTGTGATGCTTGTATAAAAGCACAATGTAATAAAGACGTCTTTTTCTGCTGCTTGCAAATGTTTCTATAAGTAACATACTTTAATACTGAACAAATGAATCTTTATTTAAACCTTTTGTTGCTATCATGGTTCTTTGCAGATAAAAATGAGGGTTCAATGAAATAGTTCCACATCTGATCAGATCAGCAGGCTACCATCACTACATCAAATAACTTTCCTTTCTTTATTACAATTATTTTAATGCTAAATTAAGCATTAAATCATGGACTATTCTTATAGTCAGTGTAAAATATAGCTGATCATCGGCTGAATGTTTAGTAAAGAAAAGCAATCAAAATTAGCAAAAAGGCTGTTTGTTCATGAATATGCCCTACAGGGACATTGTGTAAACTAATGCCTCTTACAGGTGGGAGGAGGGAAATATGATTCACGAGTGTTTCCACACCTGTGTAAGCATAGATGGGATGTAAGCCCAATACCCAAATGTGCCAGATTGTTTTACTTATTTAGTGTTTTCCACTTCTGGAATAAGCTCAACTAATAATACTTATGTAACTTCCTGGTTGGTTTCAGGCAACATTGCCTTGTGAGGCTTACAAAGCAGTTATAGCCTCATGTATTCTTTGCCATTGTCACTTTAATGGATGCCATTTGATTGTTTGCCTTTGTGGCACTCAACATGTCATGTTACAATGGCACTTTGTCACAACAGGTTGTGTTATAGCAGGAAACCCAGTAAGATGTGACAGGTTAGGGTTTGAAAAAAATAACATGGCTATGGCTGAAAAACAATTATGAATAGCAATAAAATACATTAGTTTTACAACACTGCTGTCCCCTTAAAGCAACACTACTAAACTTTTAGATTTTAGCAACCTTATGAAAGCTAATTTGTTATCCGTCTTGTCTCTTATTTGAGCTATATCCAACCAATAAAGGTCAGTTGAATGTTGACTCTTGTTTTGTCTCTTGCCGTCACTTTCTCTTTCTTTTCTTGCCTCCTCCAATGATGTCGTTTTGCTGAATCAGCCATGGCAGGTTCAAAATATCCAGTGCATCGATATCCAGTTGCAGAAGAGAGGTAAAAGTACAGGTAGGATGCGAGATGGATGCCACACTAGCCTTTGTTTGTTTTTGTTTCTGCCTCCTGAATGCCTTTTCAAGAAGTATAGGTATCCTCTCTTATGTTCTCAACTAGATTTAGGTCAGCAGAAGAAGGAAGTTTTGGCAATATTCAGTCATGTGTGGGGCCTCTGCTAGTGAGCAAAGCAGTTGAGTGCTGCGTAATGAAGCATAGAGAACATGTTTCTCTGGTACCATCTCTTAAAGAAATTATTTTCCAGAAAGTGGCAGAAGGTCTGAAAGTTAATTTTCAGTCTGTTTTCAGCTTGAAAGCGTTCAGGTTTCTCAACCATAATAATAGCAGTGCTACCAATATTCCTACTCCACATGGTGTCTGAATGTAAGTGGTTTCCTGTATTAGTGATTCAGCATGAGCCCATCCATCTGTTCTATCAAGAGTAGCTCTCATTTCATTTACCCATAAAACCTTTGAAAAGTCTGTCTTTAGATAAATTTTTTTCATCCCTAGACTTACAGTGGTCATGTTTCTGTCTCCTTACCTCAGTCAAGTTTATGAGCATTTTAATACTGGACACTCCAGGCAAATTGTATGATGGCACTGGAGGATAATGGGTTACTTGTGGCATCCTGTTTTATTTTCCTAAGTTTTTTTTCAGCTAATTTGCTCCTTTACCTCCCATTCTTTCTTTATTTTTTGTGACCTGCTGCAACAAATTATCAGTCATCTTTTTGGGTCTTGCCTCAGTGGTTTATAACTATAAGAGTGTTACAACCTTCAAGGAGGCAGACAGTCATTAACTTTTCAGTATCATTTAATCAGACTGATTTTGGTTCTGAGGCTTCCTAATAACTACACAGACCTCAGTTTGAAGTGTTAATTATTTATACTTCAACTGCCCTCATAGTACAAATACAACTCACTAAAAAACAATTAGTCCAATAAGCATTTAAGTTAAAATGTTTTAGAATAAAAAAAAAAAAAAAATTAGGTAATGATAAAGTTTGTATAGCTTTTCCTTAATAAGTGTACATGCAATGCATATAACAGTTCTCAGAATGGTTCATTTAGTTGTGCAACCTTTAAATGCCATTTCATTTTTGGCTTGCAGAGTAAAGACAATTATGAGCCATCTGACTCTAAATGTGTTTGTTTGTGATTAGAGATGCCAAAAATATGTCTCAAGAGAACACAGAAAAGTAATGTGGATGTTTTCCAGCCCACACAATCATTCCTGCTGTGCTCACACACTCACACACCTCTTTCTGTTCTGACATAAGAGAAACTGCATCTCTGAGGCTTTGACCATTGAAATGCAACAGCGTTGGACAAGATACAGGAGTTCAATATGCTTATTTAGAGTGAAGCCAATTTATGCTGTTTCTGATCCAGGAAATGGTCCATGTATTTTTATTTTTAAAATCAGTACTGTTTGGCTCACCAACATTTTTATTTGAAATGTTTTTGGATTATATATATTTAATAAGAATAAGAATAAGAATAAGAATAAGAATAAGAATTAGAATAAAAATAAAAATAAGAATAAAGGATTAGGCTTTTATTGTGCTTACATTGAATCCAAAATTCATCCACTCCTCATTCGTACTTGGTGATGGTGAGAGAAATGTGTAGCCACAGCTGTCCATGGGACAGACTGACAGAAACATGGCAGCCGATGTGTGCCAACACCCTCTCAGACTACCACCGAAACATTCATATACATTCATACATTAGCAATGCTGAGACTGGAGGCAAGGAGGGTGAAGTCTGTTGACCAAGGACATAAATACATATGACCGGTGGGATTCGAACAGCCAACCTTCCGTTCATTGGATGGCCTGCTCTACCAACTAATGTGAACTATGTGTATAGTTGACTGACTGCAGGTAACTTCAAGTTCATATAGAAGCACATTTTAATGGGCACTCCTGTCAAATCTAAATTTGAGGATAATACTACAAATGCTCAGCTTCCCTTTATCAGGGGAAATGCTAGCAGACAATCAGTAAATTGTGCCCTGCTATCATGTTCCCAGCTGTATAAGCTCACAACTTGATGACACTGACACAATTGGGCTGTGGTATCCAGAGAAGGATGACGTAAGTGTCAACATCAGCTAGGGAGCAGGAGTCTCAGACCCTCTTTAGTAATCTCTGTGCACACAAGGCTCAGATACGGCTCCCCACAGTGCTGCCCGGGCTCCCCAGACTGTGGATTTAATTAAACAGTGTGAAATTAATTAATCAGTGGGGTGGCAGGTAAAAGGACTTCTCACTGGAGCTGCTCACAAAACCAAGACAGGCATTTCATGTGCTCTGACAGTTATTAATTTGCTGTATGTTTTATTATAGTGTTTCCATAAAAAGATGCTGAAATTCAGAGAGATTAAAAGCTTGGCATGGGAAAAAAGTCATGCAAATTATCAAAATAACAGCTACCGAAAATCAAAGTGTAAACCTGTGTTTGATCCATTCTATCAATTAATTAAAAAATTTTAGTTCTGTATAATGATGCGGTGCAAATTAGATGGAAATAAGATAAAATATTCATTTAGTTATCTGGGGAATCTGCCTGGAGGGCTTTTTAGTCTTCAGTCTGGCTCAAAATGCTGTCCATATGGCAATTATGTACAGTAGTGTTGCAGGAGAATTGGTCTGATGCCTAGTGGCAGAGAGGAGCCTGCCTGTGACAAACTGCTGCTAGGATCTGATGTGAGTTGAGGGAGATAATGAGGCTGTTGTAAGCCTTAAGTATAGAGCCTGCCCCCGGGGTGACATATCTAAGCGTGCAGGCTCCCTCATTGTTGTGCATACTGCTGCGGATTAAAAATACATTTACTTTTTTCCTCATAAACTTTGTCAGTACTTCCTGCAACTCTTAAGACAACTTATCCTTTCATGTGGCAAGACCCTTGACATTGCTTTGTGTAGGAGTTGTATTTTTTTTTTCGTTTTTCTTTTTAAGGTTGTAGATGTGAAGTCTTTATTTGATTCTGCTTTGAGCTATCTATAGCTCTTTTTAAGCACCCTGCCAGTTGGTGTGTAAGTTCTGGGTAAATTCCTAAACTAACTGATTTGTAATTTCTGTATTGATCCTTTTCTTTTTTTTGACTAAATTCACTGACAGGGTGAAAACAAAATCAGTGACATAGGTGAGAACATGTAACTTGTGTAGTTGATTATACAAATTCCTGCTAAAATTGTGTACTCCATTCTAGAGGATATTCATTCAGTTGTTTTCGATAGGACAGCAAGAAAAAAAACCCTAAAATGATTAAACATTCTGGCTTTGTAAAGCATACCTAAAAAAATTAAATAAATCAGAAATAATGTAGCCCAAATGTATAACAACAAATACAATTGTTGTAATTGGTGATCAAGTGGTGGGATAAAAATGGAGTCATGAACCAAAAGGGAGAAAGAAAGAAAGAAAGAAAGAAAGAAAGAAAGAAAGAAAGAAAGAAAGAAAGAAAGAAAGAAAAAAAGAAAGAAAGAAAGAAAGAAAGAAAGAAAGAAAGAAAAATAATTAAAAATTTAAAATTTTGTTACATGTGCTACCCCATCTCTTCTCTCCTGCACCTCTGGCTTGATGACAGCTTGAATTCTTTGAGGCATGAACGCCACTAATGAAAAACAATATTCTTCATCAATCAGTTTCCAGCTTTCCCGTATTACAGTTGACAGATCAGCGTTGCAGGATGGAGTCTTGTCCTGGATCATTTGTTCACTTTCCACCATAAAATTTTAATTGGACTGAGATCTGCAATGTTTGCTGGCCATGTTATTAAGTTGATACGCCTTTCCTGAAGAAATGTTTTTAATGCTTTTTTGTGCTACAGCAAGATGAATTATCATCCTGAAAAATGACCACAACATCAACAAAACTGTTTTGGTTGAAAAGGAACAAGTATCCAAAATTTCATTGTTCAGATTTATAGGCGAGGTAATGAGTGTCATTTACTTTGGCGCTTTACCTGATATCAACCTCATATCATCAATGATTATGTACTTTTGCTCGTTATCTGCAGGTAGTTGCCCTTATAGATAATTATTGAACCTGCACCCAACAAAAGTTTTGTCATCTTTGTCATCTTCCTTAGCCAAACTTATTTTCTTTTTACTTTTGGCCTTGTTAAAAAATGTAAACTAAATCCCATTTTTTTTAACTGTTTCTTATAGTTCGGTCACAAATATTGATTCCCATTTGTTCCTATTTGTTTTTTGTACAATTCCTTGTACAATTTCTATTTTCAAGGCATATTGCTTTAAGTTTTATATCCTGTTTGTTACTTGTGCTACCACATCGTTTCTCTTCTGCAACTTTCCCGCTGTATTTGTTCTTTTTCCAAATTTTAGACACAGCTGATTGGGAACACCTAACATCTTTTGCCACATCCTGTATTGAATTACTTTCTTAAAGAAATATCACAATCCTTTTCATTGTTTCCAACGGTAGCTCATTTGTTCAGCCTGTGTTTTCAGTTAGACACGCACGGCAGCTCCTGAACTTCTACAATCTCTCTCTTTTACTGAAAACTCATTTGCTTTTAGACTTAATTAGTATTTATTTAGATTTGTGACTTGTGCAGGTATTTCTTTAAAAAAATGCAAATTACAAAGTAATGGCATGCTTTATGTTTGTCTACTTCCTCTGGAGAAAAAAAAGTAGATTTCCATCAATATATTTGTATTTTGGTTTTTAAAGGGATGCTTTGCATGGGCAGATTGCTCAGTTAGTACATCAAATCGGTTTGCTTCATACATGTCATTGATTTGTTTTTCTACAAGATAAAACAGCAGAAAGAACATTTTTCAGGTGTGGTGATTCCATTATATCACAGAATCCTCACAGAGAGTACATGCCTGTTGAGATTTAAAGATGTTGCCCACCTTTTTGAGTGGAGCTCTCGACAACCACTGCAGGTTGGGTACCTCCACCACACTGACTGTCACACATACAGAATGTCCTTAGGAAAGCAGTCATACAAATTCCAGCACTGTGTCCAATTTACACCCACACCACACTACAGGTTTTCTATTTGAGTGTAACAAGGACACCATGCAACCAAGTGCAATCCACAGAAAGAAAAAAAAAATCCCCACCATGTGTGCAGAATAATTGCTATAATGTTTCATAACATCAAAAATTATTCACTGAATTCAGTGTTCTATAGCCAGTATCTGGAGTTTTAACACAGTCAAATAAACAATTCACACTTCTTTATGCAATACTTGCAGGCATTTGATTAACAGTTATTTAGGGCTTGCATACAAAATAGGAGGGAATAGTGACAGGGAAAGATAGAGGCAAGCAGAAGTTCCAGCCTGTGGCAAGGAAACTTCAGAGAGGCCTGAAAATGCCAGGCAGAGTACTGGGCGGAACTGCAAGTGGTCACTCAACCATGGGATTAAAAAGCATTTAAGCTTTGTACGAAAACAACCCTTCATCCAACAATGTATTTCTGACCATTTGGGAGAAAAGAAAAACCTAGGAGCTGGTGCAAAACTGTGGGTAACAGGTTCTCCAAAGCCAGCATCTATAAATGTATTACAGTGCTTCCTTGCAAACAAACATAATGAGATAGCCTAAAAGGGTTTCTATGTTCATGGTTAAGGTGCAAAATGGACTGTCACTACTGTTTATTGCATTCATGTCTGGATGTAATGGAAAACATGCAATCAAATGTAGGACACGTCGACTAGAGTGGTTCACTTCACACTCCTGTTCACACTTTTAATGCCTCTTGGGCAACAAGAAAATTTATGACAGCCTATTGACATATTTACAGGGAGCTCTTCTGAGTGCATGAGCTTGATTAGTAGAAATTCATGCAACGAAATAAATCATGAGCTAAGGTTTCCCAAATGTATTGTGTTCAGTTTTAGTGCCAAGAGGATGGCTGGTGGAAAAAGCTTTCACTGTGCGCAGCACCCTGCCTGTCTATACTTGTTTTGATGGGCAATGATGAAAGCACAGGTGGATGCGAGAATGCTCCCCTCCCTCGTCAGCTGCACGGATTCCTCATCTATGGCTTCTTATTAGCACAGGAGTGGAGGTTTGCAGTCTGGCTGCTGGGCACAGTGGGTCGGCGCTCACAAAGCTCTGTTTGTTCCCTGGCCTGCAGGGCTCCCAGGGTAAGCTTGGCTCCAGAGGGGAGACAAACAAAAAGGCACCACTGTCTCACACACTGAAGCTGATCTCCAGCACTTTCGCCTTTACTTCTCGACGGGTGTATAGTTCTTTTCTAAAAAGATAGAGGAATGGCAAAATGAGACAAGTTCTTTTGAAATAGACCTCAGGATAACAAAACTGCCATTGTTCTGAACTAAGTTTATTTTTTCCCAAGTTAAATGCCATTTGCAGTTGCTGCCTGTGGTGACGTGAGTCTTTCTTTTTACTTAGTTTTTTTTTGTTGTTTGCTTTTGTCTAAACTTGGAGCTCTTTGCTTTTGTATTGATATAGCTCTCTGCTATATGAATATATTTTGAGAAAGAGTCTTGGAGAAAAGCAACATGCAAATAGAAAATCCTATTTAAATTTTAGTTACAGTTGCCATTATTATCTCATCATATATGTGTTACTATTAGACAGTCCTGTTTAACTGCAGAAGTTACTGCTGGTACACAAGCACATGCACATGCACACACACACAAATGATTTCTCAAATGATTAATAATTCCAAAATGTCCCTTACACCCATATATGCTGTCTGCCTGTGATTTCTAAGGATGAAATAGCGAATAGTGTTCAAGTTATTCCTGCAGCTGCTGTCAGGTCAGACATTCACTGTTGTGCTGCAATCTGCACTCCAAGTATAACTCCATTATTGAGAGGACTTTAAAATGGGAGCTGTGTGACACACAGCAGGATGATTTAGTTTAATGACCATGGCAGTGACAGCACTGTGATGGAAATTGGACTCCCCCTGCAAATTTACATCACTTGAGGGTACTTGGGGCTCTTTTAGCGGCTGCACTCCAGAGCACGAGCCATCAGGAGGTCCTGGATATGTCATGCTTGTCACCTTCCTTTAAGTGTATCTGCAGATGTGGGAGAGGGATTAATATTATATAGCCTACGGAAGCACGGAGGCCGTCTTATCGGCACTGCAGATGTGATAAGCACCTCTACCCCCATGAAAACCAGGAAAAATCTCCAAGCAGAAAAGACAAGCATCTCTTTGTGTTGATTCCTCGCACTGCTTCAGAGTTTCAATGCAGCTTTAGAGGCAGATATGGTGCAATTTCACATCTGTTGTAATTTGATGTGCCTGGATCACCCTCTGTGAAATCGTCTTGATCACAACATGGCTCCTTTCAATTATATTGAAAGTTGGCATATGGCTTTGGAGATGGTAATCTGATTTCTTTTAACTCTGAGGTATTCAAAATAGCCAACATCACATGCAGCCTTATAGCACAAGCTGCCTTATGTAGCTTAGCATTTACATACGCCACTTTGCATGAAAAAAAAACAACAAAAAAACATTTATTTTTTCCACAAAAATGCCACCTTTATGGAAATATTTCACATCATTGGCACAGCACTCGTCTCACATTAGTCCACATCAATGCAGATGTCAGCATGCACAGATTGAGTTGCCCTCAAACTGATTCCGAGCTGTGAATGCAAGTTATGGCAACTGTTGCTGTCAATTTAGCTTTATCAGAAAACACCCAGTGGAACCATGGAAACAACATGTGACACAGAAAACATTAACATCAAAGCCAACATACTGTAATTAGAGTTTATTGAAGCCTGTTCAGTCAGACAAAAGTACATGATCTGGTGAGCCTTTTGATTAGGTCTCATGCCTTCCACTAAACACAGTATAGTACGCATATAGTATGCATTAAGCATTAGGATCATGATATAAAAATTAAGAACACTCATTTGTGGACATTTTTCTGCAAGCAAAAATAGAACAACATATTCTTGTTAGTAGTAGTAAGTAGAGTATTGGACTTACAATCATATTCCACAATCTACATGTAACACTATCATGTGTAGATCTATCCGGCTGTATTTACCATGAAACTCAGAAAATTAGTATTTGCAAGCACATCGGAATGGAAGCTAAAAGATTAGAAACCTTTAGAGATGGAAATAAAATGCATGTCCCCTTTCAAGTGTTGAGTTTGTTGTGTTACACAAGACCCAAAATGCGAGCCACCCACCAGCGACAAGGCATAATAACTCGACACGCTACCTGGCACCCTCTGTAGTTGTAGGGCCAAGGCCAGTAGCCACGCAACGGATCGCACACCCTTTGACAGTGAGTGTAACCACGCTGGCATTCTGAGCAGCAGATCCCCTGGTGGTCTAACATGGAGTCAAAGGTCATGGCGCTCTCCTCTTTGGCCTCTCCACTGCGCTGCAGTTATAAAAAGCAAGAACAATTTACAAAAGCAAATCATTTTTTTTAAAGAGCAACTTTAGCGTTGAATTCTAGAATACTATCTATTTCATCTAATCGTCTCTTAAATCTATACTTATTTGCAATTCAAATCACTGAATCTCATCCTCCTAAGAATGGCATCTATGACTCCAGTTCTCCAAAACAACATGAATTTTTATAACCGGTGGGAGTTTTCACTTCAGTTCAGAAGTTCAAGTTGGAATGGCAGTTTTTACCCAAGTGACCTGTAATTAAAGCTGCTGATGCAACACCTTAACAGCAGCAGTAGAATATACCACCCACAGCTGACAGAAAGACTAAATGCAGATCAACACATTTCCACTCTATGTGCTGTTTGGGTGAAAATACATCTCTAACAAGGTTAGCATCGAAGTCATCTGTAAAAGTGTTTGCAAAACAAGAAAACTTGAATTTAAAATTTAACTTATAGGTTAGCTTTAGGGCCCAGCGTCTGACTCTTTAATAAAAAATTCACCGACTCTGGGGTCTTGCTCATCGTAAACATTGCTGTTAATGAAGTTGTTACTCACATGATAGGGGTTTTCAGGGTTGTATGCTGACCCTGAAGCTGACTCCTCTTCATCCTCAGCTCTGGAGGTGGCGTGCTCTGTGCGATTCACTAGCTCCCTCGTCTCAGCAGCTGCCTCAATCTCCTCCATGTTTAACTGCCGTTTGGCTCGCAAAGTGTCTCTCTTTTCCCTCTCCCCATCTGTTACAGCATGCACAAGAGGCAAGAGTATTGGGTCAGCATCCACAAGATGCCATACACGTCCTTAGAGCTCAATCCTACATAGCTGGAGCTGTCTCACATGTCTTGAATAATTCAATTAGCAGCAGTGATATCAAGTAGTGTTGCATATTTCAAGTTCATTCTTTTTTAATTTGAGACTTTGTTGGTCGTCTTCTTTTTTCTTTCTTTCTTTTTTTTTTATTTTTGCTTCTGAAATCTAAATTTAGTTTATATTCAAGATGTTCAAGTATTTCACTTACTTCTAAGCCAAGACTGTAAATTTTACAAGTGTGTCAGCAGAAAAGAAAAGCAATCACAGCTAAGATTTTAATTAGCCATGAAAAACGTACAATGCTTCACTCAGAATAGATCATGCTGAGTTTTTTTATGTGTGTGTGTGTGTGTGAGAAGGAGGTATACAATTTAAAAGAGTTTAAGGAGGAGGAGAACCTTTAGGATACATGGGTTGGAGCCAGAAAATGGGAAGTTCTCCACAAATATCCAGAATTTTGCTGCTTAATAATGTGGTGTCATTCAGCGGCTTTTCTGCAGCAACCCAAATGAGAGAGTCTTCATCATACCTCACAGGCATTATGTCCCCTGTCTGATGAGAAAAATAAAGACAATATCTTGCTTGCTCAGATTAAAGCTATAATATCATTTTTCCTCTCCAAATATCAACATTGCATATCAGCCAGCACATACCAGGTCAAACATCAGTGTCTCTTTGTTCTGTGCTCCCATAAGTGAAAGGTTTGCTTTGATTTGAGATCTTATATAGCACTTGTCTCCTCCAAAGAACCGGATTCCAGTTATTCCCTGCACCAAATCACAGATATGCCATGTTTACACTCACGGCTTTGCTACTTTGCAAAGCACACAGACGGTCTCAAATGAGCCCAGGAAGAAAGAACAAGGACAAACTCACTCACAATTTGAAAGTCATGAATCTCCACAGCTTCCTCAGCTCCACTCCCAGTTTTAAATCTCTCCAGATTGTTGTCAGAATCGATTTCCATGGAGCCCTCCCTCACCTCCCCATCAATGTTCAAGCTGTAATAAACATTATAAACCTGGCAGAATTTAAAGAGAGATGTTAAATGGACTGATTAGTCAAGTTATGTAAATCACACAGTTGCAAAACATAGAAGTGGCGATAGAAAACATGCCTCCTGTTGATTGTGTTATTCACCCCCCTCACAGACATTTTCATATGATAAAATCCTCTGTAGTTTTAACATACTGAGGATTTGAGTAAAGCACCCCAGGAGTTGCTGCTGCAGACCTTGATGAAGAGCTCTGCCCCACATGTGAGCTCATTAGAACACAAATAAACATTACACTGTTGATTATAAAATGAAGAAGAGCTCCAGGATCAATTTATGATATTTCTGCATGTCGAGGAAAAAAGATGCGTTTTTGAAGCTGGAGATGCCAATTTTGAGAAGTCCCATGGCTTTTTACATTTTCAACATTAGTACCTGATTAATTGCCTTTTGTTGCTGCAATAGAAGATGTACAATGCAGTAATAACAACAGCTTTTGACGATGCTTACATTTTTGTCACCGAACTTCCACAGATTTAAAGCAGCCACAGATGCACAAAATATAAACACTGCACCAGCAATGAGAACCACAGCTCCAAGTCTCAGCGCATGACTGACTGCAGCAGAAGCTGGTGCGCTGGATTTGCTTCGACCCTATAAGTTCAGAGTAAACAAAGAAGAAGATGACAAGCTCTGAACAACAACCAAGACAAGAGTAGCATTGCTTGGATGCTTAAGGTTCTATAGAGTTTGCAGCTTTAATAACATGTCACACATGTCAGGTATAATTGTGATCTTGGCTGTCTTACCGCAGGCCTGCAGCATTCAAAACAGCAAGATCCATTAGTCGTTTCTTTCCCTTTTCCCATAATCTTCTCTCTTGTTGATAATTACCTTTTGGGTTGCTTCTTTTTGAGGAAGCCCGGTTATCCACCAGAGGACAATTTGACAAGTAAATGTGAGTGACGTAAAGGTAATATAAAATTGCAAAATTCTTCATCTGAATGTTACCTGTGTCTACAGGTTGCCCAAAGCAAGGTGGCCACCCTGTGGTACCAAACTAAAAAAGACATTTGAAGCAGCTTTGGGATCCTGAGGGATTGGCTGATGTCATGTGTTGTGGATGGTAATGTACTGGTTTGTAAAAAGGATGCTGTCTGACCTTTCTGTCAGTGACTATCTGGAGGAAAATACATTACCGCATAAGTCAGTTATGCTTTCACAGAATATTTTTATGTATTTTATTTAATAACCCACCTCAATAGAATAATGTCAGACACACAGTGGTCTTGAAAGGTTGTGATCTCTTCAGAATTTCCTATATTTCTGGTAAATATAACTTCAATAATAATTAGATTTTCAAAGGTTTATATAAACAATAAGAGAAAAAACATAGAGGCAGAAGTGATTGGTCTTTGTCATTCAGTAAAATAACTCAATGTTATGTATCTGGGAGTGGAAAAGGGAAGGGAACCCTTGCTTTCCATAGCTTTTCTAACCCCCTTGAGCAGCAATAAAAGCAACTTACCACATCCAATAACTGTTGGTGGTTTATATACAGGAGCTTGGAGGAATTTTAGCCCTTTCTGTACAAAACAGCTTTAACTCTGGAATATTGGTGGGCTCCTCATGTGAGCCATTCACTTCCTCCAACAAAATTTCTCTTGGATTAAGGTCAAGATGTTGACTTGGCCATTCCCAAATACTATGCAGTAAATATCATGACTTTGTATCAGTTGCTAATTCAGAAGTTTAAAATTATGTTGTCATGCACATCTAAGCAATAGGGATGCAATAGATGACTAGGTCCAAATTTAGAGAAATTGAGAATATGAGTTGTGTATTGTATCTATCTATCTATCTATCTATCTATCTATCTATCTATCTATCTATCTATCTATCTATCTATCTATCTATCTATCTATCTATCTATATATATATATATATATATATGTATATATATATATATATATATATAGTGTACATATACACACAAACATAATCATTGCTTAATCATAGCATAGAATAGAATAGAAATACTTTATTAATCCCTTCGGAGAGCCCTCAGGGAAATTTGGGTAGAGTTTAAAAATATTCAATAGAATAAAAAAATAGGATATATATATATAAAATAAGGAATAAAACGATAAGAAAGAAAGAAAGAAAGAAAGAAAGAAGCACTCGGGTGCGTAAGAGACACTGGTAAGGCAGCCGTTTCCTGCAGCCCCATTAAAAAAAAAAATCATGAACTTTCCATTGTTACAAATGGAGAAAAGCGGTTTGTGACCAAGGTTTTCTTGGCCTTTATCATAACTTAAATAGCAGGAAAATAGCAAGAAAAAATGCTGTTGCCTAGAAACAGATTGAATCACTTTTTCTGGACAATTGGTAAGCTGTAAGGCAATCATGTGAGGTAAAGGGATTCTTTGACCTTTGAAAAATATGCAATTGTGAGAGAATTTGATCTGTAGAGCAATATTTACATGCAAATTGAAGCTGCACAGTAACCACACTGTGTACAATAAAAAGACAATGGGATTGGCTTCTGCTCTGCTATCAGTTTAGCTGTGATGGTTGGAGAACCACATTTGATTTACTGCAGCTTGTAAGCCTCTGAGGCAAATGGGATGCACTCAGTTGGCTAATTAGGGTTATTCTGTATGCTTTATGGATATTTCCTCAGGACAAAAGGTTGTACTCTTACTGTAAGATAACAATTGAGTCCTGATTGCTACTTAACTGACACTGAACAGCCAAAACAGCACTGTTTTTAACTCTTTATTTGTGCAACAATGTGAAAATCTACCACAGACAGGGTAATCTTTCATTTTGATTGTTTTCCACACCAGAAAGGCTCTTTTTTTTTTCCTTTTTTTTCCTTTTTTTTAGCCCAAATGTCCATAAGTCATGCCCTTAAATAGTTACACATGCTCTTAAAAATTCATAATAAAATTTTTCTTTACATTGAATCATTATGAAAAATATATTTTTATGTAGAAAATCTTGCATATTACACATGATACAATGAACAGTCTTAAATGAGCCAAAAGACACAACACACTTCAAAACACTGCAACAATCCAACATAGAGTCAATTAAGATGAAAGTACTGTACAGTTCAAAGACAAAATGTCCTTCAAATTACAGTTTGATTTTACATTTAAAATGTTTTAAGAGTTTGTGTATTCAGGGATGGAGATTTCATCTGTTTCCTGTATCCTGGCTGGTGTTGGTGGCCCAACAAGAATATAATCAAATTCTTGATGTTGTACTTTTTCATACACACTTTGCAGGCCATTAGTTTTGGGTATTTGAGCTGGGTAGTAGTTTTCCCGTCTAGCATCCCGGGGAAGTGTTGCTGTCTTGGAGAACGTTGACATATGCTGTCCACAGGCCAGGCTTGTGTTGGGCCTTGTTGCTGAAGGGCTCCAGCATCTGTCTGAATGTCCCAACACTTTGCACTCGCTAGTACATGCCCAGAGACCTGTGGAAAACAAAAGAGCTGTCAGGGCGCAATATGAATAGTTGTTGCCTTGGCTGGATGTGTGATATTAGAAGAAATTCCAGTGTGCTCAAGTTAAACAAATCAAAATTCATCTACTGTGTAGCACACAGCAGTAATATGTAGGTACGACATGATTTCAGGTTTGCTCTGATTTCAAATAGCTTAATAATTTAGAGAGTATGTCACATCATTTTTTAACTCTTTTACATACTCTCATTTAACTATTCTTTTCTAATTTTGATGATACTTACTGTTCACTGGTGGTGACTCTTTTTTGTGGACATCTCCACTAATGTCAGAATCACTGTCATTGAAGTCACTATCCCCTTTTCCACTGTCCTTACCACTGATGTGGGGATCTCTTGCTGATATTGTTGTGAATGAATTGCCCTTCCATATTGTTATAGGTCTGAGAGTTTCTTTCCCATATCCTGGCAGTGTAGAATAACCCTGCAAACATACAAACACACATTTGAGTCAAAATGCTAGAAAGTTAACAAAGTCATTGCACAACAGATTTAAAATAAATCAAATAAACCCCATACCTTTAACTTCCCCTCCATTGTCCTGCTGTTTGACTCAAAGATGCCTGCTGTCTGTCTACCATCCTCACAGCCTGCCTCTGTTGTTTTGCTGCCCGCCAGTGGCGCATCCTCTGGAAATGGATGGGTATCAAACACTTTGCCTTTGTGGTTGGTGTTCAATGAATCAATATGACCACTTTCCACTTTATCCAGATTTGGTACGTCTTCTTTTTCATCAAACGCCCCCTCCCTTGTCTGTTTTTTCCGCCGGCTACAAATAGTTGTGATAAGAATGATAGCCAGTAGGAGGAGAGAGCAGCTCCCTGCCAGGACGATAATTATTGCTATAGACGTGTCCCATTCAAAAAGCTCCTCGCTGCCATTTTGAGCCAAGGAAGGCAAACTAGGTAGAGTACCTTCTATGAAACTGAAAAGTATGACAGCTGTGGAGGTTAGTGAGGGGGATCCATTGTCACTGACTGACACTGTTACTTTGACATTGTCTGTGAGATCATATGTCAGCTGTCGACTCACGTGCATCTTCCCTGTGTCTTTGTTGATAGAGAAGCCCAGGTGTCCCCCTTCTGTGATTTTATAGGACAGCTGCGAGTTAATGCCTTCATCAGCATCTGTGGCCTTTATCTGGGTTACAACATATCCTGCAGGTGCATCTTTGGGTAGGAAAACCTCAGCAGATCCCTTGTAAAGGGGGGGCTCTATGATAGAAGGCTGGTTGTCATTCTGATCAACTATTTTTAATCTGACGATAGCAGTGCTCTGCAGCTGTGGTGACCCCCCGTCGCTTGCTTGAATATGTATGTCTAAATGTTTCATTAGTTCATAATTAAAACTTCTCAGTGCATATATTGAGCCAGACATCGAATTGAGAGACACAAATGTGTTAACAGGAGATCCCATGATGACACTGTCCACAAGTCTGTAAGTAATTTTCCCATTGTTGCCCAGATCCACGTCGCTGGCCTCAACTGTGGTGATATAAGCACCCGGGGCGTTGTTTTCCACTACTGAAACTTCATAGACAGATTTGGCAAAGTGGGGGGCGTTGTCGTTCTCGTCGCTGAGTCTAATAGTGTACTGAGTGATTTTTCTCAGTGGAGGTGACCCAAAATCCTCAGCCATGACCGTCAAGTTATACTCACTAATCCTTTCCCTGTCTAGAGCTGCTGCTGTGACTATCATGTAGCTGTCCTCGTGCGCCTGTCGGAGTTTGAAATGGTCGTGGCCGTATAACGTGCAGTGGACCTGGCTGTTAATGCCAGAGTCTCTGTCCAAGGTGCTGATCAGCGCCACCAGACTGTCCTTGTCTGCCGTCTCGCTGATGTATGCAATACCTGTCGTGATGGAGGTCATCGGGGTGATACTGATTTCTGGGGCATTGTCATTAACGTCTGTGACGTGAATTATGATTTTGCACACGGAGGGGGTCGGGTTGGGTCCCATATCAGTCGCTTGCACGTCTATCTCATATGTGCTTTTGTCCTCAAAATCCACAGGGCTCTTGAGCGTCAGACGACCTGATTTTTTATCCACTTGGAAAAGTTCTCGGATCTCATGAGAAACCTGTTTTCCAAGCCCGTAGACGACCTCTCCGTTTAAACCTTCATCAGCATCAACAGCGTTTAAGTCCAATATTACAGTACCAACCGGTGCGTCCTCTGGCAAACTCACAGAGAAACTGTTCTGGTCGAAAACAGGGCTATTGTCATTAAAATCCGTCACTTTCACTGTTATTTTTGTTGACCCTGATCTGTATGGATTTCCTCCGTCTGTAGCAACTAATTCGACATTGTATGAGGACTGAGTCTCCCTGTCTAGCTCTTTCATTAGGACCAATTCCGCATATTTAACCCCATCCGCTCTCAGGAGCACATCAATTGTGAAATGACTGTTAACAGAAATTTGATAGCTTTGTATGTAGTTTGACCCAACATCCACGTCCACAGCAGGGTCTAAGGGTATACGGGACCCAAGTGCTGCATTTTCAGAGATTTCCACAATAGATTCCTTGCTTGGAAACTCTGGAGAGTTGTCATTGATGTCCTTTATTTCCACCTCAACGTGAATCAATTTGTAGCGATCTTTGGAGAAATTAACCACGTCAAAAGTAATCAGACACAGTGGAGTGTGTCTGCAGATTCTTTCTCTGTCAATTCGTTCCCCGACACTGAGTTCCCCGTCGCTTTCTCTCACCCTAATGAATGAGTCGTTGAATTGTTTCATCATCCTAAAATTGGTCTTTGAGGAATGAGACAGACTCAAGGACATGTCCTTGGCAAGGTTTCCGATCACTGTACCTGGTGCGTCCTCCTCTCTGGTCTGATATCTCACAGTATTTCCTTCGGATTGAACCCACGAGGCAAATAAGAATTGATGGAGTGAGAAAATAAAAATCCACCGGTGCCAATAAGTTATAAATGTGACCCTTATCATCTTCGCGGTAATCTTTCCCCCGGTGAGCAGCCTCATTGTTCGCAGAGCAGTTGAGAGCAGTTCACATCTGGAATGGGCTCCCGCTTTTATGAACTGAACTGTGCTGAAAGTGAAAGTTACTCTTCATGCGCAGCCAGCCAGACACGCTTATTGCCTCGCCTTTAACACAGCTCAAAATTCTGCAGCGGCGGGGTTTATACGTCTCCTCATGCTAATGAGACGAAGTGTGACCAATCCCTTGCTTTAGAATTAAAAATACATCCTTTAGAAAAAATGCTCTGAGCCTTATTTTATTTGAGAAAGACACATACACAGAGAGAGAGAGAGAGAGAGAGAGAGCGAGAGAGAGAGAGCGAGAGAGAGAGAGAGAGAGAGAGAGAAGTTGCAAAAACAGAAAAAGGGCATAAATATAAAACCATTGCTTGAAGATAAGTTCCTGCACAGTTTATCGTCTTATTACAGCCATTACAGAGTGATGGTTTTATTTAGCAAAAGCTCATTTCTCTTCTTTTGATGTTTGGTTTATTGTCTTTGAGTTTGTCTGCGCGCATAGGTGTGCATACGGGTGCGCACACGTACAAATGTGTGCGTGCACTCCCGAGACCAGCTCAATTGTTCTTGGTGAGCTGAACAAGATTTCCTTGTGGGCTTAATAACTTGAAAATAACATATTTATCTTGAGACAAATAGGCACAAGAATATCTTTTGACGACTCAAAGAGAAGTAGTGCCAAACACCTGAAATATTTTGTGTAATATCTTGCGTGCATCCTACTAAAAAAAAAGAAAAAACGATGGTCAAAATCAAGTGTTTCTGAATTATACAATGAGGAACTTGACTGACTTAAGCCCTCATCGCCATTCCACCTGGGGTGAAAATAGTGTCGACTGTGAGACAGGCTTTATCGCTCAACATCAGTGTCTGGTCTCACTGATAATTGTGTGGCTGAAAGGAAGCAAATCCCTTTCTCCATCCACAGTCTTGTGAAAAGCCTTCCTAGAATGGAAAATGGTGATAAAAGCAGTTCATCAAATACACAAGGTTTTCATTTAAGAGCCTATAATTGCAGTTATGTTCACGTTCTTTGTTTTGACTGTGTAGTATATTCAGCACTAAGCACTAAAAGTGAGCACATTACAGCAACACCACAATTCGTATCTTTAAAATTCACCCAGAGAGTTAAGGTTACCTCTTTCATTCTTCAAAACTGTATCATCCACTTCACCATGTGAGATTTTTGTGCAGGACTCAAGGATTACCCTGTGCTGTTGACTCACTAAAGTGTTGACACATATCTCTGTCAACCCTGTATGAAACGCAGTGGCAAGAATTGACTGTGCAAACAACATTTTGGCAGTAATCTGGAAAACAAATCTGTAGAATTTCTCTAAGGATCCGATTTAGTTTCCACCGAGTATGTGTGCATACCTGTTTGTTCTTTTGAGACGTGTCAAATCCCCTGTGCACCTTGTTATATTAGATTTTTGCATTGTGATTATGTTTTCACATGTCTTTGCTCGACGGCTGTAGAGAGCAGAGAATTTCTGAGAAACACAGAGCATAACTGTTCTTTCACTCAGCATCTGGTAAGAAGGCTGTTAACAATTCATTTATGAATATTTACATCTAACTTCCCACTTCTCCATTACTCTGCTCACGTAATGATTCATTAGTTAGCCACACAGTCCACCACTTGCCACAACTGGAACACTTAAAAAGAACAATAATCTGATACAATAATGCCAGCAAAAGCAGTACAGATCCAACAATTTGTGAAAAGCCCACAGAGAGACATTCAACCATTGAAAGCTGCAGCAAACAACAACAATAGGTGGGTAATTTTATTGTTCAACCCTTCTAACATGGGGAGAGCAACTGTGACACATTGTGTTTGATTATTAAATAAGATTTTATGATATTGGGGAGCAAAGTGTGTTTACATCATGTGTTAGTTTAATCAAAACTAAAATATCTCTAAAGAATAGTAGTTAATTTAGTTTCTATCATCCATCCATCCATCCATCCATCCAGCCATCCATCCATCCATCCATCCATCCATCCATCCATCCATCCATCCATCCATCCAATGACCAATTTCAAGGTGACAGGAGCAATACAAGAAGGAGCGGAGAAACCCAGGCCTCTGCACCATGGAGGCCATATCCAGCATTCACTATGGTTCTGGTGATGCCACTTATTAACAAGAATACAAAATACTTAAATCTAACCTGAGATAGAGTCTCTCTCATCACGTAAAGGAATAATTCGGAGGAGTGATTTTGCATTCCAGTCACATCACATTTGGCACACCAAGTGAACTCTGGAGGCTCTCCTTCAGATAATGATGGAGGACATCATCGGCAAAAAGAAGAGAGATGTCTTCTTGATCTTTATGCCAGATGCCTTCTTCACTGTGACACTTCCCTCAAATCCTGTCCGTGAAAATCACTGACACGACTAAAAGCAAGTTGTAGGTCATGTAAAGTTTGATTCCCACATGGAACCTAATGCTAAGCATGCAAATACAGCTTAAACCATGAGTGTGCAATGTTCTAACAGCATGCACAGACAGCAGTAACCCCATGTTCCCACAGACCTTTCACAGTATCCCAGAGGAAACCAAGTCATAGGCTTTCTCCAAATCCATGAAATACATGTAAAATGTATCCTAGACCTGACTGTCAGTCCTAACTTCTTTTGATGATGATTTTGAGCTTATTAAATGACATGGTAATATATTAATTGACTTTTTCATGTTAAGTCATGATATTTGCAGTTAGGTTCTACATTAATTGTGTGTTACAGTGTAATTTGTGTGCACATTCAGATTTGTTACATTACATCAAATAAAGACAGTTGGATTATACATTCCTGCAGACTTCCTCCCTAAAATTGTAGATTTAGTTGTGTTTCCAATCAAATTTTTATGAAAGTCCACATTCACATAGCCCGCCCTAAAATCATTGGGCTTTTCCAGCTATGAAAATTCACAATTTCATTTTTTTTTCTGTCTGCATGATATTTGTACCAAAATATCGACATTTAGCAGAGATCACTTTCCTTTCTATATGTCCATTGCTGCTAACATCTCTGGCTGCCACACAACACCAAAGCAGAACATTTTCACCACAGTGCTTAAAATATGACAAAGAATTCTTTTAGTTAAAAGATGCTCCCATTAAACAATAAATAAATAAGAAGAAAAATATTTTGTTATTTGTGGTGAGAAACTCCCTTTGAACCTCATGTCTGTAACACATCTTTACAATGACTATGGCTTATCTAAATGTTGCTGTGCAGACTTCAAAAACTGACTTTTATGACAAAAAGTAACCGTGAAATTTCCTTTTGATGTCTCCTACATGCAGAATCTGCTGCTGTTTCAAACATTCACTGCAAGTACTGTTTTAGCCAAACCTTCCTACAAATACTTTGTAGTCATATGGGAGTTTGGCTCATCTTTTCTTCTATAGCCCCCCTAAAGCTCTATTTCTTAATGACATGCTGGATATAAAAAAGAGCTGGAAGAGCTTTGGAGGCTTTTCAGTTCCTTCTCCTGTTTTATACACAATAACCACCTTCATTATTGGATCCTAAAGTAACATAATGTTAAGTAAACTAGTTTATTGTTCCAGAAAGGGAATGCATCAAGAGGCACACTGCAGCAGGCTTCTGCTTCTTAACTTGATAGAGGCTAAAGAAAATCATTCAGTGCTCCCATTTTCACTTTTGCCCTATGAGTGTCCTTCCTCACAGCAGAGGTTTATAGTAGAAGAGGGAGGATGTTGTTGATCATAGTTTGACCTAAAATACATTAATATTTTCAAAGCGACTGCCTTCTGTCATGGATGCCATTTTTAAGGTTGCCATGGTTACATGGAAACACAACACATTGCAATGAATTATTTTTTATTCCCTGATTGCATTTAACCCGTTAAGATCCAACCCATGAAAAAATGGTAAGAAAAGTCAAAATTTTTAAATATGAGGTATCTTTATTTGGCCCTGTAACAAAATGTAACAAAAAGATTAACATTTTTGGGGGGGATGTCTACCATTTATTTCCATGTGATATATTAAAAGTATTATAATATGGTTTTCTGCTTCTGGGTATCTATTATGGGACATAAGACTAGTATCAGATTGTGTTCAACAGGATTTTGAGCAAAGTTTATACTATAAATTGAAGCAAAAGGCCTCAGAAACTGTATGTGACAAAAATGTCACGTCGGACTCTTATGGGTTAAGTGGTGAAATAAATTAGTTAGGGTTGCAAGTTAAAATTGGTTGATTGGGTTGAGAGAAGGATCTTGGCTAGAGCTAAACTACAGTTTTCTTACAATGCAACTGTCTATATTAATGACATGGATTTTACTTCTCACATGCAGTTACCCTCATGGCAAGAGGTTGCATATTCTTTGAATGTGCCTGTATGCCATATTGGCACTTCTTTGGGAGGACTGCCTCATTTTTGTGCTGTTTCAGTAAAAATTTCAAACCTAGCACAAAATGTAAGAAAATTTGTGTTTAGATGATTGTTTGATGACTAAAAACAGTGATTGTATTATATATTGATGGGAAGCCTAATTAGACACCTTTACAATGAGGTATAACTTTTAAGGATTGTGCGAATTTGAATTGAGTAACACAGCTAAACATGTGGGTAATTCCCCCCCAAATTGTGCCAAAATCTGCAAATTTCCCCTGTTTTATTCACTCTTGGTTTTGAGATTCAAGTGCTGCCAGGTGTATGCCAGTCACAGATGTATGATCTGACTGATAGACAGACAAACGTGTTGGAAAGAGATCCTTCTGGACCTAGTGGCGATCCCTTATCTCCAGAATCTGGGACCTAACTTCATCCTCCAGCATGACAACTTTCCCTCATGGAGCCAGGATCATCACAGAGGATATCCAGAATTTGGAGGTGGAGAAGATGGACTGGCCTGCCATCACTTCAGATGTGAACTCTATTGAACGCTTCTGTGTTTAGAGTTGGCATGCAGAACGTGCCAGAATGACCAACAAAACCACAGTGGTTGACTTTCAACAACCCATGTTTGAGGAATGGGATGCCATTCCACAACAAAATATGACCAGGTTGCTGACCAGCTTGAGGAGTCGGTGCCAAGCTGTTGCTGCTGTGTATGGATCTTGCACACACTACTGAGGTCCCTGACAGTGTAAAATACAGTAAGAGTAAAATAGCCAATATGTTTTCCTTTTTGGGACACTATCCTCATGTTTAGCTGTTTTGCTCATCCAACAGAACCACCTCACAAGTTATACTTAACTACACAAAGGGGACAAATCAAGCTTTCCAACTATATATAATGCAACATCAGTTGGAATTGTTAAAGGGGAGAAATAATCAATCAAACACAAATTCTCTTCCTTTTGTACAAAAATTTTATACCAGGGAAGGTCTATACCATTCGCAAACATCTGTTGATTTGCATTCATCTTTTCAGTGTTAGTTACTTGATGATGACATTATCTTACCAATGCAAATATACGAGTGACAAGAGTATAATTTAAAAGTACATCATGAGCAAGGGAAGGAGTTGGAAACTAATCAGAACTATTTAATGAATTAGTTGATTAAAAAGAAAAGTTCAGCTCGGTACAAAGCTCCATGCTACGTAGGCTGATTTTCACTTTTAAAAGAACAGAGGTGATCCTAGATAAAGTGTTTGTGATTCTCTTTGGATTGCTTTAAACCAGGTTCAAACAGCTGCTGGGATAGATGGATTACAATACTACAATGCAGCATCAGTCTGAGCTGGGACATGGAGGAGTTCATGTGAATTTAAAATAAGTAAATGGCTGTTTATGGTTGAGAAAGGTTATTTAGCAGATGTCTGTTTTCACCGTGATGTGCATATTCCTTAGTTTATTATCGCCTCATTTACATATTACATTTAATTGTACTGCCGGGGGAAAACGCAAAATACTGTTTGTAGAGTGATGGATTTTCAGTCTGTTATAACCTGCCAAAGGTTCAAGCTAGATATTTGAGTTTCTTTCCAGACAGAATGCAATTTCCTATTCTAATACATTAGCTCAAGGTCACTTGTACAGGAGTAAGACAGCAGCGAAAGACTGTGAAGTTAAGCCACGTTTTACATTAATGTTTGATTTTACATCTTTGTGCAGATGGCAATTTATGACTATTTTTATTCTCAGTAAAAGCAATCAACTGTCAGAATCATCAGTCATAACAAATGTGCACATTTTGTGATTAATGTTATATAATTTTGCTGGGCAGAGCTACTTCCATTAAAGTCACTGGCAAATTATTCACAGTCTCAAACACATTCACTAAGAGAGAGAAGGAAGAAAGAGGCAAACTGAAAATGTATGAGAAAAAAAAAATCATGGCTGGGTAAGATATTTCAAATTTAGTGTTGGCCCACAGACACAATTCCATATTTAATGGGATTGTAAATGCATTCAGTTTCAAGGGATGTCTTTGCATTTTAAGTTCTCTAATCATTCCGGTCTATAATGTTGCCTGAAGAAATGTCATGATAGTCTGCATTTGTGCAAGGCATTTAGCTTTGCATTCTTTTACAAAGATTAGAAATCAGGGGCAAATTACACTGTGGTGGAGCTCAGCTTAGCCGAATATTGCTCTGGTGGGAGATCACTTGCCTTAAAGAATTCAGAATCTTAAAAAAGTCAGACTTTTTTTCTCTCTCTCTATCTGCATATGTCTCGGTTACCCTCTTCTACTATGTTTTAATAAGGGAGTGTCACTGTAACTCACTCTTCTATAAGATACTCTTCTCAGCAGCCAGTTTGTTTTATCAATAATGACAGTAGAGCTTGTCAACGTCCTATGCTCTTCCCAAACTAAAATGCACATTGGTTAATAATATGTCACATGTTTGTTTATTCCACACAAAAGTTTGAAAATTACACACTGCTGGAAAAATAGTTTGGCAAGTAACCTTTTGTGAAACTATAATTAGTTGTTTTTACACTTAAACTAAAGAGATGGAACATGGTAATTAGTGAGCTTGGTTGTACAATTTGACTGTTTGGACAGAGCTGACTAGCTGCTTTAATGTATTTCATCTGCTGGAAGTACAACAATTACTCCAGTAGAAACAACCATGTTGGTCATTTGCTCATAGCCCTATTTTGACCCCTAACTGGGTTGAGTAAAGTACTGCCACTTCAAGCAGCAGGAGGGAAAAGCAACTCATAATATCATTTCTGCATCAGAACTCTCTATTCTTTCCTTTGAGAAGTCACATAAGAAAGTAAGGAAGGGAATTTTATTTATATAGCACTTTTCACAGATAACAACCACAAAGGGCTTTACAATACAGTAATACACAAAATACACAAAATAAGGCATAAAAGACAATAAAAACACATGAATAAACAATGTGATAAAAACCCTTGAATACAAAAATGTTCAGCTGCTTTTTTAAAATAATCAACAGAATTTAGGAATCTTAAAGAGTAAGGCAGCGCACTCAAGAGTTTGGGTGCCACAGCCTTAAAGGATCGGCCCCCAGGGACTTAGGGTGCATTTGTATCCTAGTATGTTCGCTCGGAAAGTCCTCCTTGTTTGGGGTATATTGAATGCACAAACGAATTCTGATTTGAATCAAAGAAGCTGAATTGGTCCTCCTACAAATACCGGTCTTGGTCCATTTCAAGTAAACCAAATACAAGAAGCGAAGTACATAACAAAGTGCATTGTGAGTTCGGTGCCCGGCATTATGAGTAAACATAATCAAAATATATAGGCATGTGGGATGATAGGCGACTCTGAACGGGAGAAATGGCTTGTGGTCGGATGTGAAAGAATTCAGTAAAAGTTCAGATAAAATTCTAATCAACCCAAGACGGCTAAGATCTGATGCAGCTCCATATTTATCTTTAAAGTACTAGAAACCGAAGTTGTTCTGCATTAGATGAACAAGTTTTCTTCTCTGTTGTGTGTCTTGTCTTCTCCTTCAGTAATTTTCAGTGCAGCGCCGCCTCTGGTAGAGAGTAGAACATTTTACTAAAAAGGTCTGATTCATTTGAGAAGTAAAGCGTGAGCGAAATATCGGCTAGGAAAAATAATTCACCCTTAACTGAACCAAGTCCCCAATCGGATCGAGTCTACTAAACTTCCTAGTGTGAATGCACCCTAAACTGTGTGTGCGGGACCACTAGTAGCCTCCCGACCTGAAAACTGCAGAGCTTTGGCTGGGAAGTGGAGATGAATAAGGTCAGAGATGAAGGGAGGGTCCTGACCATGTAGAGCTCTAAAAATAAGGACCAGAATTTTGAAATGAATTCTGAAATGGATGGGTAACCAATGGAGAGATGCTGAAACAAGGGTAATATAGTTAAAAAGCCATGTGGCTCTTTCTTTTTTAAACAAGTTAAAAGGCTGTTACAGTAATCCAAATGAGTAGAAATAAAAGCAAGTCACCTTTTCAAGTTCAGTTTTTGATGCCAATATTCTCAACTTTGCAATGTTTCTCAGATGAAAAAAATAATTTCCATTAGTCAACTGTTTTGTTACTTCTGTTAATTCCGTTCATACACTTAAAACATTTGGCCTTTCCTTGTTGGGTTTAGACAGTCATCTCTCAGTTTGGGATAAATATCAGAACCATTTGGGTATGGTTTGGAAAAGCCCATGGTTAGGGCTGAAATACATGCATTTTACAATATGACTGTCCTTCATGGATGCCATCTTTCTTTCTTTACAGTTCACATGCAATTGCACTCACAACCACTAGATGTTGCATATTCCTTGAGCGTAGTTATTGACCATTGCATGAACCCTGCATGAACAAGTGCCCCATGGGGCTGATTTGAAAAGAAGATAGACCCAGAAGTAGCTTCACATTAAATAAACACATATAACACTTGCCAGTGTTACAAACAAATTCTCAGCAAGAAAGCTGATAAAATTACTTTCCCCTGTTATACATTATCAATGCACTGAGCTTCTTCTGCTGGTAACACACATTTGAGAAAAGCCACACTACTACTGACCTCTTTCTTTCCATTTTTTTCTTTACCTCTGAGATAAGATGGTAATGGGGTCACATTCCCCCTTCTATTTATCTAGATCCTTTGTCTTCCAGTTGCCTCTACATATGTTGACCTTGTTGGGCATAATTGCCCTATTGTATTGCAAGAAGTGACAGACTTCACAAGAGTTTTAACCTTTACATGAGAAGGGTGCTTAATCATACAATGCAGTGAGGCTATTTGAGTCAACATGTGTTTTTAACAAGTCTTTGAAGTCAACTAGTTCTACTCACCCGGGATAGATCAAGACATTGAGAATATGTGGTATGTAATGGGATAAAAAAAAACACAGGCTGCGTTTTGTAAACCACAAATGAAAGGCATTATGGACTGTCGTAGGCTATTATAGGCTGTTGAAATGCATTCTTCAAAACATGCTTTTAAATACAGCCTGTGAAATCTCAGAAGGCCGCTGTTCCCACAGGCAACATCAGATCTTTTTGTTCTGAAGATGCTCTCTGCTGATTAATTCAACCATCAAACCAAAGCTCTGGTGTTTTCATATGCGAGAAGAAAGACTGTATCATCACTCGGGGTTTCAAACCCCACTGGAAGTCCTAACTCAGAAAGAGGCTGATGTTATGTTTTATTGATTCTTCTCCCAGAGTTTGGAGACAATAAGACAGGTGAATATTTCATTTCTCTCTTTATGTTTGGCCTGAGAGCTGTATCCCAGTGTTCAAGGTGTCTCTCTCTAGACATATCCCATAGCAGACATAAACAAAGTTATTAGATGAGCAAGACATGATTTGGGAGGAAAGTCAGTGCTGGGAGCTTTGGAGGAGCTCTTTGACATAATATTCTGGAAATTTAGGCTGTCATGCTTCATTGTTCTAAAAGGAGGATGGGCGTTGTTTGACTTTACTAGCTGGTAGTGTGCCTCCTCTGCCAATACTGTGCATTTAAATGAGGATTTATGCTTTGGAATGAGGTGGTTAACTATGGGTTTTGCATAATGAAAACAGATCAACTTAAATGTGTACGCAAAGTGCAAAGCATTGTAGAAATGTAGGTCATCTTTCCTAGGCAGTGAGATTTTCTCTCTTTGTGTGTATATTTCATGGCAAAGTGGTGTTATTGCATGTGTGTGCTCAAATGTAAGTGTGTTTGGGTGTGAGGGGGGGTCATATCTGTTATGCTGCAAGACCATCATGTCTCATACAATGCAAATGGAGGAACGCGCTCCAACATTTAGTTTTTCTTGCCACTAGCAATAATATGGCTGTATTCCCTCATGCGGTTTTGCTATGAGCAACATGGTTGTTTGAGGCACGCGCTTCACAGAGCTGGATGAGGTATAATTATGTAAATTGCATTCAAAGGAATCAGCAATAGCTCATGTGGAATGGATGTGTCAACAAGGTGTCCACGTTCACTGTGAGAATTTGCTAATTAAACTCGACACCCTTTCTCCTTCAACACATGGGCACAGTGAGATGCTGTGGGATTAAAAAAAAAAAACACTGTGGTGTATGTTGTATCTCTGGCTGACAAATTATCTTCTTGGAAAAATAGGCTTTCATTTTGCTACGTGAAGTGTGAAAAAATTTGCCCCCGAGTTTACCACATGACCATTAAACTTTACGCATGTTGTTGACATGTGTGTAATGAAAGTGTCTAAACTTCAAACAGTCTGTCTGTGTAGTAGCCTCTCTGATGCTTTACTACACAAAAATGGATGATTTATTTCACTGGTTATTTGTCTCTTCAGCTAAATGATAGAATTCTATTTGACAGCAAGCATAGATAAACTGCTCTCATTGAATGTCTGAAAAGCATTGTACCTGAAAAGAAAAGATTAATTCAGTCCATCACAAGACACAAGCACATTTTCTCCTTTTTCTTCTTTGTTTTGTTCACATTTTCCCTGGCTGTCTTTACTGTAAAAGTTATTGGCATGGAGAATAAAACTACGGTCCATGCAAAACACAGCAGTAAAAAAGAAAGAAAGGAGGAAAGAACATTAAAAACAACACTTTAGAACTCACATCAGCCAGTTAGTAAACATGATTAAAACACCAAAAACACATTTCAGAGACACAACCTTCTAGAAAATATAAAAAAAGAGCAAAGACACAAGAAAATCAGAAACTCCACTCCTCTGAAAACACACCAGTAGCTTAGAAAACAACAACAAAATGAAAGCATTTCAGAAACAACAACATTCAGAGAGTAAACAAAACAGGAGAACAGGAAATAAACCATTTTGGAAAACAGCATTTAAAACACACCAACAAAACAAACAAACAAATAATAAAAGGCATTGCACCATGACTATGTTTCCACTTTTACTTACCTTAGTCTTTTCAGAGATGCAGATTACATGATGATGCATATGTTCTACATCTGATCATGTTCTCACTGCATGGTGATCTTAAACTACCACTGCTGCTGCATGATGTCATTCCTCTGCCAACTCTTCCTACATGTCAGTTTGCACACACTCTTAATTTAGTTGATAATGAGCAGGGGGTGGGCTTTAGAATGATGATGTTCAGCACAAGTCCAGCTTTTTAAAATGTTATTGTGTTATGTGAAATGTAGTCTACTCTGTAGGAACAAGATTCCTATTTTGTTGTTTAGTGCTTTTGTTGCTGCTTCTCTAAATGCTGAGTTGTCTGTAATTGCCATGTTTTTTTGTTATATTATCGGTTTTTACTGTTGTGCTTAATGAAATATTCTGCTATGCCTTAACGCTACTGCCTAACCACCTTCAGATGTAAGTCGCTTTGAAGAAGCGCGTCTGCTAAATGACTGTAGAAAAGAATCAAATCACATGTAGTCATATTTTGCTGTTTTTGTTGCTTCATTTTTCCCAATTTTGTTAAAATTTTCCACCCAAGGGACAGAGGGGAAGAGCCAAGGCACCATCTTTCCATCTTTTTCACTTGCAGTCAAGTCACATATGACACATGTGAAGCACAGAGCCAATTAATGAAGGGGAGACGAGTGTTTTGAAAGGCTATGAATGACATTTGATTGTTGGTGAGAAAAAAAAAAAAAAGAGTTTTGAAGTTTTTCTTATACTCCCTCCTCCTTATGCGTTTTGCACAAGATGAATTGGCTTTTTAGATTTAAGAAAGTGCATGGCTGAAATACAAAAAGAGGCTCATCTATCAGCCCCTGAATAGTGAGAGAAAATCCTGTGGCTGTATGGAAGGAGGGGGAGCTGGGGAGGGGGTGTGTTGCTGGTCTCTGATTAGACCCTGGGCCAGTTCTACTCAGGGGCTTGCAGCGCAAACATCAATCCTCTCTTCTTCCACTTCAAATCCTTTGAACCATTTGAGACAATTTCTCCACTGTAAGCTCCCTTTTAAAGATTTTCTTTATCAAAAGTGCCAGAATATGTGTCAGTGAGCACTTATTGCAGCTTGGTTGTTTATCATGAAAATTCTAACTTGTCAGAGGCAAACTCTGGGGATCAGTAATGGAATTTAAAAAAAGAGAGAGAGAGAGAGAAAAACAACAACAAAAAAAAATTCCTTCTGCACTTCCATCACTGTGATGCAAACTGTCCAGGGTCCACTGGGTGAAAAGAAGCTGCAGATGAGGCTGTAGGAGGAAGACGAGTGGCAGTGTGTCATTCAAAACACAGAATATGTAGAAATACTGATAAATTTTAACAAGCCTGCTACCCTCTTAACACACACTCACAAAAAGAGCATAACCAATTACACACAGAGCTGCATTATAGAAAGCTTTTATAATGTTTCCAGGGCGTCAAGATCTTAATTTTTGATGCTGCTTCATGTGGATCCAGAGTATAAATTGGCCTCCACAGTTTGCCGAAGTGATAAGAGGTAAACAGCAAAAACCAATAACTGTCAGCCGAACATTAAATCAAACTGACATGTCTCTTAAAAGGTACGGCCATGAAAAATTAACTGGAGGATTTTTGAGAAGCCTTAAAATGGGGAGTTTTTTTCTTCCATCTCAGCTGTGAGCTATATTTTTCACACTGACTGGTTTTAGTCTGAGTCTGGAATACAAACAGTTTAGCTGGCAAACGCAGTATGTCAACAGCAAAAAAAGTGAATTATAATAATAAAAAACTCTTAATTTCAAATATTAAGGTGAGCTTTTTGTGTCATAAGCTTCATAAGATGTCATTTCCACCTTGCGTCTTGTTCTCATGTTCCAGCAAAGCAAATCAAAACAGGTTAGCTTGACACGGATATACTGACTCAGGTCGAAATGGTCACTTTGACTTCCTGTTATACAAGATCCGAACATCCTGTCTCAGCTTATTCTGTGACCCGTGAGAAGAGACTTTAAAGATTTTATGGGCTCAGTCAATCTCTGCTATGTCCCGAGTTCAGGAAAACTGAGAGTGAATCAGGTAAAAAAACCCAGCAGAGCAAGAGTGACATTAAATCCTTAATAGTTATTGGTGAGATATTAAGGGATTACAGCACCACGGGATCCCGCCACTGAATGGAAAACTCTCTGTCGAATATCCTCTCTCAGATTACCAAGTTACATGCTGATGTGTCTAACAGCTCCTCTGTGTATACCAAAAATCTCATCAAAATGTGCATGTATGGCAGTTTGGGGAATGCAGACTAAAATTAAAGAGGGGAATACTTCATTGCCCTGACACATGTAGGTCTTGAGTCACTTGGCTTTGCCTGGTTTCCACAGAGCAATCACACAAGAATTGAGCAAAGGTACGGCAAATTTAAACATGTCAGCCAATTTTAAATGTGTGAAGCAACAGAGTGCTTCAGCAGTGCTGGCGGCTCATGGCCTTGGGCCTTGGGCTGTCTGAATCTGAAATTCACAGTTCATAGCACACCCGGAGATGGAGCCTTAGAATCCTTGATGCCCTGCACAATGAGGCCATTTCATAGTAGATCACGGTAGTCTCTTGCTGGTGTTGATGGGAGAGGAAAAGCATTTTGACAGGCCAATGAAGAATTTATTTGAAATGTCTTGTGGTGTTGAGAAGATTTGTGTGCATTTCAAAAAGCTATGCACAAAAACATCAGAGAGCACACAGATATAAGTTCATGCAAATATTGATCCAGCCTGGTTTAATGGTTTTTATCAATATTCACACCAACTACAAAGATGGCCAGCACTTTATCTACACAATCTTGTTTTGTTTAATTTTTTTGGTTTATTTTTTATTTTCTATGTCTGAGCTGTCAGTTTGATTCAGCCCATCATTGCTGACAGTGTGTCCACATAGCCTTAGCAAACTACACAGATTCGATGGCAGCTAGCTGTGCACAGCAGTTTGTATGGAAACATGCAACCAAGAGAGTAAGACAGTGAGCATGAGGGAGAATCAGAGAAAGAGATTAAGCCTGACAAGAGAGTTTTTTGGTTGATTTTGTGGTGACAGGCTGTGACAGTGCTTGGAGAATACCGGTAGGAAACAACAGAGGAGAAATTTGCTTAGAGCTCATGTGGTTCTTGCAAAATATAAACTAAGAGTACTGTGTCACTCTCTAGAGGGTCATTTTTCCGTACTTCCTTTAATAAGAATGATTATGTTTTTTTGTGTTTGTCACTAATCTACAAAAAATAATAAAAAGTAAATAAATAAGACATCAGCAGTGTCTGGAGCACTCAGCCCAGAGGCCAGCCATTCAAGACAAGATCTTTATTCAGATAAACAGCCTAATAACAAAATGTGTCACCACTGCTTTGGTCTGGTTTGCAAAATATATGAGTTTAATAACAACAATAAAGGTTGCAAAGTCTTGACATAACAGTTTTTTTCTATTTTTTAAGTAACTAACATTTAATTCTCATGCTGTCAAGTTAGTTTCTTTGTGTTTCTTTTACAGAAGACATTTCGGTTTATGTTGTGTTAAGTGTGGAGGCTGTAGGCTAGAAACCTTTGATTTCAGGAAATGTAAAAATGGCAACAAAATAAATTTATTTAGTCTTCCTATAAATGTGCAATTGTAAAGATTATCTGTGGTGACTGGACTGAGCAGCATGGCACTGTAAAGAAAAATAACAGGTACTGTCAAAAATTACTTGCTTCAAGCAACATTTTCAGGTTTTCCAGCATTGCCAAGATAACAGTCTAAATCTATAAGCTATATCAGGCTTTTGAGAAGATTGCACAGGTAATTTTATTGCTATTTTCAAGGAACCTACAGAGAATTCTTTATTTTCACCAGACTTCATGTTAAACCTTTTTGGTCTAAGGATCTTTCACTGATGCGTGTCTCTATACCAATCCATACGATGGATAAAAATACCCTTGTTTTGCTCACAGCATGTCCCTCTGGGTAGCAGGGAAACCTATTCAAACACCAATCTAAGATCCATGAGGTCATTCAGGCGAATTCTGCAAGACAGAGAAGGCAAGGGGAAGAAGACCTCTTCTATGCTTATAAAAGTTGTTTGTGAAGCACACTATTTGGATTTTATTTATTTATTTATTTATTTTGGATCAGGTTACATAATTACTGCATGAAAAGCTGAGTTTGAACTTTCCCAAAAGAAAATTAAGATTTTACTCATTGGGGGCTCAAGTAATTACTGATGGAGCCTGCATGTTAGCCTTTGTAGCACTTATTATCAAGATTAGCTTCAGAGAGCTTAAAGCAACATTGCAAAATGTTGAACAATCAGCAGCACAGTTTAGTAGCCTTCTCATGGCTAATGTTCGAAAACATGCTGCGAAATCACGCATGAGTTACTTTAGATTTTTGGTTCTTGTGTTGTGATTTGTATAGATCGGAGCTGTGCCTTGGAGACACACAGAGCAGCGGTTGCCTGGGTTGGGTGAAAATCTGTGAAACAGACAGTATGTACAAGCCTGAGGGCATGTGAAATAATTTACTTTTGTGCTGTACTCCTGTCTAACTGTCAGGGTCTTTTATTTCCAGTCAAGTACAGATCATTATCAGCTAGATCGTTTTTTAGCACTGTTAGTTTTAATATTTTAAAACGGGTTAATCTGTTGGGGTTCCTGGTGGCAGAATGTGGGTGCACCAGAGACAATCGGCATTCATGAGAAGAACTGTGTGGTTGCACATTTAAATCATGTTGGTGAAGAGTTTGATTTGTATTGACACACCTTCTGTCAGTTTTCAGTCACATGTTTTTGATTTCCTTTCACAGAACATCTGGGATATTTTCATTTAATCTGATCGGTAACAGCACTTCAAATAATCCATTGATTGCTGTATTTATTATTAGATTAAGGGTTATCAGGCTCAGACTGCAGAATAGCATTTGGTTATACAAGGCATGATTTAACTATTACTCTACCTTTAAAGGAGATAGTTTGCTACTTTTCACAAATAGATCCCTTATTTATTTATTTATCTTTTTAATTATTAATTTACACAATCTTTTAAAGTGGATCGTTTTTGATGAGAAAGAGTAACCAGTGACTCAATTACCCTCTTCAGGGTCTACCTCTTTTGAGACACTGGGCTTGTGCAGTACTCAGTAACCCTTGGAGTGCTTTCAGTCATATATATATATATATATATATATATGACTGAAATTTTTATTCTCAGCTTATATTTTCCTAATCTGCACTTCAACCATGCTGGTAGGCTATGCATCCCTCTTTAAGCCACAATCAAATTGCATGTTTTGTGCTGAACTGTTAAAACACAGACTGCAGAATAAAGTGGCTGCTGGCTGGTTAATAACTCCACTGAGAACTCGTGTCATAATTCTTTCAGTCCTCAGAGTTTTGTTTAGGTTTTTAACAGCAAACATAAAGAAATGTTGTACCATACCATACCATACCATACCATACCATACCATACCATACCATACCATACCATTTAATTTCTGAAACATTTTAAAAACAACACCACATCATGTTTTTAAAAACTATGTTAAAAAGATATGTGGTTTCTTTTGTTGGAGCTCATGAAAGAAGCACTAAGAAGCAATCAGAATAACACATCTTCATCTTATCAAGAAATCCAAAGAACAAAGCTATCTTTTGATAAGAAGTTAAAGGAGGTGGTTATCTTGAGAAAACAAGAAGTCAAATTCTTGAGATAATGACATAAATTAACTTGTTTAAGTGAGAAAACAAGCTTTGTGATCTACAGATAACGGAACCAAAATAAATGATTGCAAGCTTGGCTGCTTTCAGCTCCCCTACTGTTTCTTATAAGGCCGATATTTCACCAATGTTTGTTTTTGTAATGGCTATAGGTGCTGCACTCATGGTGCATTCAGACATTAATGGGGAATGGCCTATTTCAACTTCCATTTGGTAACATATGACAGAAAATCACTTAGAAGTCAGATTTCTTTGTCAGGGTGTAAAAATTTAAAGTACTGGTAGAGTATTAGCTAATACATTTTTATGTGAAATACATAACTAATTATAAGATTTATTAATAGCAAAGTAAAAAGACATAAGAAGAGTTTCAACTGCCTGCCTCTGAAGTACATCTGAAATCAGGCAAAATACAAACAGAGGAGACTGGATAACCTTGTAGAGTGATGTAACTTTATCCCACAAATCAGTGTTTTGCTGATGTTTTTGTTTCTCTGTTAGTTTATGAGTTGGTCGGGACTTCAGATTCCCAAACAGGTGCTCTGTTGGACAGCATTTTTTTTCCATATGTCCAATTCAATCTATATTTTTAAAACCAAAAAAGTCAACTGTTATTAACCACATCATCCTTTTGTGGCACTCAGTCGCATGCATTTTTCAATTACAGCATTGTGTACTAGCATAAATATCTGGATGCTCCTGTGCTGTTTAATACATACACACAGTCACAGAAACACTCACAAATGTTAATTAGGCGCAGATGTGCTTCGCTGACCTGCTGTATTGTTTGTGGCTCTTTCCAACACTCAGTTTGTGCCCTCTTGGCCACACAACTTTAACCTGAGACACCAGTTCCCAGTATAGATTGAGAGGGCTAGAGAAATCACTCTTTGCAAACATCAGATTTTCTCTAGAAATATAGCTGCGCTCCACAGCACCAGAGGCTTTATAGTGCTCTAAATTATAACCCACACTTATTCTTTCACGGCTGTTGCAGTTAACCCATCTCTAAGTAAAATTTACACAGTATCTGCAGCACAACCAGAATTAGTTAAAAATTAACTAAGAATTCTACTATACATGCATTCTATTTCATGTCTGCAGCAATGGATAATTGAAACAGAATTCAAATGGATTATATGTGGAAGCTGTTAGCCTCTCTCAAGTGTCTGCACAGTTGATTGTCATGTCGTGTCACCATTTCTTTGTTAACATATGAACAACAAGGAGAGACTGAACATATTCTAAAAGCTCCAGACTGCAGAATCTGGTTTAAATATTAAATTATACTTTTGCCTGTACTTAGACCATTAAACAGATCCCCCTCTGTTCACCGTCTCTGTGTGATGTTGAATATATTTATAGCAGATTTATAGCAGAAAGAGAAAATCTAAAGTTTCTAAACAACTGATTTAAGTGAATATTTCAGATTTCTCCTTAATAAGTTGAGTGCAAATAATCAAGGTTCTGCCATTTGAACCGATTTCTTCAAGGCCTGGTGTATAGTCAAAACATTTAATAATAGGGTATTCTTATGGTTTTGATTAAATATTTATTCTATTTTGTGAGGACGGTCATTTCAATTTTGACCACAGTGGCTCGACTTGTCGTTCTATTGCACAGCTCAATATTGAAAAGCTAACAATGGTTCATTTCCTGCTCCACAAGCACAAAAATGTACTCCACAGTTACCTGGTTTTCAGTTGGAAAGCTATAGACTGACTGACCCTGTTCTTTGTCAACACCCTTCACCTCACTCGGCACTACAGTACCTTGTAACTGCTAAAACTCAAGAGAATGGAACTATGCGCTGTTATAGGAAAACTGCTGCAGTACAACCTGTTCTTCTACAGCTACATTTTGCATTCAAATGTAAACATGTTTAACATTGGAACAGATTTCAGAAAACAAATCATGACTATATCTACTTTTCCACATTTGTTAAATAGTTTTTTTTTTGGCTCAGGATTCAACATCCTAATTAGCCCCTAGGAGATTCATCTAACAGTTTGTGATTTTTCCTGATTTTTAATCAGTCTAATTTTTCCCTCCAACACACAGGCACGTTCAACAGCATACACACAAAGCCTCTGTTTGCATAATGTGCTCACTGCCTGTTCCTCTGAGACTAAGCAATGTTTGTGCATCCCTGTGTGTGTATCTGCTTTTGTGTGTGTGTGTGTGTGTGTGTGTGTGTGAGAGAGAGAGAGAGAGAGAGAGAGAAAGAGAGAGAGAAAGAGAGAGAAAGAGCGAGAGAGAGCGCAAGCATAGGATTGTTCGATTTCATTTGTGATTTGTGTGTTTTGGGAGAAAGGGCTCAACCCCACAACACCCATCCAACTAACCAACCCCCCAACCCACACACACTTTTACACACACTTTTCAGTCTGATGCCCTGGCTTCGGCTCGTCAATGATTGCTTCAACAATTCAGCAGAGAAAAAGACAGACAGAGAGAAAGAGAGAGAGACAGAAAAAAACACCTCCTGCCAGACTGTTTTTCTAGTTCTGTTATGGAAATTAGTTTTTCCATCTCACTTCATCTGCTATACTTAAATACCTCTTCTCTGAGAATAAGACTGTCTGGCCTGTTAACACGTTTCCTCATATACAAGTGCTCTGATGTTCTGCAAAGCTGAGTTGAATTTCAGCTTCTGAGCCTTCACAAAGAAATTAGATTTCCTACAAATTATGTGAAATGTGAACTGCCCTATTAGCCACATACTGATTGCTCTCGCAATCTTAGTTAATGTATGTTGCCTTCATGGTAGAATGCTGAGGCTGTTTCCCAAAAGTCACCTACTTATTTCAGTATTGTACTCAGTCATGCTGTATTGTGAAATGGACTTTGATTAACAGTGATTATAATGAATCCCACAAGTGCATTATGTGATTGTAGCTGTAATGATATCTTACTTATGGTAAGCTTTATTTTCTTTTAAGATTGTATTTAAAAGCACTTTCATCTGTAATCCGATGCATAAAAAGACAACATTAAGTTAGGAAAAAATGAGCAAACTGAAACGAATGCTGAAGTACAAATAATAAAACGTTTCAACAAATCATTTCCTGGTGTTATTATCTAGGGCTGTTGTCAGTGGCAGAACTGGATAATACCCTGAAATGTCTAGCATACAGGACATCAGGTTCTGTCACAAATCTGCAGGCTCATCAGACAGGCATCTGTATTCAGCAGCATCCTAATCAAGATTTTCAGTCGACTATTTTAGTGGAAACGGATTGCTGGTGTTATCAAGATTTATGTAGCGTCTTAAAGGGAGCAATCATAAACCCTGTCAATAATATTTCCAACATAGGAAATGTGCACAAGATAGATTTAAAATTATTAGCTGAAACAAAAGACTGCCTAAAAAGTATGTTTAGCAATATGTCCTTCTTTAATGAAAAGAAACTGATAACATACTAGCCAATTTGTGCTAGCGGATGTCACTGACTCACAATGTGAAATTAATTTAATACTTCAAAAATCAATTACGCTAATCTGCCATTTACAGCAAACAAAGCAGACATGGGAAACATAGCTGTAGAGCTAGAAGAGAATTTCTTAATCGCAGATAATTAATAACTAGGCCTCCATAAAACACTCATTTGATTTTGCTCTGGAGGATGCAGAATTACTTCAAATATACACCCAGACCATTTTTTTATCAAGCTTCATTCTTTAAAAAGCACACAGCCCAGATTCATTTCTACGAGAGCTTACAGTTTTCTATTCATAGAGCCCTTTAGAAATACCAAGCATTCATAATGGAGCTGGGATCTGATTAACCTCCTTGCTTGCCAGCACAATGGCAGGCTACCCTGAGACTCAGCCATGTAATGGAGTCCGCTATCACCAAGCATACTCCAAACATTCTTCCCACCGCAGGACTCGACGACCAGATTGGAATCCCTTAACTTCCCTCTGCACTCGGCACACTGTGGGGAAACAAAACATCCTCTAAGCTGATGCCCCTCAACATTAATCTATCTCTCTGCTCCAGTTGCACACATACACACACCGTAGGCATCCTCTTTAGTGCCTTTGTTGCATCTTTGCATTCCTAATTGTGAACTCTTGCAAGCAAAGGATGGAGAATAAGAGAGCATTGTCTCCTTGCAGAATCTTTATCCACTGCCGCTGGTTGGACGACTTGTTGGTCGGTGAATAGCACTAACAGCCTTACAAAATGGTCATATTTTGAAGCAAGTTTGTTTCAGATTTTGTGCAGTAACTGTTGTGTATTAGATGTAATGTTTCTTGTCATTTTTGTCCTCATAGTAAACACAAAAATCGGCTTGTTAAATATTTTGTTTTAAATTAACTGTAAAACAATATGATAACAATAAATTTGATGGAAAATAAGTTGTAGTTAATATCTTTTTTCTTTTCTGTAAATTATCATCTTTTGCCATCTTTACTCCTTTCTTTGTGGCATCATGCTCCACAGCATTACAGAGTTGAAGTGCCTCAAATGTGTCTCCCACCTCAATGTTGCCATCTTCTGGCCTAACAGGATTAAGCCATACACTAAATCAGGGTTCTCTGTTGTGGAGCAAATGGATGGCTGTGCCAAATATGTCAGAGGGAGTGATTACACCTCTCAGTGGCCAGTTGGCCCAACAGTCCGCCCCCAGTGGCCAGCCCTGTGGGGGCTGTCAGGACCAGGTGGACTGGAGCTTGGTAAGGAGCCAGTCCTACGTCTAACAGCCAGCTCCGGCTCAGCCCAAGTATCATCTGCAACTGCCAATGAGAAACCGTTCGCACTCATCAGATAATGGCTGTGGGGAAATTGCTTCAAGGAGATGACATTCTAGGATGGCAATATGGAGATGTGAAAATACATTCAAGGTGGAAGAGAGGGACCTGGTCCTTGAAAAGGCACAAATTAGCATTGATGCACATACACATAGAGGCACATATAAATGCAATCATAGACAAACACACAAGCAAGGGAGCTATACTTTATCTTTCCAGCTTTGAATGACATAACTATCCAAGAGAAAATCAAATTTATTCACAGCCTGGCTGCTGAGAAAATTCTTATTTACCTCACCTGATATAATAACTGCCAACATGCCATGGAAGTATGGATGGCAAGGGTATAACATCACTGCTGCTGATGCACTGAAACAAGGAGATTTTGAGCACAGTGATATCTAACATGACCACTTTAGCATTGACGTGGAAAATGGAAATCACAGTGAAAGTTTGAAAACGATGTGCCACATCAAATATGTGCCTGCAATCATCATACGCAGAATATCACAGGAGGTTAATGTGCAGGCCTGCTGATCTTTTGGGGCCCTCATCCATGTAGCTTACGGCAGTAAAATTCAATGTGAGGCATGAAATGTGAAGTAGTCATCATAATTGGATTGGAACTCATACTGGAGCCTTTCCTGGGAAGCACATAGCAAGGCCACACTTCACAGCAAGGGGAGGCTGGATTCAAGAACAAGCTAATTGTTTGCTTCACTATTTTTAAGCCAGTATTTGCTTTAATTAACACTCATTGTTAGAACTACATGCTCTCCCAAACAAATAGCTAAAGCTTTTTATTTATCTTTTATTAGTGTGCAATTTATTTGAAAGAAAGAAAATATGAAATACCTAAGGTGTTGTGGTAAGTAATCTTTGTGATCTTATTAAAGTCTCAACCTGTAGATGGCACTCTCATCCCTGGTTTTAATCTAAACCTGTAGGGTGACTCCCTATTTTGAAATGACTGACCTCAATTCCAAAACCTGGTTTGCTTTGTCTGTCATTACAGTCCTTTCCTAGGTATTACTTGAAAGAATATCCTCTGCTTCACTCTCTACCTACATTGTAATGGCAAATATTCTTATGTTGTTGTGTGCAACAGTAAAATACCTGTTCTTTTTTTCTAAAAAAAAAAAAAAAAAAACGATATGGTCACTGCTTATTCAGAAATCCTCATGCATAATAAAGGGCAGCCAGCCACTGTTGTTCCAATCGTTGTGAGGCAGCAAGAATTAGTTACCGCACAGGAGGGAATGGCTGGAGTTGAGTGGGGGTAGAGGAACCTTAGCCAAACATGATTTGTCTCTGCATACTAATGCCTCTTTTGATCTATCCTTAGCTTTTAGGAGATTTAAACAACAAAATTTGCCTTTCCAAATTTCTTAATAGACTCAGCCTTTTGTGGCCAGCATGGAGAAATCTTGGAAACATGTTTACATGGCATCCATATTAATGTTCTGGGTTTGTTTGAAACATGTAGAGTCCATTGAGATCTAATTACAAGGAAAACCTTTATTATTCATGCTTTGCCCTAATAGACTAATTAATTTATCGCAAAATAGTGAGAGATTTTTCTGATTTTTCTTATGTTATGCAGTTATTTCCATAATTGGTCTTTGTTTTACAAATATATCTTTTAAAGCTGTCTCTCACTTTTTCTAAATTCAGCAGAGGTGCAAAAGAGATTTTATCCCTCCTGAAATGATCTGAATACATAAGTTACAATGCAGCAGCTATGAGTGAATCCAACAGGAAGTGAGAACAATTGCCCTAGACCCAATAACATCAAAGCTACCAGCACCTATGTGATTTATATTGCCCTAAAAGCTATTTAGGGGCATATTGAGGCAGAATGCTAAGCGTGAATTAGGCCAGTATGTTAAACATTTGGCCAGTTGCAATCAGTTGGAGAGCTGTGAGGATGGGCTGCAGTTGGGGGGTTATCTGTGTCTGTGATGCCGCAGGAGGTGCCAAAAGCTACAGAGACCACTAACCAGTCTGAGTATTTGGCACTTCCACAGCTGCTGCTCACATGTTTCCATCCTCTCATCTCACCAAGGGCCAGTACCAAGCATGGGATAATCTTGTTTTATCTGCCTCTCAGACAGCCCAAATGGCTGAGATTAAACCTTCCACATGACCCTCATGGCCAGGCTACTGTCATGTATACCCCCAGTTTATTAGTACGCCTAAGGTTAAAGTGAGATGAGGAAACTGATAAGGGCATGGCCTGAAATGGCTGTTTAAGTCTCCATCCATAGTAAAAAGTCAGTGCCTGTCTAAATCTAAAGGCACTGTGTGGTGAATACAAATCAGTGAAGAAACCACTGAGGTATTCATTTAACAACAAGCCAGAATATTTAATGGTGGTTAAGCAAAACACACACAACCCAGTCTCACCAGAAAAAAGGTGTAATAGGCATGTCTGACCACATGTAGTGACATATTTAATGTTCATAACTTATGACATTACAAGCACCCAGAGGTTATTGTTTTTCTTTTGGGATCATCACAGGACTCTAACCTATGAATAATAAAATATATAAGCTCTAAGCATGCAGACCTTTGTGACTCTCTAACTGTGCATGTTTGTAGCATGTAGAAAAAAACTACTTTTAATAATAAACACTAACCATTCATGGTGAGAGCCCAGTAGAGAAGAAAAGAATCATGAGGAGATTAGAAAATGTGGAAAACATTCTACTCTAACGGCCTCAAATTAATTTATCTGTTGCATAAAGGTTCACTGAATAGTATTTTCTGTCATCCTCTCTTTACACCTAATAAAGTTCAATGAAATTGTGTTTTTATTCTAATTTCAAAAGCATTAAAGATTGCATTCACAATAATGATGAGAAACATCAGTAAAACACAATGCAAGTATATTAAATACATGGTAAAAGTAACATAACTTAAGAATCATGTGAGCTTTACTTAAAAAAAAAAGTTGATACATGCAGTTGCAAATTATGCAATTCAAAAATGAGGTAGCGATAGTGGCAAAATTATTTACCTTCACTAATTTAAACTGAGCAAGGATTACGAAAGATCACACTGTGCTGTGTGAAAAAGTCAGCATGATTGAAGCATAAAGCTAAAACAAGTTTCCAAACTCAGGAAAGACCCAACGGACACAGAAGGCAGTCATTAGCTAAATTCTAATATGGCCCAGGGCACCAATCTAGCATTGCCTCTAAATACAGAGGTTTCTTTCCAATAAAGACAATTGTGAATGTTAATTGTGTCTCACAGCAAAAGAAGAAAGTCCCAATCTGTTGTAAACAATGCAATAATGAGTATTATACCAATCCCATGTCCCAAGACCTGTAGCCTATCCCAGCTGCCACTGGACGTGAGGCATGGTACAGAATGGCCGTGTTACTTGCCCATCAGAGGAGCAATATGGAGATGGATAAAACTACAAGCATGTTTTTGGACTGTGAGAGGAAGCTGGAGTTTGTAGAAAAAAACAACACATGTACATGGAGAACATGCAAATTTCTTGCAGCACTTTGAGACTGTCCTTCAGTGTTAAATGTGTTACAAATAAAATACATTATTATTATTATTATTATTTATTTTATTTTTTTTATTATTTATTTATTATAAAACAGGCCCCAACCATGATACTACCATCATATTTGCTCACAGGTAGAATGGAGCTATAATACTGTGATAAGATTTCCTTTCTTTTGTGAACCTCTGTGAACCACCTCTCAAATAAGGAAGTACAGTGATTAACACAAATTCACTTTGAGGAGATTTTTTAACAGTGACAGTGTGCTGTTACTTTATTCTTGGATGATTTTAAGATAATGCTTCCTTCATTTTCAGTCAATGTTTCACTTTTTGTTTAGGTTTAGGCTAAATTTTCAGCCTTAAGGAAATACATGGCTGAAGCAATTTGATTTTTCCTGGAAAATGACAATGGCACATGTTTTCTGCACTCTGAACAAATCATTTTCCAACTCTTTGAAAAAGGCTAAATTGTCTCAGTACTGCCTGGAATTTGACTGGTGGTAACCAATCAACTACAATGACAGACATGTGTTATTAATGACCTCTTAATGTAATGTGTTCAGTGTACATGCTTGTTGCTTTGCCTGCTACTCGCACATAAACACATATGTGCATCCACCACATATTTCTGAGGCCAGAATGAATAAAACAACTTGGAAACCTCTTTTGTTGTAGTCATGGTAAATTTCCACAAACATGTCTTTAAGCTTAAACTTTTATAGATCCTTTTTCAGAAGAAAGAGCGGGGCAGCAGTTTAAACCCAGTTTTCATCCCATTGATTGAAAGCGTGACTCTAATTTCACCTTCAAATTAACTGCTATTCCTCAAGGCTCTCAGTTATGTAATATCGAACCATAAACCTCTGTAACTACATGACCAAATGTATTACTTTTGCCCCATTTGTTTTGTTTCCTTTCTTTACTTTTATTTCACATTTATGGAGAAAAATAAATAAGTCTTATGAGATAAAAAATGTATTTAAAGCATCACTCTAAGTGCAAAATCTTTTAATAAATGTAATTATGGTTCAAAAAGTACAGTCAATACGTTTTATGCAAATTTGGGAAATAAAATCATTATAAGTTATTGCGTTTGTTTAAGTAATATCAAAGGTTTAAAATACACATGAGCATATTAGTCCAACTTAAATGTACTACAACTTAACATGAGTCAAAGATTAAAGTCAAATTAAATCACTTACAAATGTTGTTGTTTTGAACTACACCTGAGTGTTTTAATTTGAAGGGACCTGGGCTGAACAAGCTACTTCATGTCCTACACAGTTCTTGTCCTGAGCTTTGACCTGGAAGTAACACATGGGTAACATTACCTTTAAAAGCAATACACCCTCTACATACTGTCTGTAAAAATTTAATTATTAGTGCTTTTGGGTTACCAAAAATAAACAGAGCTTTGCAGTTCCTTGTGCGTTTCAGTTAAGTCAGCCAGTATTTACTGTAGAATGTGCAGGCTCCACTTCATGGTGTATAATCTGAAGTTCTGCAGGCTGATAACAGGGATGAGAAATTCAATATCCCCTTTACAAAGTTTTGCTAAGGATTTCCTTCAGAGTGGCATGTAAGCTGAGTCTAAAGCTAGCCATTGTTGTGGGGTTGTAGCTCTAGCAGAATCAGTAGTGTTGTGGAGCTGCGCTCAGCCTGATGCTTCTTCAAATCTGAAGCAAAGTTCTTTGCTGCTGACAGATACTTATTATCAACCAGGCACAATGTGCATTTCACCGTGATTGCTCATGTCGTTTTCACCCACAAATTAGAAATAATTTGAGAACTTCCAAGGCATAAACACTGCCCCTTCTGTCATCTTGCTAGCCAAATGAGCAGCACATGTGCAGGACTGACTGCTGGGAGGCTGAACAGACACAAAGCAGTTTTTTTCATAGTATAGAGTAACCTGTAACAAAAGGTTACAAAACAATAGAGTAAAACTTGGAACCATGACAGAAAAACAGGCTGAATTTTCAAGCTGTGGGTGGCATGGTGACTGCTATCCAAAAGGTGGGCTTTTGAGACATTTGTTTCTTGTGACATATGCCAGGATTACTGATGCAAGTGTCAGCAAATGCCTTTTCTGCCTCCCTACCTGGTGGTGTGCCAAACAGAGGGCAGACAATCTTCAAAAACCCTTTGAATTCATGTCAAAGGCATGGCTGATATCAGACTGATTTCTGAACATTGTTGTGATTACTGCGATGCTGACTGCCAAGGCAAGATTAACAATATTCTTAACATTAATTAAAATCACCACAGTGAGAAAACAGATGGCCAAACCCATTAATCTGCTGTAAGGCTCTTACTGCCACCGCACACGTCTTAATCAGGCCGTGATCTGCATTAATCACCTGACTTAAGTGACAAACAAGTATAGCTCCTGTGTTAGCCTTGCTTTGTTTGTGGCTTTACCTCTGCTGACCTTGTAGTGATGTATTGATTAGAAAAATACTTTGGACATGAGTGAGTGAAGTTTTATTTTGAGGCAGTTAGCTCAGTCACATAAAGAAAATCATCAACATAAGATCAGCACCACTTGTGTAGCTGCTCTTTTGATGTTATGTCTGTGCTGGACAAACATATTCTAACACCAGCTGTTACTTTAAAGCTGTTGCAATACTGAGTGGGAAGTTTGAGACATTTGATAAGATTAAAGCATAATCCTCTTAATGGCAAACAACTCATTTGGCTAATAATTCTGCATCACCTTTTGACTCCTCATTGCCATCAAATCCTGGATTTTAACACTCAGCCAGCATGAAACCATTCTGCTTTAGGCTTTGTGTGTCTGCTAATGGCAAAAAGTGTGCTGTGTTTGACCTCCCACTGACTTAGTCTTCACATGTTCCGCATGATCTTGTTTTTAATAAAGGACAAAAACAGGGATAGCGGACAAATTAAAAACAACCACCCCCGCCCCCAAAAAATAATAAAAAGAATAGTAAGACATTAACTCCTCACATTAGAATGACTCATAGTGTTGAGTGACATAGGGGATGACGCAAGGCTCTTTAACCCTTAGACTGACTACTTAGGTTGGATTTTCTATAGGTCTTCTTCAAATACCACTTGATATGAAGACTCCTGGCACTAAAAGCTTCAGCATATAGGTAAACCACTTGTTGACTTGCTCCCCCATGGAAATACAGACAAATTCTGAGCAGCCACTTCTGTTGTAATGTGATCTGACTGAAGCATTTTCCAAATTCAGTATGGAAATCCTGCAGCTTTCAGTAGCTTATGTTCAAAATTGGACTACTCTGCTGCAGTGTTTGACAAAAAATTTTATTGTTTTTTTTATTTCCTAATGCTACCTGGTTCTCTTGCCAAGAACAGCTAGCTCTATTATTTGACAGAGAGAATCAATTTTCACATTTAGTGTATGAGCACAATTGAGCTTGTATAACACTTTAAGTATGGCAGTACAGAGCTCCTTATCACCCCTCACACTGACAAGCACCTTATTCTCTGTGGGTCTTTATTGCGTGCTTTTTTTAGCACCTTTCTATATGCAACCCTCTTGGGGGGGGCTCAGACTGATTTAACCCAAACTTTTGTGAGGTGTCAGGAACCCTTTGAAGGGTCATAGACACCTTTTAATCAGCAGAAGCCAATCAGCCATGTGGCTGACAAAAGTCTGGTTGACTCATGCTCTTGTTATCACCATCAAAGCTGCTGTGTGTGCATTGTGGGAGTCAATGTCATCTTTCCTTTATGCATTCCAAGGTTTCTGTTGTAGAACTGTTGCTGAAAAGAGGGTAAATTAAGTGCCACAGTGTGTTTATTGCACTACAGATGATCCTGATTATGCTGGCAGGTTTTTCTGCTAACACAGTGCTGCACTGATATTCCATGTGTAATTAACATTGTGGGTGTCCAAAACACAACACTAATCAAATCACTCTTGTCTGGCTTTGTGGGGTTTTATCTTAACCACATTACAGTGAAATTCCTCCTCCACTATTTCAATAGATGAGAGTGTGGAGTGGCTCATTAGAAAAAGAGATTCATACTCTTCCTTGCGCAAATTATTTATAGAGAATGTTTAGATGAATAAAAATGATAGGAAGAAAATGTTGAATAAAAATAAATATTTAAGAGCTAGAAAATGAGTAGAATGACAATTAATTACCTCATTTCCCCCATAAAGTGGGATGTTGTGTAAAATGTGAATATAAACAATACTACAATTTTCAAATTATTTAAACCATGTATAAGCTGAACATTGTACAAGAATAAAAAATTAAACATTCATTTCCAGAAATTTCTCAGACAATATAAGTTCAATATGTATTTGATGCAAGCAACGTTTTTTCTAAAAAGTCTTTACAAGATGATGTTTCCATAGTGTGGCATCACCTCCTTTTAAAAATACCAGTTGTAGTTTTGAAAGTGAACCATTTGTTCAGCTGCTCAACAGTTCAGTCTCCTATGTTGCATTTTCATGAGATTAGGCTCCAAATGTTTTCAGTTTCTGGACTGGATGGCAAATAAACTCTTCTAGAATTTGAGTTGTGTTGTTGTTGTTAAATATGTAATATGTAATCTGTCAATATCTTGCAGAAATAAGCAAGACTTTCCCAGAAAAAAGATGGCTGCAAACACTGCTCAACAATACAAGTATGAGTTTCCAACACTATTTGCACTAACTCTTCAGATTACTGTCATGAGTGATAGCTTTTCAACCATGTGTTAAGTAAAAACAGAATAGCCCTTAAAAAAAAAAAAAAATAATAACAAAAAATGTTTTTCATTGATCAGACCTCAGGAGAGTATTTCATGTCAGCCACTTTTAAATGGGCTTGGACCAATAAAATAGTTAAACATTTATGGTTGTTATGCCAGGTCTTTTCTTTGTAAAGAAGATTTATAATTTGGCTTTACAGAGGAAATACCCCATCATAGCCCTTATAAAGGAATTGTACTTGCAATGTTTGTTTTAGCGGTGTTACTCAGCTTGTGCAGTGATTTCCACTGCAGAATTGTGCTGGGTTTTAATGTTATTTTGCCTGAGGGACAGACATGACGGCCATGCACTAGTCTCCACCCTCATCTGTGCTGGGCAGAGATTTCTCTGGATTTTCTAAATCTTTTAATGATATTATGTACTGTAGATCATAAGATCCCCCCAGTGCTCCTGTTTTAAACCTTTAAAAAAAAAAAAAAAAAAAAAAAAAAAAAAAAAAACACCTGTTACTTGCATCCAGATCTAAATTTTCAGACATAAAATGATCTTATTTTTAACATTTTGTTGATATCTTGTGTTATACTAATGTGGATGTTACTTTTGATAATTCATATATTAATCCAATATTCTCTTAATTTACCTTTACCCACAGCATCCTGATTATTGTAAATTATATCAGTAAATGTCATTATTCTGGGATACCACATTATTAGGCTTATATTGTTTTGCATTCTCTCACAAAGCTGTAGAAATTATTTTATTTTTATAAAGTATGTCACAGTTCTATTTCACCAAATTTCCAAGGCAAACGTTGATTTATAAAATTGTTTATTGGCACATTCACAACCTGTAAATACTGCTATAATAATTAATATAAATAACATTCCAGTAATGTATATGTATTGCATATTTCTCCCATAATATCAAGTACGCCCTCTTCCTGTCTTCATTTGAATACTCTGAATTGTGTTCGACTATTAAGTCCTTCCAAAGTTTCAACAAATAGACCTTAAACTTATCTTGTGGCATGAATTCCCATTAAATCGTCCCCCAAGTAATTTAGTTAGTTAATGAATTGCCATGTGCGTTTTAGATTAAGTAGCGCCTTTATCAGCCCGATTAAAACCGCACATTCAGTTTATCTAATGAACCATTTGCATCCAAAAGGCTGAGCTGCAGCTTCACACACTGCCAAACGTTTTCCTTTTGGTGAACCACTGGAAGGCCATTGGTCGACTGGGCAGGCTATTTGCATACAGCGGGGCTTAAAGTCCCCCAGCTAGAGTTGAACGCAGTTGTGACTTGAACTGGCTTTGCGCTTGTGGTGGACCTCTTGCATCATTAATGACTGCGTTGGAAAGTATTTTCTAACCCTTCAACATGGATTTTTTTAAAATTACATCAGCTGGATTGTACGTGGTAATTGCAGTGTTTTCATACACGGTTCACTCTACAACTACAAGATATTTCACCTATGAAGAGGATGCACCTGGGACTGAAATAGGCAATTTGTCTCAAGATTTAAAGATTGATCCGGCTGATGACCCGGGCACATCATTCCGCTTCATGCAAGAAAGCAACTTTTCTCTTATTCACATGAGGGAAATTGACGGTCTTCTGAGTGTTGCAGAAATAATTGATCGAGAGAAGCTTTGCCCCAGATCTCCCCGTTGCTTCATCACCTTTGACATCGTGGCCCTCTCCAAGGAAAAGTTTCAACTAATCCACGTAGAGATAGAAGTGAAAGATATCAACGACCATTCTCCTCACTTTCCGCGCAACGAGACCGGTCTTGAGATCGTGGAAAACGTTCCCGTGGACTCAAGATTCCTGCTACAGATTGCTCTCGACCAGGATGTGGGTGAAAACTACATTCAGAGCTACAACATCTCTCCCTGTAGTCATTTTGCCATTGAAGTGCGCGACGGGGAGGGTGGAGTAAAGTTTGCAGAGCTGGTGTTGGTCAGGGAGCTCGACAGGGAGGTGGAGGACTTCTACACTATCGAAGTTACTGCATCAGACGGAGGAGTTCCAGCTAAGTCCGGGTCAATGACTGTACATATCAAAGTGTTGGACTTTAACGACAACAGTCCGACGTTTGAGCACAGCTCTTTGAAAGTTGAGCTGAATGAAGACTCTCCGGTTGGGCACCGAGTTCTCAAAGTGCATGCGTTTGACCCGGATGACGGCATTAATGGTGAAGTGATGTACGCGTTTGATGACGGGGTGTCATTAGAAGCTGCACGCCTTTTTCACATCGATCCTTACTCAGGTGACGTGACGCTGAAAGCGCCTGTTGATTATGAGAACAGGAGGTCATACGAGTTGAACATCAAAGCCTCAGATTTAGGTGAGAACTCTGTCCCATCCGCCTGCAAAGTTGTGATAGAGATCGTGGACGTGAATGATAATGCACCTGAAATCACCATCAAACCGATGACTTCAAGCAGTGATGGAGTCGCCTACATCACAGAAGCTGCAGCTGCAGAGAGTTTTGTGGCTCTTATCAGCACCTCGGACAGAGACTCGGGCTCCAATGGATATGTGCACGTCAGCCTGCTTGGTCACGAGCATTTCACCCTCCAGCAGGCATATGGGGACACTTTCATGATTGTTACCACCACTGTTTTAGACAGAGAGAAGATCCATGAGTATAACTTGACTGTGGTTGCAGAAGACCTCGGAAACCCGCCCTTTAAGACTGTCAGACAGTACACCATCAGTGTAACGGATGAGAATGACAACCCCCCTCTCTTCAGCAAGTCAGTCTATGAGGTTTCCGTCCTGGAAAATAATATCCCAGGTTCATATGTAACCACTGTTGTTGCTCGAGATCCAGATATGGGAAAAAACTCCCAAGTTTCTTACAAACTCATAGATTCAGAGGCACCAGGAGGAGCCCCAATGTCCACTTATCTTTCTGTGGATTCATCCTCAGGCTCTCTATATACTTTAAGATCTTTTGATTATGAGACTCTTCAGCAGATTGAGCTGGTCATCCAAGCTGAGGACAAAGGCTTCCCTTCTCTTTCAAGCACATCAACAATCAGGATTAAAGTTGTAGATCTGAATGATAACTATCCCTTCTTCACCTCCCCTGTCCTTGTGAATGACTCTGCTGATATTCCTCTGCCATACAGTGCACCCTCTGGTTATCTTGCCCTTCATGCATCAGCTGAAGATCAGGATGAGGGAGTGAACGGTGAGCTCACCTACCAAATTGTACAAGGTGACCCAAAACTGTTTACAATGAACAAAGACACTGGAGAGATTGCTTTAAAACAATGGCTGACAGCTGAAATTGGAGATGTGTTGGAAATAAAAATCGCAGTGAGTGACAACGGCAGGGCCCCGCTCTCTAGCACAGCCACTATTAGGTTTGTCGTCTCTGACACAGAACCCTCTGAAGACCAAGTCATCATTGTGCTGCGGTCAAGTGATGAGGAAGGCTCCAGCTTTGATGGCTCTCTAATTATCATTATTATGCTCAGTGGGGGATGTGCATTGTTGCTAATTGCAATAATAGTTGTTGCTGTCACATGCAAACACAGCCGAGGGGGAAGAAGCAGTAACAGAAAGAGAGGAGTGTGCCAGAGCCTGTTTGATGGCCATCCTCTGTCCATGCTCAGTTCAGCAGAACCAAATATTTACATGGGCCAACGAGGATTCTTCCATGAGAGGACGTCTTTGTCTCTGGATGATTCCTGCCTGTATGAGGAGAGGAGTGGGGACTCAGACACAAAGGTGAGTCAACTTGTATTTTTCACTATTTTTCATCTTTTACTTTCATGATGTTCTATAGTGTCGCCTTGATCTTTGTGCCAAAAAAGGAAACTAAGCTCTCTGCTGTCACTGTGTTTGTTCTTTTAGATCTTCCTGCCCTCCAAGCATTTCCAACCAACATCTGCGTGGCAAGGTGACAGATTCTGCTTGCAAGTGAGGTAAGATAGATGGGATAGGCTTCATTAAGAATAAAGTATCATTGAAAAGAAAAGAACTTATCATGCACCATGCTCACTATTTGTTGCTGTGGGATGTCGGTAAAATTAGGTTAGATGGGTAGTGAAGAGGCAGGCCCTGCATATAAAAAAAAAAAAAGAAAAAACAAGGGTACATCAATAATCTAACTAATGTGATACTGTATTTGTTGATTGCAGTGGCATTGGCAACAACGACCAGCTGAGCGTGAAGGACAGTGGAAAAGGGGACAGTGACTTCAACGACAGTGACTCTGATATCAGTGGTGATGGAGGCAAGAAAAACTTTAGTACTTTCCAGCCAATGCTAAAAGGTGAGTTTTCCACTATTAACGTTTAACGTTTTAACATCATACATTTCTGTATAAAACATCTCTGTAGTAATATTTGCACAAACAGTTTTTCACATTTATTTCATTAATTTAATTTCGGTTTCAGGCACTGCTAACAGCTTATCAGACGACTGCCAAGAAACCTATTGTGCAATTCCTCCACAAAGCTTCAGAGCCTCCAGAAACAATGCATACACAATAGGTTTCTCCCCAATGCCTGTCTTCAACAATCCTTGTGGCAATAGGAAGGACTGTGGTTGTGGCACAAATCTGCCAAAATCAAGAAACACCATGCAAACCTTTTCTAGATCAGGGACTCTTCCTTCTTACTTCCCTCAGCAGCACTGTGAGTCAAGTGTTGGGACTGCTGTAGTACATAAACAGGGTCCTAATATTGTGACTGTGGCTACTGAACTAGAAGTTGCAACTATTTTTTAAATTTGATTGAGATGTAACTGAAAGGTGTAAATATCTAGAAGTTCTCATTTTTTAAGTGAACCAACAAGTGTAAATATTTGTTCATGAACGAAATTTATTAGTGTTTATTCATGTTTTTTTTTTTTTTTTTTGGTATACTATACTCTGTGATGTTTGCTGATATGAGTTTAATCAATAAAAATCAGACTGAAATGATAAAACCGATCATTCATTCCCCTGTTTTTACGTTTCCTCAAATGTGATCATAGTAGTTAATCTCATTAAATATTAGATATTAAATATGAAAGTTGTTGAGATTGTAAACAGTTCTAAAAATTGTAAAGATGTAAAACTCCTCCCCCATGTTTGAATCTACACTCCAGTCAGTGCTGATCTGATGTAAAACCTAACGCTCCTCTATTACCTGAGAGACTTGCTTTGAAGACTCCAAGGTTGCTCAGTGAAGTTTCTTGCATGCAAATGAGAGCGTAGAGTTGGCACTCAAATAAAAGTATAAGCCATAATTCTGACATTATCATCTTGGGTGCTGTAATATAAGCATCTGCTCTGTAAAATAATTTACTTCACTGTGCACAACATAGTAAAATATATTAGGTTGCTCAACAAATTCCTGCCTTCCAGTCACTGCTGTGAGGGGCAAACATTCAGCTTTTAATGAATTCATCTGCCTTTGCTTGCAAAATAGTGGGAGTACCTACAAGGTGGAATACAAATTTTTCATGTAGCTCTAGTCTGACACTGATAAGACATCTGCTTTTCTGGCTTACCTGTCACATTTTGCAGAACTGGTTAGTATCGCAAAGTTTATTTAAACTGAATATGCAGGGAAAGTACTGTTCATACTCCTAAATTCTTTATTGATAAGGCATTGATGAGTCTTAAATCCATAACCAACCCTGTTGACAAACAACACAGTATACTAGTTGATTGTCTATTTTAATCGTTTTCTGTCTTAAATCTGTTAAGTTTTTATTTGCAGTTTTAAATATAGAACCATAATGTATGAAAGCAAATTCAGGACACGCAGTCTCAAGAACCCTGAAAGTTTGCACTAAATTATGCAAGAAAAAGATCAGTTAAATGCGTCTCTCAATCAAGGGACCATGTCCAGGGGGAGGAGGATGGTTTTTAATCAACATCTTCAAAATGACAGGCCTGCTTAAATGCAGCTTTTATCAGCATTTTCAAAATTTGTTCCCAATTTGTGCACCTAAAAGTGTATATTTCAAACAATATTAAATACCTGCTTTTCATCAGTCAGTGCACAAGGTTGTCACATTATTTTGTCCTAATTATTTTTAAGGTCAATATAAGCAAGTGATTCATGAGGGCCAATGAGACAAAGGTACAGGGCTGCTCAAATAGAATAACAGCCAGGTTAAAAAAAACAGCCCTAAAGAGAAAATAAATAGTTTCCAAAACTGTTGCTGGGGAAGAGATATTAGTGAAAACTGATAACAGACGGAGACATTATTTTTTTCCAGTTTTCTGTTCATCTGCCGGAAAAAGGCCTAAGAGTAATACTAATTTGCATGATCATAAAAATCTGCTTTTTAAACTTTTTGATAGCTGTGATAAAAGCTGGAAAAGAGTGAATTAGACACCTTTTACATAACTGCATTACACAGAGCTTTTACACATTACTACAATACGTTTCATGAATAACTGCATATATAAGCTGTCCTTACCATCTTTTTTTATTATTACTCAAATTACTATTATTAAAACTGCTACAGTTAAAAAATGCTATGATTTTAACTTGAGAATTCAAGGCCATGCAGAACAAAAGGCAAACAATAAGAAAGAAGGTCATATTTGTGCCCCTAGTGATGTTCACAGGCCTGACAGATAGCCAATTGTACATAGAGGGAAATGCATTTATCAATCAATACAATATGGTTCCCCTCTGTCATGGCTTTATATTCTCCCCATAGGTCAAATAAGTTGTGCACTGACCTGACAATTCATGCCACAAGGTATATTCATTTACACTGTTTGGAATATAATGTTATTGTAGGAAGACACTACGTTAATTTATTTCCAAATGGTCCTCACATTAATGTCCAACACCTGCTCTCACAACATATTTGAAATGCCCCCAAGTAACAGAAAGCCCATGTTAAAGAGATGTTTTTTTTAGCTCATCAGTAGTCCACTGATAAATGAGTCAGATACATTCAAGTCATTTCTAGCCTCTGCACCTGCGGCATTGGGTTTATTTTTGACAACTAGCTAACTGTAGGACTGTGATTACGTTTTTATGACCTCTTAGACTCTCAACTTTGGACCCAGTGCCCCAGTGAGTGCAGCCTGAATCGATGGCATGTGGTGCTTCAGGGCTGTTCCACGATGCAATATTTTGTACTTCTTGCACCTCGTTTTCATCTGTGTCTCAACTGCCAAGTGCATGTATTGACTTTTGGGTGCTTTGAATTGTGGGGCTGGTGTGGAAAAATAGCACCATTTGTTTTCCTCTTGACAGTTTGTCTTGAAGCTGAAGCTTTGTTTATATTCATTTACCATTAAGATGTCAGCTGCTTCATTTATAAGTTTAATCGGACTAAGTTTGCTCCTGCAATAATGTCTGCTTCTTCAGATGTGAGACATGGTGTGGGTATGGGGTATGGGCAGAAGCAGCAATTTCTGCTTAATTATAGGATGTTATCATGAAGGCTCTGTCATCTCATTGTAATTTTCTTCCATGAATACAATATGCTTCAAATGGAATAAATCCGTTATGACGATCTTTTTTTCTTTTCTTTTTTTTTTTTTTTTACATTTACATAATTTTATGATATGCATGTAGTTGTGGCATTTAAAAAGAACTCACAAATATGAGTTTGTATTTTGTGTTTAGTTTGACTACTGACAAGCTGAGACTTTCAAACACATTCTTGTGAAATGTGCTTGTTTGCTCATTTTGCCTAAAGCAAGAGAATATCAATGCTATCATATCTGTGTAGTTTGTTTAATTTGAAGATGAATCCAGCAGTTTGTTCGCTAGCCCATCTCTGGAGTTGACTAAGGTTGTCAGGTTGCCAGTGGAGACCCTAAGAATTCACTATTCCTACGCTCATCCAAAATAAATAAATAAAACAAATCCTTCACGTTCATATTTATTTATTTGTGAACTTACTTCTTTGTTTCTTAGCTTAACTGAAGGCTGCATACCTGATAGGGCCAGGCTACCAACTTCTTGTTTTCATAGTGCTAAGCTAAGCTGATAGCTCCAGTTTAATATTAAATAGACAATATGAGGGTGGTATCAATCTTCTCAACTAACTTTCAAGGTTAACTTCAAATTTAAAGCAATGATATTTCTTCAAATTTGGACAAATTACTTGAATATAAAATTAACAAATCAACAATACACTCCCTGTTCTGTACCTCCTTTAATCATTTTAGGAAAATTAAAATATTTATGTTCTAATCTGAGCTCAGGATATTATTTTCTCTGCAAAGCTTTTTAGGTGTGAGTCTTTGTCTCAAGTGTTGCCTCACAACCGTTATACAAAAAGGCTCACAGGAGACATTTTGCTCCTCAAACTGTCAAGATAAGCTTCATTAGGTGATAGAAAACTCACAATTTATTAACGTAAAAGACAATTAAAAAGAGCAGCATCTGTAAATAGAGTTCCATTAAAAAAAAAAAACTTTAAGATCAACAAAATTTAGCTGTTCCCATCTTTGACCTAGAAAAATCAGGTCAAAAATGGATGCTAAAATATGAGGGGGCCTGACTCTCTGGCCACTGGCCTTTCCTCCTCCGATGTGTAGAAACAAACTAAGGATTCTGTCTGACACAGTTCCACATTACATGATATGGTATTAATATTGCCAATGAGGCTGTGTATCTACCACCCAAAAGATAGTCCTGTCTCCAGAGCGTTGCCTTGACATCCCATATCAGTGGCTGCCTTCCCCAACCAGCAAGACACAGTGCCCACTGTCCACTGGATTAGACGTGTCAGAGACTCAGACTGTGATCACAGGGGTGCTGACTTCAATTCACTGCTGCTGGTTCTGCACAAATTTATTTTCTTTCTATTCTATTTCAGTGTCACTTTCCCTTCAACAATCATCTTGTCACACATAATCTAATATTGTACATTTTCTAAGACTAAAAATATCAGTTTACTTGCATTTTCCTATTTTTTGGCAAACACCAGATTTAAATGGGAAGCTTGATAACGTCAGACAATTTTTAGAAAATTGCTCAGTTTTAGTTACAAACCCATCTCCACTGAGTGGGCTGGGTGGCTGTTCATCTCAAGCTAGGGTCCCCTGTCAGAGGCTTGGGAGCTTGAGGGTCCTGCACAGTATCTGTTATTAGGACTGCGCTCTTCTGACCAAAGATGTCTGATGTTTCTCCAGGTATCTGTTGGAGCCACTTCTCCAGTGTGAGGGACACGGCCCCCAGTGCTCCGATGATCACTGGTGCTACTGTTGCCCTCACACTCCAGGCTTTCTCCAGCTCTTACTCGAGTCCTTGGTATTTCTCATGTTCTATTTTTTTCTGATTTTTCCATGGTTGGGGATGACTCCATTGATCATTACGGCTTTCCTTTGCTGCTTATTCATGATCACAATGTCCAGTTGGCTGGCCACCACCATTTTGTTGGTCTGTATTTGCATATTAGCTTTTCTTACTCCATCACTGTAAGAGGGGTTGCTCATTGTGACCTAGGGGGTCTCTTCACTCCATATTCTGCACAGATGTTGCTATACACTGCGCTGACTAGTTCTTTATGGCGTTCCAGATATTCTTTTCCTGCCAGTATCTTACACCCAGCTGTGAAGTGCTGGATTGTTTCAGGGGTGTCTGCACAGCTTGCTCATGGGATCCCGCCTGGTGGGTTAGACCTGGGCCAATTTATATATGAGAAAATTAGATATATGTATCTCATAAAGGCATAGATGGCATTTGAACATGTAATGGTACGGTCCCAACAACATTAAAAAAAAAAAAAAAAAAAAAAAAAAAAAAAGTGGACTTAACTGCATTTACTTTGAATGCAGTAATTTGATTTGATTAATCTGATATAGTTTTACTTGGATATTCTTTTATATACCAGCTTCCAGATGAGCACAGGATCTGAAACATCATCCATGCATCCATCCATTTTCTATACCATTTAGTCTAATTCTGGGTTGAAAGCTGGAGCCTAACCCAGCAATTAGCAGGCGAGAGGAAAGGTACACCCTGGACAGGTCGCATAAAAAAATATAAAGAATCTATTACATGGAAATTGTTGCTAGATTATGTGATACAGAGATCACATTCAACTTCTCACCAGTCCTTACTGTTTTATTACTATTACTGTAGATATTTTCAGATTAAGATATAGTTCTTAAAACAGAAGGAGACAAGCAAACCATGGCAACATTTACTGATAATTTACCATATTTATCCAGATAATATCCAGATAATAAAAATAAGCTGATAATAAAGTAACAAAGTAACTGTATGAAATTTATATGAATGTTACTTTAAAGTCAGCTGTTATTTATTGAATGTTTTGCCCTTGCATTGATGATCCTGCAAACTGGTGCAGACCATGAATTATTTTTTTAAGGAAAAAAACAGATGCCTAATTAATTAAACCAAACTGTACTGCATGTACTGTAGCCTATGGCAGCCCTATGCAGCTTTATGAGCTCTGTTTTAGTTCTTATGCCACTAGGGGGAAACATTATGCTATGGAACCTGAAAGAATCTACAGACTGTCCAAGCATAATTTACACTTGTGAATCACAGTTTTAAATACAGCAGTATGGCTGAGATGAAATAAAACTCCAATATAATAAAATAAATAGCATATTTAATGTGGTGCTGCTCTGACTAGTTCGCTGGAACTACACGATCTTTCTCTGAAAAAGCGGGCCAGTGTTATTCATGAGCTCTTGCTGTGCTTTTACAAAACCTCAGTTTTTAATGGAGTTCCACAGGAAGCCTGTGTTCAACAGTAGCATCACGCAGTGTGGAAATAATATGTCAGTACTTTCACATTCTCCCTGCCATTTCAGACATGTTCCTTCATTGTATGGCTCAGGCTCTTGACAAGTTCACCAAACAGAACTATTGTTCTCTTTACATGATTTCGTTGAGGGCTTCCAGTGATTTAAATCTAGCTGTCCAGTTAGGTATCATCTGCCGAGCTGAGGATGTGCTGTATGTGAGTCTGATGAACAAACAAAGGCTGAGCGCAATTTGAGAGGCCTCAGCAATCAGATCATGGAGTGCTCATTTTCAGCTGAAGCACATCTGCGAGTAATCCACTGCCTTGAATTCAGCTGTTTCATCTTTATCTCACACAGAACCAAGAACCAAACCCCCACACAGTATGGGAATAAACTCATATTCTTTCTCTGTGCTTTAACTTTAAATCATATCCACAATTCAGTGGAAACAGTCAAGAACCTCATTAATATTCAATTTTGAGCATATTTGTAATAGCATAAAAAGCATAAGCTCAGATCTCCATTTGGCTTCTATTCAGAATGAGTTGTTATTATCCATATTTTCTTAACAACAAATATCATTGCATGACCACAGAGAATACACAATGTTACCTCAGTGACAACAGAGGCAACAAGACATAATAATAAACACAAATGATCTCCCTTTAAGCCTCTTAAGGCTTCTACATAAAGCAATCTAAAAACAGAATGTTCCATCTGATGCAGGCTTACAACCATATTAAATCAGTTTATCACTGAATAAATGTATGCATAAATTGACTGCTGCTTTTCCACCTCAGTACCAGAGTGGTTGACCTCTGTCTTAAACAGTAATGGCACTCGCTGCCTGCGGTTCTCTATCTGCAGAGTGTCAGCTCACACATAAGAGCTCAGGTTCTGAGCTGATGATGATAAATCTGTACCAGTTGTTCACCAGTTGATTGTGGTTTACAGCTGAGCGGGGAGAGTGTCTCATTGTGTCAGTGTGGGCCGTCATGGAGACAGCTGCCAAACGAAAAACAGCTTTTATGCTGTTCTCTGGTATATGGAGGAGCAAATTAGGAAGAGAGCAATATAGAAGGAAAATGAGAGAGAGAGGGAGGACAGAATGATATGTTGCATCAATCAGTCTAAATGAGTTGCTTATGTAATTAGCAAACAATGTTTTGTTTCTTCAGCTCCCTGAAGTTATTAGTGCTTCACAGTTAACCTTGAAGTAATTGGAAAGGCTCTGTTGATGTTGTCCTATCTGTATAGGGCTGACAGTTTATTTTTCTTCTGTAGATGGCTTCCCTCCTCTTTCATGTCCCTGCAGTATTTATGAATTAGTTTCTTGTCATTTTACAGTACAGCCTAATACTAATTGGTGGCGAGATATATGGGTTATTCACATCGCACTAGGTGGTATGCAGACTTCTTTCCTTCCTGATGTTAACATGACAGAAAATTGTCAAAACTAATAACATGGTGTTGCGCTGGTAATGCTGCTGCACAAATTACACCTTCCTTGAAAATGGTATAATCTCAAACATAAATTTAAACACTAAGTCTCAGCAGCCTCTGCTTCTCCAACCAGTTCCTGACATTTTAATTTGATGCTTCATCTGCGATGGGGCATGCACTGCGCAAACATTGGCTTATTTTTGTTTAGTGTGAATCAAACATTCACTTTGGACTCTTAATTTAAAAGGAGAGACCGAGCCAGACTGTGCATGGGTTTTAACTTCAGTTATTATCAAGTATTAATAATTTGGACAATGTTAGGTTAAAAAAAAGAAAAAAAAAGCAATTATGGTTTTTGATGGCTGTCGTGTAAAGCATGTAAGGACACAGTCACCAAACTACTGGACTGGTTTGTCAATGAATAGAAAGATGTCAAAGATAGAATGTAGATAAAAGCTCTGAATTGCCAGATAGATATCTGCCCAAGAAGTTCATTTAAATGACTTTTTGAGGATGGCGATTGATCCATTGCATACTAAATAACTTCCCAGGCCTGAGATAAAGTGCCACTGCAGAGAAGATCAGAATATGTCATGAGCTCTCCCAAATCATGCTGTTATTGTAACTATCTATTATCATTGTCTCCATCTAATTATGAAAGCGCTTTTCATTCCGTGGCTTTCACCTTCCAGTAATCCCACACAGAGTACAGAAATTTAGTCTCTGTCAATATCACAAATCTTAAAATAAATGTATCCAAGGGCTGTAAGCTCAGGTTATTTTTCAAGGGCTTTGGGTTTGTATTTGAAATATATGCAAACACAAAAAAAAAGACAAAAACAGGCAACCAAAACAGACAAAAAGAAAAAATAGCTTGTTTATTGTTTATTATTTGGGATTCTCAAAGATCATTGAGGCTGAGGCCAGTTTTCTTTTGTTTACCTGGAAGAGCACAGTGTGGGTCATATTAGAGATGTTTACTACTCCTGTCAAAGCATAAGTTGTAAATTTTTGCTCACGGGAAATGAAAGACGTTGTGGCATGCTGAGTGCAGACACCAAAGTAATGTCACCTTGAGTGAGCATTTCTCTTGTCTGGGCTGGCAGGTGATATCAGAGGATAAACTCCATTATGACCTTGTGTTCACTTGTCACAGCAAAAAACACAAGAAAAAACAAAAAGAAAATGAAGCAGAAAAAAGAAACGGCCGTCATTTCATTTCAAATATTATTGCTCAAGTCAGTTGATATCACCCCATATGGTTGCAGATAACTCTCACTTCATTCTGTTTGGAGCTGTGGATGGCTAAGCTTGATTTTAACACTGTTTATTAGAAAATGCCACCCACGAAAACAGAAACAACTAAGCTTCATTAACATTCATTGTCATGGAAGTATGATTGATTCTATCATCAACCAAGTTATTTTCGTTACCAGTATAGGAACATCAAACACCATGACCTCCATTATTTCCCCTTTGAAATTGCATTCACTTTATTCGCCTCTCTGGCTCCCCAATACCTTGAATCATTTCTCCTGGGAGGTGTTTTTTTCTAACCTGCTGCTTCTCTGCCAGTCCTAAGAGCAGTGTAACCAGCAATTCTCTTACACTGTATGTGGGACACTTGAGCAAAGAGTGAGACGAGGCAGCTGGGGCAGCCTTGGTGAGTCTCTGCACTAGATACAGCTCAGTGAAATTTAGACAGCGAACCCAAAAACAAAGTGGCACACATGTTATATTTATCTTGGTAATATATGGGTCCTTTGAGGCAGGAATCAAACTCTCTCTTCAGAATTGAGCACAGTGCTCAAGCAAAGAGACACAAATAAATGTGGACATGTTCACATCTTAAAGATTTTTTGATCTCCCAAAGTCCAGCTTAATAAATTGGTATAAATAAACGGAACAGATGGGAAATGCTATTTGCTTTCTTTACAAGAGCTCAATGAGAAGATCAATAACACTAGACTGTGCTTCAAGTGTGAATCAGAAGCCAAAAGAAAGTTAGTTATGCATAAAGCCTTAACTTTATTTCTCCAAAGTTCATATACATGCATATAAAGCTATGTTTAGAGATATAGTTGAGCAAAAATCTGTATTTAGAGGCCAGAGGGTGGGGTTGTGGTGTAACACGATTCACACATTGCTGTAACTGTCTCTTATGTGACCCACTGTTTTTACTCATTACTGCTGTTTCCATTGGCTTGTGAGTTTTGGGCATTGAAAGCTACTTGATTACTACCATAAAAAAAAGGATAAAAAGAAAATGTTACTTTATGTTTTTGTAAGAAATGGTTTCCCTTGAAGTCAATTGTCTTAGAGCATCTGACACATGTTGGGAACCTTCTTTTCCCTGCCTTATTTACGAAATACACAAACAAGGTAATAAATAAATAACTGAAAAAACTCTCTTGAAGTACATTGACTTGAAAGTTTAGCTGTCTGTTATGCAGAAATGAAGTTTGAGTCCATCTACAGGGTCTTTGGTATCATTTCTACATCTACGTCCGGCCGAGCCGCCTTTTTTTTTTTTTTTAACAAAGGAAGTCCAAGTATTTACTGTCTTTAGTCTATAGTTTATCATATCCAGAAGCTGCTTGGAAAAAACCATTTAATAATATATATAAATCTTTAAAAAAAAAAAAAAAGAAAGAAAAAGTAAAGAGAGAAAGAGCTGGGAAGTTCTGCCTTGTGGTGGGACAAGAATTCTTTTTTCCCAGTTTGCATCCCCCAGGTGTGGCACGTGTTGATTGCTGGGCGGAGCAGAATATCTGTGCAGGTCTTTGCTCTAAGTGCATCCTTGTTTGTTCTGCTGAACGTCGGCAGCTGGTGTGGCTGTTTTAGCCTGGCAACTCTGCTCATCTGCGATCATAAGTGCCATCATCTCCTCTTTCGTGCCTGCTGAGGCTTTGGCGGTCTCAGGGTGTTACACCTGCTTTATTTCTCTGCAGCAGGCTGCCTGCTGGCCATTGTGGCCGTGTTGGAAGTCAGCGTCAAGTGGCTTCACCTTTGCAGGTGGGCCGTTTGTCTGACTTTCCCGTTGGCTGTGATCGAGTCTGATGCCGGGGTAACTCATCAATCCTTTCGCAGTGCTTCTGGCCCACTGCTCCTTCTCTCCTCCTCGGGGGTGCACTCAGTGGTAAGGTGACTGTTGTTCTGTTTTTCAGAGTGAATGCAAAGTAACTGAAAAGTAATATTATTGTGTGTTATTCAATCATGCTAGAACCGTCCCATTACTTTTTAATTTCTTTTTTTTTTTTTAAGAATGTAGTTTTGTAGCTCAGTAGTTTCCCATATTGAAAATAATTTGAATTCCTCAGTGATACTCAGATAATTGTAAATTCCCTTTATCATATAATCTTTTTTTGTACTGATAAAACAGAGGAGATGATGAAATTGTTATTACATTAAGTATTGATAGGAATATATTATCTTTGCCAAGGTCAGTTTTGCAATGAATAAAATTGGAAACTGTGATCATGTGTAGTCACAGTTCTCCATCCCCACAGGTGTAGCTTTTTTGGGGGTTGATGTGTTCTGTCACATGGGGACTTGGTGGGCCTTTAAAGAGTGAAGTCCACAAAAGGATGCAGAAACCATGAACCAGCTTAAACCTAACCAAATTGTGAGATAAACTTAAAAACAAGAGCTGCAAAAATGGCATTGAGTCTCTGGAGTGGCATCTCGAGGACATACTCTGTCGGACAGGCTTTGTAGTGCTGTGTGAAGAAACTGTTAGGCTTGTTTTTGCTCCATATATCCTAAAGTACATGTTGTATTTTAGGATATAAACTACTTTTGATCGTTCAGATAGGAGGGCTTGTTTTAATAACTGACATGATGAGCTGTAATATTCATTTTGTCCTAAGAAAATGTTTTAAAAAGCATATAAGGGAGCATAAACATCCACAATAAAAGGCTGAAAATGGTTTTGCAGAATGTTGAAACAAAAATAGCGATAATGTCTCCTCTTAAAACATTTTTCACCAGCTGTTTTCCAAATTCATCTGCACTATTAGTTTTTCCACTTGTCATGTTTCATTTGTTATCATGTGACCAAAGCGAGTAACCCATGGCATCAGAGGTGGATTGTCTCATTCATCTTGCTCCAGCCATCCACTGGCTCCTGGGTGATGACCTTTATCCCATTTGATTTTGATCTAGTGTCCACAGTCAGCTGATGCTATCTGTTTCCAGTCTCGCTTGAGTCTTTTGTCCTGGGTCTTTGCCATTTCATCAGCATAGTGTTCCCTGGAGCTGTTGCAAGGAATGTTTTACACCACTTGTGTACAGCCTTCACATAGCTTGAAGACTTTGGGTGCATTTTGACATTACAATAATTTGTCAAAGAAAAACAATGCCTTTGGTTGAGCTGCAAAATCGTGCTGAAAGCCTAAATCAAAATTCCACAAAAAAAAAAAAAAAGAAAAAAAAAATCAATATACCATATTTGTTTCACCATCAAAGAGCATGGCCATATGTAAGCTTGTTCTGAAATTTTTGCTGTAGTCTCTTGAGTTACACAGTACATTTTAGAGTGCTGAGGTCTAATAAGATAGGACATGAGGTCATTAACAGGATGAATAATCAATTTATCTTTAGTAAGGGAGTAATTCCTCCTTATGCTTGCAGTTCTGTAGTCTTTGCAACTTGGGCTTTTTACAATTATAGGACTAATTTGTTATACAAATTCCAGATTCTTTAATAATAAGTTGTTGATTAAATGGTAAATAGTATAGATTTGCTGATATAATTCAAATGCAGGAGTATTCACTCCATACTACAGTAAGGCCAGGGCAAGACAAGGCAAGTTTATTTGTATAGCACATTTCATGTACAAGACAATTCCAAGTGCTTTACATAAAACTTTAAAAGTATTACAGCACGGTGAAGGAAGCAATAACAAGTGTATTAAAAAATAACTTTAAAAGAAATAAAAGAAATTAAATAAAAACAGAAAGAAAAAAACTAAAACAAAATAGATAAAATACAAGAAATAAGTTCCAGTGTGGGGATTCTAACAACTGTTTTGATAAAAGGCAGCAAATTGAAAAGTTTTTAACCCTGATTTAAATATGCTGAGAGTTTCAGCAGACCTGTGATTTTCAGGGAGTTTGTTCCACATTTGATAAGCATAAAAGCTGAACGCTGACTTTCCATGTTTAGTTCTGGCTCTGGGAACAGAAAGAATGACCTGAGGGATCTGATTTGTTCATAACGAAGGAGAAGATCCTGAATGTATTTTGGTCCTAAACCATCAAGTCCTTTGTAAACTAACAGCAGGATTTTGAAGTCAATTCTTTCAGATAGGAAGCCAGTGTCAAGATCTGAGGACTGGAGTTATATGATCTTCCTTACTAGTCTTAGTGAGGACTCAAACAACAGCATTCTGGACTAACTGCAGCTGTCTGATGGACTTTTTAGGCAGACCTGTGAGGACAGTTTTACAGTATTCCAGTCTACTAAAGATAAATGCATGGACAAGTTTTTCTAAATCCTGCTGAGTCATCATTCCTTTAATTTGCAATATATTCTTTAAGATATAATAAGCTGATTTCACAACTGTCTTATTATAAACTGCTAAAATTCAGGTCTGAGTCCACGACAACTTCCCGATTTCTGGCTTGGTTGTTAGCTGTTTGAAGCTGAGTACTGACTTTTAATCATTCTTCCCTGTTTCCATAAACTATTATTTCAGTTATGTCTTCATTTAACTGAAGGAAGTTCTGGCACATCCAGTCCTTAATTTGACTGAAGCAGTTGACCAGAGTCAGGATCGGACTATAGTCTCCTGGTGAGATGGTTATGTAGATCTGTGTCATCAGCATAACTGTGGTAACACATTTAATTGTTTTTCACAATCTTAGCAAGTGGCAGCAAGTAGATGTTGAGCAGCAGTGACCTCAGGATGGAGCCTTGGAGAACTCCACAGGTTATTTTGGGTCACTCAGATTTATAGTTACCTATAGACACAAAATAGTCCCTGTCTTTTAAATAGGTCCTACCTGTGATAGTGGCCCTGATTTCTCCCGGGTAGGCTTCTGGTTGTCTTGGCTCAGGTCCTCTTCCAGAGTCTTGGGAGTCTATGCAGTATCTTAGTCCTTGATATTTCTCCAGTTTCTTGTGTTCCTTTTCCCTGACATGTCCATTGTTGGGGATGGCTATATCAATCACTATTGCTTTCCTTTGCTGCTTATCCATGATCACAATGTCCAGTTGGCTGGCCATCACCATTTTGTCGGCCTGTATCTGGAGGTCCCACAGGATCTTAGCCCTGTCATTTTCCACCACCTTGGGAGGTGTTTCCCATTGTGGCATGTTCCTGTGCTGCCATGACCAGCACCTCTGTGCTGTCCTTCAGCCCACCCCTTTCTAGCCATTGGTAGGACTTGTTCATATCCACCACTTTGGCTATCTGTCAATGGTACAAACCCATGCAAAGACTTGTCCTTTCATGATGGTTCCTTAATTTTATTCTCCTCCACGTTCCATTGCCTGAAGCATTCACTTAGTGCTTCATCCCTTGGGGTCATCGATGTATCCACGGTGCTTGGATGTTTCATCTTGGATAGTGGCCCTGATGCTCTCTAGTCCTTGGCCTCTGTCTTTGGGCTTAGTGTATACACACTGAATTTGGGGTGGAACTCTCTACGCATGGTGAACAGCTTCTTTGTTTTAACATCTGTGGTCTGAACTTCCTCCTTATCCCAGCAGAGTATCTGATCACTGGCAGTGCATAGCTGTTAATTGCCCAGATCTTGTTCTTGTCATTGAACTGACTTCTCAGGACTTGCCTTGTTCATTGCAGATATTTGGCTGTGGCAGGTTTCCTTCTGGCTTCTTCGTGGTTGCCATTTGCTTGTGGTATGCCAAGGTACTTGTATCTCCCAGCAACATCTGTTATTCTGCCCTCAGGGAGTGACCTCTGTATGGACTACCTTCCCTGTCTTTGTTACTGTGGCCACATTTCTCAAGTCCAAAAGACATTCCAATGTCCTTGATGTAGATCCTGGTGGTATGGCTCAGTGAGTCATTGTCTTTCTCACTCTTAGCGTACAGCTTGATGTCATCTATGTAGAGGAGGTGACTGATGGTGACCCAGTTCCCGAGTCGGAAGCCATAGCCGGTCTTGTTGATTAATTGGCTCATGCAGAACTGCAGTGGGGACAGAGCATCTCCTTGGTATGTACCATATTTGATGGAGACTTGTGCAGTTGGGTTGAATTTGGCCTCAATGGTGGTCTGCTACAGTCTCATTGAGTTTGCAATGAAGGCTCTTAGAGTGTTGTTGATCTTGTACAGCTTCAGACCTTCCAGGATCCATGTATGTGGCATTGAGTCATAGCTTTTCTGGTAATCAATCCAGAGTTTGTCTGTCTGTTTTTGCATTCTAAGGTGACAGTTCTATCAACCAGCAGCTGATGTTTTGCTCTGGCGGTACCCTTCTGGAGTTCTGATAGTTGACTAATTTTCCTCCCTCATGGTGCCTCCTTGTTGCCCTTCATATTGATGTTATGCATCTCCAGGATCAATTTTGCTGTATATTAACTCATTGGTTGATATACATGATATGAGGTGGTGAAGAGCCTTGCCTAAGGACTAAACTGGAAGGTATCTCGCATAGGAGACAGATGCCTTGCCACTATATATATTTATATATATTACAGTTATGCAACAGACATTATAGGGAGATTAGTAAGGTAAAAGTAGCTTAGAATGACAGATTTGTGCTGTTGTAGACTTCAGTGTCAGCACACCTTTGCTGACTAAAAACATACAAGATAAAGCTTTGTAAACTCTGCAGTTTTCTTCCTGAATCAGTCTAGGAAGCAAAGCCTGAAAACTGACATCATGCTCAAGTTAAACAATGACTTAACTGCCTGCAATACATTCAGGGTTGTGTGCACCTTGTAATGTGTAACAACACATTCCTCGATCCATCACTTCATGTTAAAATTCTTCTATGTTACACTGAAACACAATCTGATGAGCAGAAAAGTACAACTTGCTCAGCATTCAGTGTAAAGCCTGTTAAAAAGTAACTCCAAGGGTGGACAGGACAGATCAGGGCTTTGGTGCTGCATTTATAACTGTTTTGTTCACTATCTTCAGAATGAAAGTAGATGATGAGCAGGAAGAATAATAAATCTCATGAGTTTGCTCCCTGCTTTATACAGAATTAACTTTTTTCTGGAAATTGGATGTATATGAAACATCCCCAGTGGAAACGTAGCTACTTTTATTTACACCAAGTTAGTGAATGGTCCTTCATTGTGACCCCAGGATTCATTTGTTTAAACAATGTTATGTAAATGTTGTCTCATACCTCTTTTTAATGTTGCTCAAGTAATCAAATCTGTCTGCATTTTCAAACCCCCCTGACTGTCCTCACCAACACACCTATCTAATTGTGATTTGATCATCCTGGACACATGTTAGCACCATTTCTGAACAGCATCTTAATGTGGCAAAGACCCCTGAACAAAACCATATGTTGACTTAGTTATTGCAACTGCAGTTAGCCCACCTCAGGTTGTTTTCTTATTTCTCATAATTTTATTCATAAGTACATTCTCCAATGTTTGATGTGAATTGAATTTGAATCCTGTTAAGAAATGCCTGTTAGTTTTACAGTCCTAATGTGTTTTGTGTCTGAATGTGAGCAGTGTGTTACACGCTTGTTTTCCAGACTGATTGATGAGCAGGAAATTTGTGAGGTTTTAGGTACATATTTGCATAAACCCTTTAAAAGGTCCATTCTGCACACAAAGTCACTTTCTTACTTACCTTCAAAACGCAGATGAGATTCAGACTTTAAGACCCATTTTACCAACCACCAACAGAAACTTCACTACATGGTACGAAGAATCCGAAATGCTTTCAAGTCACAATTTAAGTTTTAAGAAAGAAAAAGGTATTTGGCAGAGGTTGGTAGGAATTTATGAATCCCCAAAGAGTTTCCCAGAAATTGAAAGCAAAAACATCAAACCTTTAACCCTTACACATTGAAGAGTGAACCTTGACTTCTGAGTTTGGATTCAGAATTGAAATGTTGGAAAACTGGAACATTGACCCTTGAGGATTGGCATTTAAATGCAAATCCACATCTGGTGGGTAACAGAAATAATTTATTCTATGGGTATCATGATAACAAGGCTTGTGAGTTGTGTGAGGCAGCCTTTGTTGCACACAGGCAGAAAGCAGCCCTGTTGTTCAGATAGATTTGAGACACCCACATGACAATTGTCATCCTGCACTGCAGTATTGTACGAGGCCAGCAGGGAAAGGTCCAGCTCTCTGTGGTGATGTGTAAAGAAATAAATTAACAAATATATATGTATATGTATTTTCATTCACTGCTTATATTTACTTTTAGAGGAAACTCAAACAAGATTTTTAGTTTCTTCTTTTTCCCTAGACATGTTCATAATAATTCTAAAGGTGATAGTTCAGAAACCCCAACATTAGGTATAAAAACAAGGAAGAATAGGAAATGAATAGCAACCGAGGTCTGGCAACTGAATATGCTTTGAATTTTAACACAACGCTTCTCTGAAAACTACATTAAGACAATTTATACATAATTTCTCTAATATGAAAAAAGAAAGTGTTAAGGAAAAGGCTAAAGATGGCATATATTTTAACAGCTCACTTACACATCAAGTTATTTCATAATGTAGCATTAAAAAAAGACAATTAACCCAATAGATAATTTGTGGAAGCTTCTTAAAGCCAAGCAGTCTCTGGCAATGAGCCACCAGCTGTTTTACAAATGCTCAGCACAACCTGTTAAGGTACAAGCATCAAAACCTTACAGTGGTTGTAGTATCCAAGAAATAGTAGCTCTGTAAAGTTATTAGACCTTGCAAGTCTGTTAAGGTTACAGAACCCCGCAGCTCAGTTAGCTTTACTACTGGAGTCAAAATGGGACTGTGGTCTGGTAAAACATCATAGATTAGGAATGAAGTCAAGATCAGGTAAAAGTATGAGGTTTAAAACCTTCATACACCAACCATCAAGCCCATATTCCCTAGAGCTCTGGGAGGATGAGTGAACTGACAAAACCCACACACCATTATCAGTGAACTCATTTGTTTGATTTCTGTTACAATCTGACCAAGTCAAGATTAGAGTGGTTTAAGAGGATGTCTGTGGCAACTGTGAGAGAGTGCAAGAAAATTAAAAGGATTCATTCCAGAGGATAGAATACTATGATAATAAACCGTCTGTCTATCATTATCAAACTTCACCCAGCACATCAAAGCAACAAAGCACTACTAGTGCGGCCAAGTCTGTGAATCAAACTCCTGCTGAGGCAAGTCTACAGAAGAGGAAAAATATCTTTTCAATCAAAAAACCTGTTCGGTGTTGTTCTCTGCTCTTGTTTTAGTATGTCAATTTGGCTGTCGATCACAAAAGTTTTATGAAGAGGCGTGAGACTTGTGTACATTCAAACCATGATTGGCAAAATGTATTAACTCTTTCAACACTCACCATCATCGCATTACAAAGAGCAACTAAAGACTTTTATACCCTCCTGATTCAAAAAAATAAGTAAAAATAAGTATTAAAAAATGTTGTTATCTGAAAATACTAATTTAAGTTCTCTTTTACATGGGTAGAATGGCCAGTCCCCCTCTACAAACAAACACCAAAACATTTTTACTTTGTTTAATATTTCAATAAAACTATCATATCTGTGTGCTTATTAAAATATTCGCTGCCAATCATTCAATTAACATTTGTATGAACAGTAGTGGTGATGGAACCACAGGTCTCAATCACATAGTTAATATAAACTTTTATTTCTGGAATAAATGCAAGTAATGCAAGTGATCATAACTTATTTAAGAGTAACCATTTTTAATGTGTTATAAATGTGAGCTAAGTTTTCAGAAAACTGGCAAAATAAAATGAAAATCAATGTCTGTATCTATCCACAACCGCATATGTTAAATTTCAAATGTTTGTTTATTAATATAAGTGCTAGATAGTGTTGATTCTTCAAACAACAGACAGCAAAGCGGTATGTGAAATAAAATCCAAAGAACATCTGGAACTTAAATGGCATATGTGAAAACAAAAAAGATATTTTTGTATGGATGGAGGTGATAAACAAAACTGTAGACAAAATGACCGATGTCTTCCAAAAGATGCTTGAGACACATAATTAAGATAAGATGGCAGGAACACATTAGACATGATGAAATGCTGGACAGAATAGGAAAAAAAAGACTCAGATGACAAAGTTCAAAAGTGCAGATGGAAATTTATTTGCCATTTTTAAAAAAAAAGATCACAATAACGACTGTATGATAGCACTGATATGGGTCCCGGATAGGAAGGCTGAAGATTTCCATGCATCTAGCCATCAAGGAGAGGATGACATCAGGGTGGAGCTCATGGAGCGAGGCGAGGATGGGGCAGCGTGGAGAGAGAATCTGGAGGCCTTATGTGCCACTTGGCACAGAAGATGGGTGAAGGTGAATGTTAACAAAGCACCTACTTTCTTCTAAACCACAATTTCCCCACATCATCGTCTGGGAAGATTAGGAATCATAGACTTGGAAATATTAAAATGTATACCAAAATCCTGTCATATAAACTGCTATATCTTGCTGCTGATTTGCTTTCACAGCCGGTATCAGAGGGTCTGTACAAATGACCTATTTGACTGCTTAGGTTGGGGGACTTGTTGGTAAATAGGGCATATCTTGGGTACTATTTTCAGCTGCAGATTAATGCACATTTGGTATGCCAGAGAATTATGACAGCAGGGTGGTGTATGTGGGATTGACTAAAAATAAACAACAGCTCCCATGTTCATCCTAATGAAACAACATGCCACCCAGTGCAACAGTGTCAGCCCCTTCTACTATGAAATTGCATTAATATACAACTAATTTGTAACATCAAATATGTTTTGAAGGAAATGTAAAGCTGCCTGGATTACATTTTCTATCATAACAAAATGTTTTTAGGAAGGCATTTGGTATGTTACATACACGTTAATACTGAGGTTTTCATGTAAATGTTTGTTTTCTGCTCATTAAATCTGCAATAGATTATCCACCTATAGCATCTAAATGATTATCAGAGAGTCTTATATAATTATTTTCAAAATGCCTGTTTAAGATTATAGAGATGTCCATGTCTTGCTCTGACAAAAAAAAGAGATCACAGTGACTTGAGACACAGCATGGTCATCAACATCGAATGAGACCACAGTCTTTTCCTAACCTTGTAAACAGCATGCTTGTTGCATCAATCTAACCACAGATTGGACTCAGAATGCAAACCTCACTGGAGTCTAAGTCCTGCGCTTTGTACATCTGCCATCCACCACAACAACATCTCTTGCATGTCTGATGCGAGAAAAAAAGATGCAATTCATTTACTGTGAATAAAATAACACTGCCTGTTATTTTACAGACAACATTTGTTAGCAGGGATCAGTTCTTTGTTGCTTTTGTGCTTTTTATTAGATTTCTTAAGAAAAAAAAATAGACACCTATCCTTTATAAAGAACAGCGCACTGGAAACACTTACTAAACAGTAATAAAATTTTTCCAGACACCCTCTTGCAAATAAAGTTTGTCTCACATGTCGTAGTTTTGAGATTTCTGTAGCCACTCTGACAGACTGGAATGCCACAGCAAATCATCTATCTCAAAACAATATCCTGGACATTCTGGAAGTATTTAAAGACTATTTCTGCAACTTAGTTGTATCATGCTGAAGAAGTGCAGAGGTTTCACAGGCAGACCTCTCAAAACCTTGACACATAAAATTAAAATTTTCTGCATGGCCAGTTACAAGTATTAGAGAAATGATTTTTGGGTGGCTACGTTTAATGAACTGTCCCTTTAAGACTTGTAACCTGATGAGGAGTCATGACACATGGATTATGCAGATATGGATCATTACTACAAGACAAAAATCACATTAAAGTGGGTTATAGGGAGCTGCATACAACTATTATTTATTATTTAAATTATAGACATTTGTGGTGGAATTAATCTAACCAGTTATTAATATTCCCGTGTGTTGTTCTTGATAATGTAGTTTTTACTGTTTGATGTTTTTTTGATAGGGATGTTGGTTTTTTTCCTGTGTAACAGTTTACAAAGCCTGTTTTATTTGGATAATTACCATGTTTACAAAATGTCTCATGGAAACATTTGTTCCAAGCAGAACTTATGCTTGCCTTCATTTATTCTGCAGCAAGATTCAGTAGCTTGTGCTGATCATCATTCCCACTCACCATCATCAGTATTCCAGTGAAGAGCAGTGCAACCAGTGACGGGAGCAAAAACAGAAAGATAAACAATTTAATCTCACCTTTAATCATGCTTGCACAGACTGGTAAGTGAATCACGTGAGAGAGATGCCAAGATATTATAAGTGTGCTTAAAATATGCATGGCTACTGTTTGTGGTTTCTACCAGGGAATACAACAGTTATAATTCTCCACCAAAAGAATAATGTGTTTTCAAGTAAAAATCAATTTGTCATGAAACAAGTGATGCATCTGTGTGTTTTTATGGGCAACAAAGCAGCAAAAATTGCAATTCATATACCAGGTGAACTCCTGTGGTCTCATTAATGACAGCTATGCATGACAAAGTTGTCAGTTTTTAGAAGAACAAGGCAGTCAAAGGCCCACATTAGGATGTAGCCTATTTATTATGAATATGAACCACCCTCTCATTCCAAGTTCAGATCATATTAAATGGTATGACTGTGACAATGCAGACCCAATTGTCAATAGCAGCTCTTTCCTGAGGTTTTAACATAGACTGAATGATAATTAGTTTCCCTTTGTTGTCCTTATCTCTTACCTGCAGAAATGGCCAATTTATGCAGGCAGCACCCTGGCCAGCCAAAGTTGATGCTCCCCAGAGGGGGAAAGCAGCCATGTTTCAGACAATGAAAATGAACTCAGGAGCAACTCAAGGTTGATTTAGATCCTCGGCAGCATGGAATAAAATTAGGAAGCAGGCCACAGTGATCTTGCCCTGATGTTGACACTGCTTCCTCTCAGAATTGCTCTCATAGAGTGCTTGCATCACTGAGGAGGCCCATATGCATCACTGAGATCTGGTCAAGTGAGAATGAAAATGCAAATGTCATATTGTTGAAATGTTGAGTGAACTAAATGTCAGTCCATCTTTTCTTATGAGATATGAGATTGATGTGGATAAGCTATGGAAGGAAAATGTGATAGCTGCATAAGACAGGTTATACCAACAGCTGTGATATTTGAGCTGTGAAATAAGCCTTGTTTCTTTCCAAAGAATAAGCAGTTGTCATATGTCCTTTACAGAGATAATCCTAAAAAACACCCACAGTCTGTCTTGTTTTATATCGTTTGATTAAATTTTCTAAAAAAGCAACGATGCAACAAAGGAAAAATACAAGAGTCAGATGTACGACAATTATTTTAATAATTAAAATGGTTATTTATGAATATTTAAGGAGTTTCAGAAACACTTGGAACATAACACTCAGTTAACTCTCCAAACATTTTGTCAGCTTTAATTTTACATTTTCCACATCAGGTTGGCCGTCTGTTCCACTTCTCTCCAAAAATGACCACTTTTCACGTCCTTGCTGCTTCTACTATAACCCATCCCAGCCAAACACATTTCATCGATCTATCTATAATCCCAGTTCACATCCACATATATTAGGAGCAACATCCAGCAGCACGTTTTCTCTCTGATGCTGCTGCTTGGTGCGCGCACATCAGTAAATGAATCACGTAGCACTAGAACAGCCCTTCTTCATGCGATCTTGCCAGACCTATTGGAGAAATCCCCCCAAGGCAAGATCTGTCACTGTTCACTCTTTTGTGGGGAAGACGATCAGAAACTATGTTAAATGCGACAAGAAATACAGCGGAGTCTGTTATAAAGGCGTCGAGAGGTTTCCGGCCAGATTGGCTCAGTGTGAAGGGAGCAGGTTTCAACAGTTGACGCGGAGAGAGAACTGAGCGCAGGAAAAGCGATTAATTTTGATTATCTGAAATCTTCCAACACCTCTGTTGTTTTTTGGGGGGGCATTTTTTTTCCTCGCAGCGTTTACGGGGACAGCACAGAGGAGGATTGTCCGAATGAAGGATGCAAGAGCGCTGGGTCCAATTGGACTGGATTATGGGATTACTGGACTGATTATAGGACAATCATCGGGCAAAAGTCGCAGCCGTGCCGTAGATGGTCTTGAATGACGGGAACACAAAAGGTTGGACAGGAGTATCAGCTCTATATCCGGCTTTTATTCTACTTTGTGGCATGGGAAGGCTGTGTGTGCCTCACGGACAGAACGCATATGCAACAGTGTGCTGCACAGGGAAAAAGTAAATGCGTTGTGAATGGTAACATCAGGCAATGCTGCATTTTGAATGGCCATGTCAGTATTTGCAGTAGCCTAGGTGTAGATGTCGCATGAGGGCAATGCGCTTTTGTAAGCCATGGTCTAACCTTCACCACAGAGATTCAAACGCTTTAACCTTGGATGCGGTATGGGATATTAATACTTTATATCCATTGATTATTCATTAAGTCCCACGTTAAGGACAAACAAAGCATTTTTCGTGCGCTATGTTGAATTTGATATTTAATTCATACATCAGGTGTCGTCGGGCGGTCATCTTTGTTTACAGAAAGAGTTCATCATAGACACACGGCATGTGAAAGAGCTTACGATACCGATTAAGAGAAGACAACGCTTCACAAATCTGTTAAATGCCTAATTAATGTGAGATCGGCGTCGACCACATGCCTGGTGAGGGTTTAGTACTCTAGGTTTGCCGTAATCAACAGGTTGAAAGTCAACGAGGATTTTCTCTTCTCTTTTCTCTTCTTTTTCTTTTCTGTCTGCCACTACTGCATATCTAGTTGAAGGGATGCGTCTCTCTGTACCCGTTTTCTTTCTCCTGTGGGTTAAAGCCCTGACATTGAAAAATCTTAATTATTCTGTCCCGGAGGAGCAGGGACCTGGGACTGTTATAGGTAATATAGCAAAAGATGCCGGATATGGGACCATTGAGAGAGGAAAAAAATCGAACTTCAGAGTACTGGAGAATTCTGCACCACATTTGGTGGACGTTGACCCCGAGAGTGGACTAATTTTTACCAAACAAAGGATTGACAGGGAGACGTTGTGCAGGCGCAACCCAAAGTGCCAGCTCTCTATGGAGGTGTTTGCCAACGACAAGGAAATTTGCATGATCAAGATTGATATACAGGACATCAACGACAACTCGCCCAGTTTTCCTTCAGATCATGTGAATATTGATATTTCAGAAAACGCTGCTGCTGGGACACGTTTCCCTCTGACAATTGCACATGACTCAGATTCTGGGGAAAATGGGATAAAGACCTATCAAGTCACAAGAGATGATTACAATACCTTTTCTTTGGATTTAAAAGTGAGGGGTGATGGGACCATATATCCAGAGCTGGTTGTTCAGAGACCTCTGGATAGAGAGGACCAGAGTCATCACACCCTTCTTCTCACTGCAATTGATGGTGGGGAGTATCCGAGATCAGGCTCCATGCAGATCAACGTCAGAGTGACTGATTCGAATGACAATAGCCCAATTTTTGATAAATCCTCCTATGTGCTAGAGATTCCAGAGAATTCCCCCCCTGGAAAAGTACTTATAGATCTTAATGCCACTGATCAAGATGAGGGAAGCAACGGGCAGGTGGTTTATTCCTTCACTGGATATGCATCTGAGCGAATACAAGATTTGTTCTCCATAGATCCCAATACTGGCGTCATCAAGGTCCAAGGAGAGATTGACTTTGAGGAGAATCCAATCTTAGAGTTTGATGTGCAGGCTAAAGATCTGGGGCCCAATCCGATACCAGGCCATTGCAAAATTACTGTCAAAGTACTGGACAAAAATGATAACTCACCAGTAATAAGTTTTGTTTCTGTCCGACAGGGAGCCATCAGTGAGGCGGCTCCTCCAGAATCTGTCATAGCGCTGGTCAGAGTGACGGATAAAGATTCTGGTCGTAATGGTCAACTTCAGTGTAGGGTGCTGGGAAATGTACCTTTCAGACTGCAGGAAAATAATGATAATTTTTACACTCTGCTCACAGACAGACCTCTGGACAGAGAAATGAAAGATGAATACAATGTAACAATTGTAGCGAGAGACAATGGGATCCCTTCTTTGAACAACACTAGGTCATTTACTGTGAAGATTTTAGATGAGAATGACAATGCACCACGTTTTACGAAGACATTGTATGTATTACAGGTGCCTGAGAACAACATCCCAGGGGAATACTTGGGCTCCATTTTGGCCCATGACCCTGATGTGGGCCGAAATGGAACAGTGTCATACTCCATTCTGCCTTCACATATAGGGGATGTCTCAGTGTACACTTATGTGTCTGTTAATCCCACCAACGGAGCCATATATGCCTCACGCTCTTTCAACTATGAGCAAACAAAGTCTTTTGAGTTTAAAGTTCAAGCTAAAGATGGTGGCTCCCCTCACATGGAGAGCACTTCTATAGTCAGGGTCAATGTCCTTGATGTGAATGACAATCTCCCAGTTATTATTTTACCCCTCCTGCAAAATGATACAGCTGAAATCCCAGTGCCTAGAAATGTGGGTATTGGGTACATTGTGGCTACAGTGAAAGCAGTGGACCATGACCATGGAGAAAGTGGCCATTTAACCTATGAGATCACAGAGGGAAATGACGACCACCTGTTTGATATGGATCCAGTGGGAGGAGAGGTCAGAACTGCCCATGCTCTTTGGGAAGAGATTGCCCCGGTGGTTGAGCTGGTGGTGAAGGTAACTGACCATGGCAAGCCCCCCTTATCTGCCGTGGCTAAGCTGATCATTAAGGCGAACACAGAAACAGCAGCAGGAGGGGGCTCCAGCGCGAGTGGGGAACAGCAGCACTGGGATGTGTCCCTGCCCCTCATAGTTACCCTCTGCATTATCTCTGTCATGCTCTTAGCCGTCATGACTGCCATCGCTGTCAAGTCCAAGCATCAAGATAAGGAGACTGGGAATTATAACTGCCGCATGGCTGAGTACTCCAATCCTCCAGTGGGGAAGGGAAAAAAGAAAAGGATCAACAAGAGTGACATCATGCTGGTGCAGAGTGAGATGGAGGAGAGAGATTCTGCGAGTCGGATGAATGTGGTGAGCAGTCCTTCTCTCATCACCTCACCAATATGTTTTGACTACCAGAGCCCTCTGCCACTCACACTGCCCAGGTCAGAGGTCATGTATCTGAAAACCACCCCGAACAGCCTGACTGTTCCCAGGTCCGGCTGCCACTCCAGCTTTGCTGGGCTCAGCACAGACACTCCAGCAAATAGGATGTCAGTGATACAGGTAAGTAGGATACTCCTCTATACTCTTTATTTGTCCTTTTTTTTCTCACTTATCTGCACACACTGCTTTCCCATACAAATGTGACAAAAGAAAAGAAATTGACTGAAAAAGGAGAAACCCTGGTGCTGTGGACAGGCATCATTATTTTCACTTTTTCCTTTCCCTTTCTATGAGACGGATATATACTCTGCATGTAAAGCATGATATGGTAACCCAGTGCTGAAGTGAATTTAAGCTTTCTTCTTCAGAGAGCCATTTCTTCTCTCTGTATTTGCAAATGATTTTCAAATTGCTCAATTCTAAGCCTTTTCTTGCAAAATGGCACAGTTGGTCTTCGTAATCTGCGAGTCCTCCAAGTTAGACATGCAAACAGTGTGGGTCTTGAACAAGGCTGCTGTGACCCTGCCAGATTTGCTGCTATAGAGTGAAAACAAAACCTTGCCTGAAATGTGGGATTGGACAGGTGTTTGAGCAGCTTGTCCGATCACATTACTGAACCAATGTGCACCAGACAGCTAGATGCACACAGCATAACCTTACAATTGCATTTTTTGCTTCTCCACAAATATGGGCCAGATCCACCCATCCGCATCCAAAGTTGGCACGATAGGGCCATTAATAGGTTCAGCCCTGCCTTGTAGAGATGGCAGGGTTGGATGCACGAGCCAGCTAACATGCTAATTTGACAGCATGGGCTTGTAGAACTGTTTAGCACAACAGAATAATCTGTTGTAAACGATGTAAATATCTAGGACAGTCTTGCAGACAGTCTCATTTGGAGATGATAACACAGATGACAAGGCCTGGCACTGTCACCAGTCACTAGGGTATGTGGGTGTGATCAACACAAACACATTACTTTCAAGATAGAGGGGAAAGGATGCTGAAGGCAGTGCCTAATGCGTAACTGTTTGCCATACCAAGAAGAACACATGGTCACAATGGAGGTTTGCTCTTATGCTGTCTTCTTTCTTTCTTTCTTTCTTTCTTTCTTTCTTTCTTTCTTTCTTTCTTTCTTTCTTTCTTTCTTTCTTTCTTTCTTTCTTTCTAACTGTGATTTCAAAGTCTGAAGTTCCTGTCTGTAACTCATGTTATTTTGGAATGTTGTCATAAATTTTAACATGGCCCATGCATAATATTGTTTTCCCTTTGTTTCTAGACTGAAAATTTCTCCTCAGAACCCAATTATGCTGGCAGCAGGCAGCCATTTGTTCAAAGGTAAAAGCAGTGTCCAAATGCTTCTTGACCAGTGCATTTAGCTTCTTATATGTTAATCAAGCCAGTCGATTCTGGCTATCAAAGAGGGAAGTTTTTTTCACAGAACTAATGGAAAGTTGTGTTTCATTTTTTCCCCCTTTCTGTTCTGCTGCAGCTCAACATTTAAGGATGCAGAACGAGCAAGCCTCAGAGACAGTGGCCATGGTGATAGTGACCAGGCTGATAGTGACCAGGATACTAATAAAGGCTCACACTGCGACACATCTGCCAGGGAGGCCCTCAAGATGAAAGCAGCAGCAGTTAATGGCCAGCCTTTTGAGAAGGGTGAGTGGACATCTTCAAGATGCCTAACTGACTCTTGTACCAGACATTGTTTGTACTTTATACAGTGAGAACGTGCCTTCAGCTCACTGGTGTTTAAGTGGAGGTCTACAAGCTTCTGAGTAGAGCCAATGCAGACACTTCTTCCATCAATATTATTAGAGCTGGAGCTGCAGCAGGCTACTTTGTTCCACTTTACATTGCAGACAGCCTGAGCTGTGTTTCAAAGATAACATGAAGGCACCAGTGTGAAAGGTAGATGGTAGCTTAAAAGGATAAAAGAGTCCATCAGCTGACATTGGAATTTTCCAACATTTTCTGTCTGATTTAACCATCAAACAGACTCATATGCATGGAAAAGTGTACCTCAGTCTGTGTCTCTTTTCATCATGTCATTAGTAGAACATGAATTCGTCACATGGTTGTCTGGAATAACATGACAGAGACAAGTAAGTATGATAGACACTTGCAGTGCAAAATGACAGATATTTCTGGTGCAGCATGGCAGAGTTTTTCCACATTTTGCTTGGAAATATTTTCTCAGTTATTGGTTTTGCCGTGGTTGCTCTGTTTTGAGAAGAGCTTGCTTTACACCTGAAAAAAGAGACGTTAAAGTTTATTTCACAAATCTGAAACAGCCTACCCTACTGGGAGTGTAATTATAGATGACTGTCAATCTGTTGCAACCTAGCTGACCTGGATAGATTTAGCTGTTGTGGATATAAAGTGAAAACACGAAAGCAACTCTCACTGGTAAGATAAAAGATAATAGGGGACTTGTGTGAAGTGGTGATGTTTTTCATTTCCTTGTCGGCGCCTTGGAAGAGAATAGCTGTGGTCATCATGTCCCTATGCAGCACTTTCCACACCATTTACATTGCTATGAACTGTTTGTTTGCAGCATGCTCAGGAGGGCAGAGATAGAAACACTCTTGAGACTGCCAGAAGGATGTGCGAATATCTCTCTATATCTCTCACATTTTATATATGTGTGAGTGTGTGTTTGTGTCATGTGAGGAATTATGGCAGACCAAACTTGACTCTGTGGGAGGTGTAAATTCAATCACATTTCCTTTTTTTCAGTACGTTTCAGGATCTGATTCAACCCAAGTTCTAAGGCCAGTCAGATATTAGAAACCCCAGATATTGAAAGAGATGTTTTGTACATGTGAAACAGAATATTTACTTGTGCAGTGCTGACACGTTGCTTACCTGCAATGTCAGTTAATTTATAGACCTGCTTTTCTAAGATAAAAGAAGTGCAATCAAGTGAGGCATTACTTCTAATATCTGGATGTTTTGCAGATACCTTTCCTTGCATGTGAAAATGTAGCTAAAAACCAAATTAATAGATCAAAATTGGGTAAACATTAAATGGTGTCAGTGTCTGTTGGCTACAAGGTGGAAGATATATATTTCACATTATGCCTTGACTTAATCACATGAAAACATCATCTACCAACCCACACACTTATTCCTTCTCTTACTCACACACAGAAAAACAGGTACATTTATTGAACAACAAAGACACTGTTTTGCAGATTTAGAGAAGATAGTGCTATTATCCAAAATGGAGGCACCACAGAATTTTTGCTCCAAATGCACCAACACAAAAGCTTTCGGGTTAAGTAGTATTGCTTTTATGTCTTTACCTTTACCATCCCTCTAGTCTCCGGGCTGCTTTGATACAGGTAATATATGCACCTGTGCAGCTTCCACTATCATGCACTCTGAATATTTATTCACTCTCACAGACACCAGATGCACAGTGGGTATGTTGCTAGGCTTTCTCTGATTCTATTTATAATGGGCAGGCGGTTTCTTTGTTTTTTTTGTGAACATGTTATTTTTCCACTCTACAGTTGCCTATAAGATCACAGCCATTTGTCACTTTATCATGATTTGGTTATGTGGCTAAATTTTACTCAGTGATCAAGTGGAAAATGAAAATGGAAAAAGCTAATGACAGGCAGAACAGATGAAACCAGTCTTACTTCCTGATATGTCTTTTCTAATCTGTTTTTATTTTAAATAACAGTACTAACATATTTGTTCTTTACTAGTCTGTATGTCTAGCTTATTTACACTCTTTGTGTTGTATAAAAATTGAAAAAAATTGGTTCTGAGAACATCACAGGATTATAAATATTACTAATATAAGGTTCACTCTTGGTAAACAACACTGATATAGTTCTAAACACAACAAAGAGTCTATTAATATTTTGGTTTTGCAAAGCTCTTGTGTAAACACGCAGAAATGGAGGCTGGATTAATCTAAAATGAATGGCAACAAAGGAAAATAGTTATCTTTTTAATTGTAATATAACCTGTACAAACCATGAAATGATTAAAAAAATAACGTCACCACAGGGAGAGCTACAGTATAATCAACAAATACCATACACAATGTCACTTTATCAATTTACATGTATTTATTTTATAATACCTGATGCTAAATCGGAAGGTTATTAGGTTATTATGAATAAAAATTTTAGTAAACACACAGATGTAGTCCATTAATTACTTTTGTCTGTTTGGTGAGACATTGTAGCATAAATGCCGAAAATACATCAGTCTGTGCTTCTAAGCACATACATCCCTTTGCATCAGCATCATCTGCTAGCTCCTCCGCAGATAGGTACCATGGAAATGAATTCAGCATCTGCCTACTTCTCCTTCCTTATGCTTATTGTACTAGCCTTGTGCATCTATGTTTATAAAATACTTTTCTCTATTCCAATGAAAGAAAGATGGTGAAAAACAAATGTAGGTGGCACAGTGTGATACACTGATCTGTGTTGTGGTTTTGCCAAATTATTGGAATAATTTTGGTTAGTTCTGCCTCATAAAATGCATTTTTTTGCTTAGATGTTCATATAGAATCCTTACAAGAAGTTACCAGAGTAGACTCATTTGCTAAATAATACTCAATATGAACTCAAATGATCTTAGAGATTTAAGTTCTTGATGTTAAACATCAAGGTTTGTGTAATTAGAGACTGTTGCTGCTTGGTTCACAACCAATCCTTTAAAAGTTTACAGTCATTAAAGCAACACTGCAATTATGTATTAATTTTACAACCAATTACACTTTGTAAGCCTTTAGTATGAATGTTTGCTCACAGACAAGGTCAGAAGCAATGCATGACCATATGATTGACACTTGTCAGTGATAAGCTAGTCTCGTCCTGCAACATATCCTACTCAATGGTTTATTTCACTAAAATCAAATCAGAATTTTCTTTACCTTGCTTTATTCTTTCAGAATCTAAAGTTCTTCGGACAACAGTGGCTGAGGTAAAAATCAAATAAGACAGAAAATACATTCCTTATGACTTGTACAAGCTGGCTTTTTCTTATAACCGCAGGAATCATTCCATGGATGAAAAGAAATCATCGTTAAGACACTGAAACATTGGCCTTCATAGCCAAACTTTAGTGAAAGACAATAGCTTCTTGCCTTTTCTAATTGGAGTCTTTGACAAGTCTTGTGCAAGAATAATGTTACTTTAACTTTAGAAACTTTTTCTCACTCAAGACACAATATGTCATTGTTAACTTGATTTATACTTTACTCTGAATGAGGTGCTGCCATGCAGACTGCATTTCTTTGTTTACCTTATTGTAAATATGATCATATTCAGAGTTTGAAACTATTAAGCAATGCTATGTATTTCAGTCTTACTCATATTATGGAGACATCAGTACGCCTTAAAGCTAATTTATACTCCTTTACTTACATAAATTGGTATGTCCAACGCTGCCCCAACAGTTTCTGGTAGTACTGCTTCTTTTGCTAAATCTGGCAATACACCTGCAAGCTTTCTGAAAATAGACCAAAATATGCATATAAGAGATGTAGCAGACAGGCAGATGGCTCTTCTCTAATTGGAGTCTTTGACAAATCTTGTGCAAGAATAATGTTACTTTAGCTTTAGAAACTTTTTCTCACTCAAGACACAATATTTCATTATTAACTTGATTTATACTTTACTCTGGATGAGACGCTGCCATGCAGACTGTATTTCTTTGTTAACCTTATCGTATATATGATCATATTCAGAGTTTGAAACTATTAAGCAATGCTATGTATTTTAATCTTACTCATATTATGCAGACATAAGTACGCCTTAAAGCTAATTTATGCTCCTTTACTTACATAGATTGGTATGTCCAACGCTGCCTGACAGTTCCTGGTAGTACTGCTTCTTTTGCTAAATCTGGTAATACACCTGCAAGCTCTCCAAAATATGCCTATAAGAGACGTAGAAGAAGAGTAGATGACTCTGTCTGTATGTTGTATTTAGCATAGAGCATAAATGAACCTTTATTTAAACTAAAATGTTCTTTAAAGTTTACCAAATTTTGTGACATTTATATAGACATTAAGAATGTTTTCTAGCTTTATGATGCCCTTACTCTCAGTCAGTGCAAACAGGCTGTCACTATGACATTTTTAGAGAAAAGGGAAACACTTTTTGGATCATGGTGAGGAATTTGGATTGGCTTTGAAAATGTATTCTCATATAGACCTATATTTTCTAATGTTTAAACAGGATATACAGTAAATATTGTCGATGAAAATCATATGACTTATTTTGATTAAGGTTAGTACTTTGTATATTTCTGTCTGTGCAAAGGTAATCAGTTTTAGTTTTAGGCACCGAAAATACAGTACAAAGGATTAGCAAAAACATCTTTGTTTGATGCAAAACACAGCTTTTGAAACTGTACACTTTGCTCACAAAGCATCACAAATGATGCAGCAGACAACAAGCTACTGTGGCTTAGAAACATGGTGATTGTATGTATCCCATGGTTACTAAAAATGTAAAATGGCAGTGGTTTATTCTGGCATCTCGGCCGCTGTGGTGAATGGTTAACACTGACTGATTTTATTTCACAAAAGGAAACTATTTTATGCACATTTACACGTTGCTTCTGTAATACAAATATGATGGATAACCTTTCAGTTGGGTGCAGATGCAGAAAACAGGATTGGTGCATATGAATGGAAAAGTGAATTTTGCAAACTTCTCAAACTTGAAAGGTCTTTGTCAGGGAAACATGTATATGAAGAAAAGCAGTCCATTTATGTAGATGAAAGTTGAGAAGTCCACCTACTATTAGGAGATAAAATAACATCCATTTATCCAAAACTATTTAACCGCATGCTGTAAAAAAATTAAATGTCTTCAAGAAATGACTCTAACCTATGCGACATTTTAATATTTTCCGGAAAAAAAAGGCAAAATGTTTTCCTTTTAACATTCTTAAGTGCTTACAGTTCTGATGTAGAATTAACAACACAATTTACCTCTGTCCAGTCATAGCATAATTAACAGTTTCATCGTATCCTGTGGCTAGGAGTGGGTGCATTTGTGTAGGTGTTAATAGACTTGAGCAGCAGTATGTGATAGTCGGAGCATGTACTTTGCAAATGAACTTGCATTGAACGTGTGGTGCATCGGGGCTGATTTTCACATCTCTTGGGAGCAGTGGCACAGAAGAGGCTTCTGTTTTCTTCTTCTTTTCTCTGTCCTCCAGCAAACTGGTCTAGGCTTGTGTATGACGAAAGTTCAGTTGCCTTTGAACAGTAGGATCTAATCACCTTTTTTCGGAAGAGACCCGTCATGTGATGCTTCCTATTGTTCAAGGACGATGTCCTGATCCTCATCAGAGCCAGGTTTCAAAATGAGATCAAGTGCCTCATACAGCTAGTCGCCCGCTCATGGACTGTGATATCATGGAATGACAGCAAGACAGAGATGAGCTGATCAAAGTCACATCAAGCAATAAATGAAATGATCATTTCTATTCAAAAGGTTTAACCTGGTTTAAATTTTGTATTCCTGAATTGCATATAGTTAAAATAGAGTAAACAAGTTATTTGTTCTTTTTTTTCCAAATTTTTAACAAAAAAAAATCAATCATAAAATACCTACATGCATAAACAAATTCTGATAAATTCAGTGATCTTGAATTTGTTTGTGCCTTTAGTTAAAAGCTGGTTCAGCCTCATGGAAATCACAGCAAGGAAACCCATTTATTAGAGTAAAATTAAATGGGAAGACAGAACAACAGGAGGATGAAATTGCTGATTCATTTTCATGTATAACAAATTAAGGAAAACTATTATTTTCCACCAATTTATAAAAGGACATTTCTGACATTTTGCTTCATGCCTTTACATGCAAAACACCTCGATGCATTATTGTCAAATTAATTTTGATAGCCAAGTGAAATGGCTTCAGAAAAAAAAGAAAGAAAAAAAATGACACCTTCTACATCATAACACCATGGAAATGGGCTCTTTGTATGTGTTGCTCTCTGTGATTTTTTTTCCCCTTCAGGATTAGGTGTGGTGCAAAACTTAAAAGAAGGAATAATGGTACGAAGATAGATCCTTAAAATCTTTTTTTCTTTTTCTTTACTAATAACAATACTTTACATGTATGTTCATAAAGTATTTAGTGTGGTTTGTAGCATCAGCCAATCCACTAGATTCTGTTGCTCTTATGTAATAAATAGGCATGTATGCTTATTTTTTTTTCTCTTGTGAAACAAACAACGTTCATCTGGTGGCCCTGAGGTAATGCTTTCATTATAAACAGGCTTTAAAGCTTGTGTTTGCATTTTTGTTATTATTGCCAAAAGTATCCAGATCTTCTTTTCAGATCTTATTAGTTTGATTTAAACTTAGAAAACAAAGAAACACAAAAAGCTAAAGTAATATTTAATTTAAAAAGTATTCAAAGTACACAAGAGCTCAACAAACAACAGGTTTCAAAAGATGTGTCATCAAAGAGAAACTAAAGAGTCATCAAAAAGCATCAAGATAATCAGTAAATCAGAGCAGGCAAAAGTAATAAGTGTTTAGATCTGAAATGTTTATATTCTTTTTAGCTCTGGATCCTGAAAATGTATACAGAAGTGCTTAGTTTAATTATCTTAATCTTCATTGTTTATATTGAAAATTATTTTCTCATGTTTTTGCTGCTTTTTTTCGAATTAGTTTCCCTTTTCTTTTAGCCTTTGTAAAAGGTGAATTGTGGTTCTTCCTGTCCACAACATTTCATTGCATTATTGACTGCACTTTATCCTGCATATGACAAACAAAATGGATCTGAATCTGAATTTTTTGGTGCAAATGATATTTTTAAAACCTAGTTTTAATGGGCCATTTTATTCTAGTGTTAATCTGGCAGCTTTTCCAGGGTCCCCAGCCTTACAGCAGGTGTCAGGTGGGAAAAGCCTCAACCCCCGTAACTGGCAAAACAGGCATTGAAGATAAAAGGTTGAAAAGTTCAGTTCAAATAGTGCTGAAAATGTGTAATGCAGAGAGAGGGTTGTTAATACAGCTAGCAGTTTAACTTGTTGAAGCTGACGCAAAATCTGGCAGGCAAATAAAAACACAGGAAATCCAGAGAAGGCAAAAATCCATGAGCAAGAAAAGTCATTGAAATTTGGCATCTGAAAGATGGAGAGACTAGACAGTTACTGTATGTCAAACCATGTAGCTCTTAGGTTACTTCTAGCTGCATGCAGTGCTCTGAGAGTACCTTAGTGGTTGCTCACAACCGTCAAAATGTTGACTGTTGACGCTGTGCACTTCTCACCCTCAACAGGCACCATTTTGACAACAAAAAGCAAGTCAAGAGGCTGTCATTTCATGATATGAGACACTGCTCAATGTGATTAGTGCATATGTCAAGTGTGAGTTGCACAAAAGCTATAGCAAACTAACCTTTCCTTCATCCCCTGACTTGAAGGTTATTTGGAAACAGGAAACATGAATCTTGGTTGAGGAAATGAAAGATTACTCTCACAGTCAATGATTTCAGAAAGCTAAGCATTTTAAATGTATCATGAAATGTAGAGGTTTTACAGCCAGAGAGGTTATATTGAAAGTTGACTTGAATAAAATGATGAATTTTGAACTTTTCAACTAAGTTTTCTTTTACCCTGACCTTCCTCAGAGTGCTTGCATATGCATTGCTCACATCAAGAATTGACTCAGAGATCATCCAGCAATTCTCAGCTAGTAAGAAGAGTAAACAGACCTATTGCTACTGCTGTTACAGATTCTAGCTATTATTTAATGTGTTGCACCGTTTATACTTGTTCATTTATCTCCTTGAGTTTCAAATATGTTAATTCATACAAAATTTTAAATCCACATTTAAAATAAATTGTTTATTTGAAAATCGAATAGATAAGATGAATTAAACATGAATGTTTGAATGACTGAATGAATGAGTGAATGCATGAATGAATGAATGAATGAATGAATGAAATTTATAGATGTGGGATACTCGGTATAGTTTTAGACAGCTTCACAAAAATCATGAGCTCACTGTGTTAGCCATTATGTACAGTAGTGAGATGTGAGTGATTTCAAATACAACCAAAGTTTTTAGTTGAGACAACTCACCCTGTCAAAATTCATCCACTATGCTAAGCACATGGTGCACACTGCATACTTAACAAAGTAACTTGTCAGTATAAAAGTATCCAAAATGAGTCATAAAAACTGGCTGAAAAGACACACAAAGCTAGCTAATAACAAACTAAAACTTAAAGTTCTGAAAGGATGCCAAACTGAGGGACACAGAGGGTTTATTGTGGATGAAAGGAGCAAACCACAACTAAAACTGCGACTAAATTAGCATAGGTAGCTTGAAGAACAACTCCCTCATCTGCTTCTGTTTAGAATTGGTTAAAATAGTCATGCATATTTCAAATTAAATGTAAATGAAAACATCACTTCCTCTGCACCAGATGATATTTTCCAGGAAACACCCACACAGGTTGTTAATAATACCAGAGGGAAAATGTTTCATAAGTAGGACAAATCATTCATTTGCTATATTCACAAAATGATCAGCTAAATTAACTTTTTTGTAAGATATTGTCATGTATCACCAAGTTAAAGTTGCATTACAAGCATTTCTGAAAAAAAAAATGCTATAATGGAAGATAACATTATTAAACTTAAATGTTGCACAATGCTTCTGGTTGCCATTTTTATTGCTGTGACAAAAAATACCATTTTTTTAAATGTAACTTTTAGTCATAGTAGGAATAAGAATGGTTAGTTGTTTGTCATGTTATTACTGCTCATCCTTCAACATGTCATCTGCATGTTCCTCTTGGTTGTTTAAACTAACCCCAGCAGGCTCCAATAACAAATGTTTAACTGTTTTTGCAGAGCAAGACAAATCAGTCCACTGCACCGATGAATGTCGTGCACTGGGGCATTCTGACAGATGCTGGATGCCAAAGTTACGGGTAGGAAGCCAAGCAGACAGCGCAGATAATCGCACCAACCTTTTCATCCCTGTGGGAATGGATGCCATGGTAGAGACAGAGATTTATGGCACCATCAGCTGCAACAGCAGAAAAACCCTCAGCACGTTTGGAAAAGAACAGCGGGATAGTACAATCCTTGTGGCCAATGTCAAACCTTACTTAAAATCGCAGTGTGCTCTAAGCCCACCTCTACAAGAGAGTCCATCTGCATCCAGCAGTCCCACCAAGAGTAGTGTGCCCCTGGACTTGGCCAAGCAAGAGTCCAAAGAAGAGAGGGACGTTGGATCCGACAGCAGTGCCTATGGCCCTCCAGATGGCCAATGCTCCCCACTGCACACTGAGTTGGAGGAGCCCTCCTACCTGACTTGCGAGCTCAGGCCTAAGTCCCTGACAAGCAGTCTCATTCACAGCTCTGTCATCAGCCAAGAGTGCGGGGGGTCAGATTGTGCTCTTGACCCAAGGGACTCTGGTAACTGACAGGAGAGGCTATCACGCTCTGTCTCCCTTGCTAGTAGGTGTGATGATGCCCTCACTGATTGATGACCAAGAGGTGATTTATTTTGATCCGCTGAGGTGTTCAGACAAGCATTGTATAACCAAAAACCATCTGCTTTGTATGTTTTTTCATTTTAGATTTTTTTTTACTTAACTATTATTTTTGAGTTTGTGACTTGTTGTGTTTAGGTGAAATACGTGTCTGACTGCTGTGAAGGCTTTGGGGAGGTGTGGGTGGGTGGGTGGGAGGGGGGTTGGGTGTCAGTGCTTACCTGGCTTCAAGTGTTTTCATGGTGTACTGTACCTGTCAATTTAGATGTCTGTATTTTACACATTTCAAACTCCAATTTTGTGAGGCTGTTGAAAAAACTGCTACTGTTACGCTATTGAGTCCTGTCTGCTTTTGTACAGTGAAGCTTTCTGTCTCCATTTAGTGTATAAGGAACATCTCTTTGAATATCACAGGAAATACATATCAGTGACGTTACATTCAAAAGTGAAGTGTCTTATGAACTGTTAATGGTGGTGCAACAGGGAATGTCCCTTTTCATAAAAAAAACCATTTGAAGTTCCTATAAAAACAAATTTTTTAAGAATGTATTTGTAATTTTATTGTTGTCCTCTGCAGTTTATGTGAAAATAAGCTGAGCTTACACGTGAATGTGGGCTACTGTACTCGTTGTGTATTTTATTAAATTTGTATACACTGTGTGCATGGAAGGCATTATTTTTGACTGGTGACAACTTCTAAAGCTGTCATGTTTTATGTGAGAGAAGTGCATTTATGTCTAAAAGGTGCTTTTACGTGTTGACAACAGATAGCACTAGTGACTCTGCAAATGTGCCAACTTTAGCTATACACTGTGTACCAGCACATGTTACTTATTAGTATCTTAGTTAGAGCAAAAAGAAGAAGAAAAAAAAAATCAGCATTTTACACAGCTATTTATATTTAATAAAATAAAATAAAAAACAGGCACTGTGAATTAGTGCACCCAACAAAAGATGAGTTGACTTCCTCTGCTCAATGCTTTTATTAAAAGTATGTATCACTGCGATGGATATGTTTGTGCTATTTTTAAACTGTCGTCAGTGCTCCTGTCACTAAATATCCACATGGTTTGTTTAAATATAAATGTGTCTGACAAATGAGGAGACATGAATCTAACAGGAAAGTAAAAGTTAGCAACAAGCAGCTACAAGCAAGGACTTTTGCAAGGAATTCTTTGATTAGACTAAATTACATTTTAATGATCCCTGTAGGGGAAAGTAGGTCATTGCTGCAGCAAAGGATTAAACAAATAGTGAATTAAAAGGTTGTGACAAGTATAACAACAAACAAAAAAGGGAGGGAAAACGAATTATGCAACATATTGAACATAGAGCATCCTCACTGAGAAGATTTTAAAACTGTGACTTTCCTGAGTGTCCAAAATGTCCATCATTTGTTTCCTACCTCATTAGATTTGTGACAGTGCATGTGCAAATTTGCTATTTGTATGCATTGTGCACTGTTTACCATTCAATCAAATGCAGATAAGGTAGGCGTGGTGACAGACAGGCCACAGTCTGCAAGCATATTAGAACAGCCCAACTGCTGCAATCTATCCATTTGCTCATTTCTCTGCTTTCCAAACATGGCTGCAGCCTATTCGTTCCAGCCATAGACAGATGGAAACACTGCTGCGGCCAGAGTAATATTATTTCAAAAACCCCAAGGAATATTTGTTACATCTGCTTGTGTAAAGCACATTTAACTATACACAGGGATGTCTGATTACCATGGTAGATCACTAAACTAAGGAATCCTGGGAATGTTTTCTCATATCGTCTCGTCTCACATAAGCCTCCTGTTTCTTTTCAGTTAGTTAAGTTTAGTTTCTCTATCCAGAGACACTGACTTTTGCACCCTGGCACAGTGAGCAGTTTGAGAAACCTTGTTTTTCATGAGCTCTGGATAACAGAATCCTGTCATCTACTCAGAGCTGACTATAAGTACGATTCCATTTCTCCTCAGGGAAAACACATTAATTTGGATTTTGATTTGCATTTGTTTTGGTGCTGGTATTGACACAATTCCAGACCTAGATGTCTCATCTCAGCAGGCAGCTCTGATGAGCTCATCTGCATAAGTTGAAATACTCTTTGAGAGGGAGATTGCGTGGGTCACAGCAACTCATCCCATTGAAATACAGACAGAAACATCACATCATTTTATCTGTATCAGTCCCAGGGTTTCAGAACATGGGGGATGAAGACAGGTGAGCAGAATGTCAAGTAGGAAGGGGTTGAACCATTTGCTGCAACACTTACTCCTCCACCTATTTACCACTGTGCCACTTTGGGATTTAAAACAGTTTAAACATATATTTCTGCCACATTTATGCTAAATTTGCCTTGAAGCAACCCCTCTTTTAATTAGCAATGTGCTACAGTACAACAGTTTGCCAAAAAAATTGCAATGATGTTGAGGGGATCTAAATGCAGATTAAGGACTAGCATAGGCTGTTGGATGAAAATGACTGGTCTCTCACAATGATTACAGTCACAGCAAAAAAAAAAAAAGAAATAAAAAAAGAAAAAGGGAATTACCGACAATGAAACTGATCTGTGTAATACTTCCATTCTTCTACATTTTACATACACAAGTGATCTATTCAGATGAAAATGGAATGAGCACTGTACCATTCAGTTGTGAAAAATTGACATGCTCACCCGGAGTACTTAAGCTTTTAATTCAATAATTCAATAACACAGGCGATTAAGAGCTTGTCTTCCACCTCAACTAAATTCTATGGAAGATGGTTCCACTTGGCTGAGAACTGTTGGTGGGGAAACAACAGTGAACACAAAACATAAACAATATTGAGAGTGTAGTTTTCATTTAACTGGGAGATGTCATTGAACACAATGTGCATGCCTTAAGGGGTTTTTTAAAATGCTGCTTTAAGATTTATTTGCATGAGAAACATAACTGGAATAACTGAAGCTGTACACCACTAGGTAAAATAAATGTAAGGATTTATTTTGTTTAATTCATTTTTTTACTTATTACTTTCGATTTTTTTTTTTCCTTAGGTTGGGGTTGGGCGGGGATTCTGTGAAGTACTTAGGAGTAGAAAATGATGCTTTCAGTTTTGAAAAAGAAGAACAATTTCCTATGGAAAAACTAAGAACCACTCAGAACAGTGCCACAGAGGAGTAATTCTAAGTCATCATGCATCCAAACGTACATCCATTTAATACATCCAAAATTTATATAGTGGTTCGAGGAAATGTTACACAGTATGTAGTGATAAAGTACGTTTCTTCACTTATTTTTCCTCAACTAAATAACCTCAATGTTGCTTATCAACTGTGACTTGTGATTCTGCTGGTAAAATGCCAAAGCAACTAGCTTTGAACGATGGAAGTGACTGGTCTGAGTTAAACACAAGTGCACCAAGCTGTATGGTGATGTGGTGGTTGGCAGTTTCACCTCACAGTAAAAGGTTACCAAATCTTTACCTTTCTCTGCACTAAAAAGTACATCTAAAACCATTAAATCTACAATACTTAACAATAAAAACACAAGTTTGTATCTGTACAAGATTATATCTTTTTTTTTAAGTCAGTATGCTCATTAGACATTCTACATCATTTTCTTAAGAGAAAACATTCAAGTAATCCCCACTAACCATCCCATGTGCAGCCATACAACAAACAACTTGTTTTTTTTTTTCTCTCTCTGTTCTGACTTTGCCCTGTGGAAAAAGCCTCTACTTGAATTTGCTGAACTTGTGAGAAGAAAACTGCCATTAACTGGTGGCTAAAGGTGGATTTATACTCTCACGGTGTCTGCGCAGCGCCGCCGAGGCCCATTGCACACCTCTTCCAGACCCGACGTGCACCCCTGCTACGCAGATGGTTACGAGGAAGTACTCCCTTCTGATTGGTCAGTTTGGGATTACGAGTTTTCGGATTTATGGATCTTCTCACTGAATTTGTGTAGTAACTGCCATTTTTAAAAACAACACCCAAAGTTTCAAGTTGATGAGCGGCTGATTGAATTATTTCTTTGTTTTCTTTCACAAACTAAAAAAGACACTGAACCATACTGGACGCCATTGTTGTTTTAAAACAGCAAATACATACCGAAACTGAAGGGAACCATCAAAAGAACTCTGACCTGGTGAGTTTATCGGCCAATACCACCCCTGCTGCCACCCTCAGATTAGGAGGAGAAACTGCAACACAACACCAAAACAACATGTACCTCCTAGGCTGGAGTGCAAGAGCACACTCACCAGCATCAGTTACGCCGTAACCAACTGCACACAGACACCGGACGAGTATAAATCCAGCGTGTTAACCCACTACAGGATGCAAAGGCCTTATTTTTGCACATATTCCTTTAGGTATGTTCAAGAATTTTAGTGTTTATAAACCTTTTTGGCTGTTGGAAAACAGTTCACTGACTTGCATGAATTCAGTATTAAGTAAGTAAGTAATTAAGAAAATAAGAAAATAAGAAAATGAGAAAAAGAAAGAAAGAAAGAAAGAAAGAAAGAAAGAAAGAAAGAAAGAAAGAAAGAAAGAAAGAAAGAAGAAAGAAAGAAAGAAAGAAAGAAAGACTGTAAAATAAGTACTTAGGAGAATGAGGAACAGAAGAGGATAGAAAGAAAGATAAAGTATTATATGAACATATGATGAAGCAATATATATATATATATGTATATATATATATATTTTTGCCTGTCACTGGATTGCAACTGATGTGAATCTTGTATTTCGGAGGAAGATAAACTACAGCACATAAAACGGGAAAAGTTCTCCTGTAAATAACTGTAGTTCAAAGCAGGAGTAGTTGTTATTTACATGTAAAAGTTTTCATTTAAAATTGTCCTTGAACACGGTGGGCATGCCCCCTCCACAACCACACTGGAGGTGTGCTAAGAAGGAGCACTGGGGGAGGAGAAGATCTGTGAATGTGCTGTTGTCACCATAGTCTTATTCATCCAGTCTCTAGTTTCCCCTTGTTCTTGAGAAGCACCTGTACTATACCAGACCTTTCCCTCTGCCTGTCTGGCCTGCATTGCCTGGATTTTCTATTGCCCTAGAAAACAAAATAAATAATATTCTGGTCTCAGAGTCCTTCCTGCATATATGAGGCCCTTTTTTAAGTTGTATAAGAGTCAACACATTCTACCCATGTAATAAAAAAAATTATGCATTTTAGGTGAAGTGGTGATGGTGGTTGGGGAATGTTAGTCTAATGGTAACAGAGTTGGACTTGGGTCTGGAAGACCTTGACTTGAGTCCCCGGTGTGCCCCCAAGAAAGGCCCTTACTTCCCCCAGCTGCTCCCTGGACCGCCAAGTTTATTCTTAATTGTCCCTTGGAGCAGGGGCAAATCTATGAGGGGGGTTACTTCAGAGCCTTGGCCCCATTTTAACACACAAGGTTAGTCAAACTGAATAAGTAACAGATGAAATGTCTGCTGAAGATGAAGGACTGTTATGGTTCAGTACGTCCATTAATTACTTGCTGATCTCACTCACTAGTGATTTGTTGGGGTATATTTCCCAAATTAGTTCATTTTGATTAGAGTAAATACAAGAGCAATTTTTAAGAGTTTAAGTATGAAAATAAAGTGTGGACAGTCTGTTTCAGGGGCTGAAGTTTCAGTGACTCTTCTCTGTAATCAATATCACAGCAGTGAGGCTAATCAATTAAACCATGCTACAACTTTGCTGTCAAAATGGGAAAATAACAACAAGGAAAAATAAGAACAATAAGAAATCTAAACATAACTGTTGTGCCACTAATGTGGATGTGATGAATCATTTGTTTTTATATCATTACAGGCTTCTTATGGTTCTGTGTTCTAATTTTCTAAACTTGGCGCTTTCAAGTTGCCACAACAGAAAGAAAATTTTAGAAAGGCCATGAGGGTCAATGTTATGATGATGATGGTTACAGAGAAAGCAACATATGAAGACCTGCGGATGAAGAAAAAGATGTCAGTGTGAGGAATGAAGGAGAGAAAAAGAGAATTCATTATGCATTGCTTTCTCTCCAGCAGCTATACTTTTTTAGGTTTAAGTTGTTTTAGATGGCAAAAATTGGCCCCGTTCTGAGTAACTGTTAGCTTCTCTCTCTCATCAAAATTCCTCCCTGATCCTCCAAACTGAGAGCTCTTTGATTACTGTCTACTGCAGGTGAGACACTGACTACTTGTAAGGACTTCACATAATACCACTTAAAAAAAAAAAGAAAAGAAGAAAATAAAGGCGTCTTTAAGGTGCATTTAAATATATATATATATATATATATATATATATATATATATATATATATATATGTTGACATGGTCCTGAAATGAGGCTAAACGGCTGTAGCTTAAATATATATATATATATATATTTTATTTATTTATTTATTTATTTTTTTTTAACTTGTCCTGTCCAACATCATAGCAAGCAAAATGATAATCTGGTTGCTGTATCGTGCTGAACTAATTTGCTCTGCCAAGGGGAGGCCTATGGGTAAGGCTCCTCTTGATAATGTGATTAATTAATTTATTTATTTACTTTGAATCACGGAATCTATGTAATCTTGCTGGATCTGACCGGAGGGGACAGAAAAGGATGGAAAATAGCAAAAAGAGCAAAAGGGAAGGAAGAAAGGAGACAAAAAGATCACAGACAGAAGGCAACGACCCTCCAGTCCACACCATCACCAGACAACAAACTGTTACACCTGTACATGAACACACCAGAAAATTTCCTACAACTTTTACGAAAGCAGAAACACACCCACAGAAAAAACAGGGCTGCTAGTCATTAAGAGTTTTTAAATAATAACCAAATCAAAAAGAAATAACAGCGACCAGATACTAACTCACAGGAAAAATAAAAAAATTTAAAAAAATAATTATCGCTTAGTATTAAAACCCACTGGACAACTCAGTGACTGTGTCAGCATGCAGAGCATGAGAAACAAGGAGTGATCAGTGATGAAGAGTGGTGAGTGAGATCATGCAAATGCGACCACGCCTCCACGGAGGCCAGAGGCAGACCAGGGCCAGAGGCTCGGGCCCTTAGCAGCAGACCCGGAGCACCAACCCAAGCCACCCCACCACGAAGACGACTCCAGCCCCACCTGAAGGGCGGCAGAGGAGAGCCCCAGCAAGAGCCCCCCACGGTCCCGGGGCACAGGTCCCAGTGGGCCAAGATCAGCAGCTGCCATCCCCCCACTCCCCACCTACTTCAATCTGCACCCCATATAACCCCACACTCACACCCTCCTCCGCGCCGCACCCACAAGCACTCACCACCACACAGTCACGCCACACACAACCCACCCACCATGCCCTGTGGGGGACACCCCAGAAGGACCAGAAGACAGCGAGCCCCAAGCAACCCCCATGGACCCGACACCCACAGAGCCAACAGCCCACCAGCGCAGCCACCGCAGGACCCGGCCCCGGGGCAACCACCCGCCCGCCCGCCCCCGGCCACACACAGGGGTGTGAGAGGTCCCCAATACCCTCTCCCTCCCCGCTCCTGACTGTTTATGTAGTGTGTGTTGTGTGCAATTAAAATTGAGGGGCAGTGACAGCAATGAGTCGGGAGCTGGGCCACCTAAGTGGCCCCGCCCGACATGCACCGCATGCCATGCCCCCCAGGTGTTGTTTGTGTGTTGTGTTTCTTGTGTTTTGATGTCTCGGTGCAATTAAAACTGAGAGGCGAGTTGCCACGGGGTGCATCCAAGGTGACCACTGAATGGTCTCCTCCGTTCCACCCCGCATGGCTCCACGCCTCCCAACTCCCTACGTGTGTGTGTGTGTGTGTGAGACAGAGAGAGCGGGACGATAGAGGGGTCCTGGGATGTACGCAAACTTCCCTCTGGATGATGAGCCTCTAGTGGCATTAGGCACCCCCGCTCCCCAGGAGGCCCCCCAGGGCAAGACAGGCCAGGAGAGGCCCCCTTGCACACTCCCACTCATCCTAACTCATATATGCCCTCTCAGCCCCACCCACACAATATAAACACTCACACAGCATCCAACCCTCCCACTCTTACTCCCCAGACACACCCCCACTCATCCTAACACATGCATATGCACGCACACAAACATACCCCCACATCCACACAAACATCATCCAAAGTATAGACACACACACACACAACATACAAGCATCCCTGTCTCACACCCCAGCACCTCCCCCTATAATCCCCCGAATCCCACTCAGCCCTCCTTCAAACCCCTACATCCCCCCTGCCCCCGGGCCATACCCTGGGTCCCAGGGCATCAACCAGACACCAGGGCATGCCCCAACCCACACCATGGCAGCACATCCGGGCAGGCCCAGACCCCAGGCACATATGGACCCCACCACCCCGGAGGGAGGAGGACCACTCCCGGGCACCAGAGCCCAGAACCCCCGCCCAGCCAGCCCCGGAATAGCCCGGCCGTCCGGCCCAGGACCGACGCTCACCAACCCAGGCGCCACCAGTGGCCTCACCCCCCGCCACGAGGCGACTCCAACCGCTGGCCCCCACAGCCCCCGATGGGGCCAGACCCAGAGCCACCCCCATTGCAGAGCAGCAACGAGGTCACAGTCCTCCACCTACACTAAGTGATGGAACTAAGCACAGGGGACCAGAGGGAATGAGATTCAGCTAAATAGTTCTTTGAGGAGGCAGACTTTGTCTCACTACTGATGTGGTCAACTAAGAGATTCCTAAACTGCTGAATACACAGATTATTTTTGTTTTTCCAGTTCACAAGGATAGTTTTCTTTGCGATGCATAATGCTGTGCGTATCATGTGTGCAGAGTTAATTGCCATATTAATGTCACCCAAGTCACCTAGTAGACATAGTACGGGGATTGTAGGAATATTACATTTAAACCATGTTGACATGTCCACACATACCTGAAGCCAGAACCTGCGGACAGGTGTGCAGGACCACAAGGCATGGAGATAGTTGTCAGGTGTGTTTTCATTGCAGTGTGTGCAGATGTTTGATTGTGACAGACCCATCCTGAACATCATTTGTTCTGTATAATGAGTTCTATGCAGAATTTTGAATTGTATTAGTTGCATATTTGAATTTTTAGTCATTTTAAAGGTGTTTAAACATATTTGTGACCATTTATCTTTATTAAAGTTACTGGATAAGTCACCCTCCCATTTTGAAGTCGGAAGACAGATTGAGTCTTCTAGTTTGGATAATAGTCTATATGTTTTTGATAATAGCTTTGGGGCATTGAGATTCATGAATTCTGCCACCCTAATAGGTAGCTGTAAGTTTAATTGATTAATGGTATATTTTTTACATATAATAGATTTAAGCAGGTGATATTCTAAAAAAATTTTGCTACTGATTCCATATTGTGAAGTGAGAATACTAAATGACAAGAAGTTTCCATATTCTATTATATGTTCTAACTGTTTCATTCCTTTATTTTGATAGTTTTATTTGACCAAAACTCAAAAAGGTTATAGTCTAGTCCAACCACCAGACCCCTTCGTCCACACTGCTGCCATGATTCATCTATGAATAAATAAACTGCTTGTCTGTGTGTGCGCTGCATGTCTGGTGGTGCAGCAGCATTGCTGACTGACAGATTGCACTCACAATAGGCAGAAGTGTCTTGCATTTTTAATGTCGGACAATCATCCCTTGAACATTTTCGTCTCGTCTCGTCAACGAAATCTCACAAACGTCTCGTCAAAAGAAATTTGTCATCGTCATCGTTGACAAAAACAACATTGCTGGGAACTGATAAGAGACCGGACCCAGGTGACCTGAGGGGTCTGGTAGGTTCATCCTGGGTTAAGAGGTCACTGATGTATTTTGGTCCAAACCATTCAGAGCTTTATAGACCAGCAGCAGAACTTTAAAGTATATCCTCTGGAGTACTTGGAGCCTGGGTAAAGACCTCAGACTGATATGGTCCACTTTCTTGGTCTTAGTGAGGACTCGAGCAGCAGAGTTCTGAATAAGCTGCAGGTGTCTAATTGAATTTTTAGGTAGACCTGTAAAAACACTTACAATACAATAATCAAGCCTACTAAAGATGAAAGCATTAACTTGTTTTTCTAGGTCCCGCTGAGACATCAGATCTTTTACTCTTGATATATTCTTAAGTTGATCGGCTATCTTCGTTATTCCTTTAATGTTTTTTTTCAAAATTTAGGTCTGAGTCAGTCACTGCACCCAGATTTCTGGTCTGGTTGGTGGTTTTTAGGCATACAGACTGAAGCTTTGTGGTGACCTTTAATAATTTCTATTTGGCTCCGAAGGCAATCACCTCAGTTTTGTTTTTGTTTAACTTAAAGTTCAGGCACATCCAATCATTAATTTCCTCAGTGTATTTACCAAGAGCCTGTACAGGGCCTCGGTTTCCAAGTGACATTGTAAAATATATCTGCATGTCATCTGCACAGCTATGGTAATCAATTTTGCTGTTCTTTATGATCTGTGCCAGTGGGAGCATGTAGATGTTAAACAGAAGAGGCCCCAGGATAGAACCTTGGGGAACTCCACATGTAATTCTTCTCTGCTCGAATATAAAAATTACCTATTGACACAAAATACTTCCTGTTCTCTCAGTACATTTTGAGCCAGTTTAGTACAGTGCCAGGTACACCCAGTTCTGCAGTTGTTTGAGTAATATATTATGGTCGACTGTATTATCTGCTACAGTCCTTGTCCCTGCATAAATGCACAAGAGAGGAATTGATTTATTGAACGAAACACTTCAGACACCATAACCCTGTGCAAGAAAATATTCAAAGCATTCTGCTGCTTCTTACATTCTCTATGAAAGATAATTGCATATTTATTTCCAAATTTACTCAAAAGGAGTCTTTAAGTAACTAGTGGCAGAGTTTGGAAATGATAATGCCATCTGCTACACATACATGCACAGTTTAAACAAGCTATGGTTAGAGCTCAACCTGTCCATTTAATTGGACCATTGTCTTTGTCCCAGTTGTAAATAAATATATCACTGCTGTGTGTGTGGGTGTGTGTTTCCTTGTCTATATAAATGTTACAAACGCAATAAACATGATGGTGAAAAAAAAAAAAGGTTTTTGTGGGAGGTAGTTATCGACATACTTATATGTGTTAATGGAATGCAAACTCATGCATACCTTAAAAATCCCCAGCCAACTTAAAATGAAACCACCTCCAGCCAAGGTGGCAGCATCATCAACTGCAGAGCTAACCGACACAGAATGCTAATGAGAGTTCTGCTCTTTAACAGCTATAAAAGCAAACCGTGAAGCCTTACATTCGATGTGCTCCATCAAATTTTTGCAGCATTTCTACCTTTACCTAACAATACCGAGCAGTGTGAAGGCCTGCAGCGTCTGAGGTGCACAGGGATGGCACTCTTATGCCTGCATGACACCTGATCGGCCAACACTTTTGTCAGACAGACAGGTTTTGCGCTACACTAAACTGTGTATTGATTCAATAAACTGTCTATTGATTCTAAAAGACTGGGCCTGTTTCTGTACTCAGTTTGGCTCTGTCTAGTGTCTCTTTTCTCTCTTTTTCATCTTATTTACAATGGCAGACAAAGCACTTAAAGGATGAAGCTTTTTAGATTCAGGACTCTTGAGCTTGTATGACAGAGCGCATTAGCTTTTCCACTTTATGCAGATATTGGCCCACTTTGTCTCTAAAAAGGCATGTAGAGGACTATTTTTGCACAATTCAAAGTGAGGAAAGTGTGTCATGACCCAGTAACATGAAGCAAAACCTGTGTGAAGTCCTGCCAGATCACTTCTTCATGCTACATCCTTTTTCTGTCAAACGTTAATCACGATTGACAGATTGTAACGTATTTGAACTCCTCCCAGAGGAGATTGCAGTTAGTAACACCTTTTTAACAAGCACTTAAAATAAAATGGGATATTGTGTAGTCTGGAATTTTCTGTCAGAAGGGGATCTATAAAAGGGGCCTTAATTCCCGAGGGTCTGAATGAAATCTAAATGTATTAAACGGAGTCTGACATCGTTTTTTCAGAAGGTGTGGGGGATTGGAAAATGTTTAAAAACAACCATATAAAGCAAAAGCATCCTAGACTGCCCTGAAAAACTCTGTCTAATATTTTATCTTGGGAAATACAAGTGAAAGTGCAGGCTTTTTTTTACAGCCCAAATTAAGGGAATTATTACTGAATACTGAAAGCTGACATGTAAATTTATTTCCATGTCACTGTGCTGGATAGAAATTTAACAACACATTAATCATTTTGGCTTACTGTTGTTTTTTTCTGAGCTTGTTGTCATGAAGGTTGAATAATCATCTGCTCTGGGCAGTTTTAAGTCTGCTTGTAAAAAGCTCAAATTTCTTCCTGAGGAGTAACAAAATCCTTTTGCAAGCTTCACCAAAGTATGAGGGCAGAAAGCATAAAAAAAAAGAAAAACATTTATAGTCCATTTTTCAATGTTGTTGAGTGACATAATGTTAATTTTAATTTGCATTACCTGTTCTTAGAAAATTGTGCGAAAAGTTATGCATAACATTTTGTGCATTTGCTATGTATTTCCAGCAACACGAGAGATCAGTACACCTGCACATTCCTTCATCCTGTCTATGGTTTTAGTCAAAAAAAATTTAGACAGAGGACAGCAAATCATGGATAGTAAAATAACCATTTTCTTGGTAAACTATGTACGTTTTTCTCTCTAATAATGTCATTTTGTGTGTACACGTGTGCCAGTTCAATATTAATATCTATCCACCCATCCATTTTTATGCACTCATCTGGGGTCAGGTCACAGTAGTGGCAGCCAAAACGGGGAAGCCCAGACTTTCCCTTTCCCCAGCCACTTCTTTCAGCTTGCCCGGGGGGATCCCAGGGTGGCCAAGAAACATAATCCCTCCAGCATGTCCCAGGTCTTCCATACACCCCCCTCCCAGTGGAACATGCCCAGAACACATCACCAGTGAGGTGTGCAGGAGGCATTCTGACCAGATGTTGCCACTCCCACCACAATAAAGGGCATTTTACAAGCTTTATAGTCGTAATCAGTGAAACATATGCCACACTGGGTTTTCATAAGACTGTCCAGGGTGTACCCTAATTCCCGCCTGCTAATTGCTGGGATGTGTTCGAGCTTCCCCACAAACCTAAATTGAAATAAGCATTATAGAAAATGGATGAATGGTTGGCTTTCATGAAAGTCTCCCCGCTCCAGGCTCTTCTGGGAGGTTTTTTTTGTTTTTCTCCTCCTCCTCTTGATGTCAATTGTAAACATCATGTGAAAGCTGTAATTTACAGAAAATGGGGCAAGAATATCTTAAATAAACCAAAACAGTTACTTTTTCTCACCACAGATCATTAAAGGGATGGTGAACGCAACTGTGGATTCAAATCTTGACAATATAATTGTTAAATTGGTAACAATGTATTTTATACATATTTAACAGTGCCCCCAATTGGTGGGTATGACACATGAGTTAATACATGACAGCCCAGGTCACAAACCTTAAATAAAAGTTGGTCTTTAGCCTCTTTAGTTGTTAAATTATAACTCTTCAAACATGCACTGAGGCCAAGGTTCAAAGGTCAATTTTTCAAAGAAGCAGTCATATAGACTGTTCATACTAACCTATGCATTTCTCCAGATGAAGACCTTTCCAATAATGTATTTAGTTAAGTGAAAAAATTTTATTTTTCTAACTTCATTGACAGAGACCTTCAAAGGTTTAGTTTCAGAGAACACTTGCAAGACCTAATAAAAAAAATCAAGGTCATTGTGTATTTCTTTCAGTTTTTACGTATTTTCCAAAATGAGTCACCTTTAGAGTTACAATATTCACAATCTAGGACATTCATATAAGCATGAAAGAAGGTCTGAAATGCTGGATTTAGCGTCAGCACACTGTCAATGGGAAAGAGTCATGGTTAGAGCACAGATTATCAAATACACATATATAGGCTACTATTTCAATAACCATTGAGAAATTACATGGAAAAAAAAACTAAATGACAGTTATTTTTACTATTTGCTTGTGCATAAGTAACTATTAAATAAGTAATTAAATGCACCACAGGGGTTTCAATACAATGTAAAAAGTCCAGCTTCATTAAATAAATTAAAGCAGGATAAGGCAAGTCACTATAATGATATTATATCATGATGGTTTTTTTTTTTTTTTTTTTTTATGTAATTGTAACCTGTAAAAAAAAAAGAAAAAATATACATATAATATACATTAATGTTAAGTACCTTGGTCAGCTTGAGTGTTGTTGTAAGGTGCTATTGAAATAATAAACTTTGAAAAATACAACAGATGTAGACAAAGCCTATACAACTCCTAATACCGCTGGCCGATGGTCTTTGTATCTTTGTGAATAAAAGGACAGTTTAGTTTTTCTATTCAATATTCCCATTTTTTTTAGGCCCATTGGAAATGAGAAACAGCCTGTTGGTGTGCTCAGTTTAAATTTATTAATTTTACATTGTCTTTCCTAAAAATACACCATAATGATGAGTATTTGAGACTGCCGGCAAATTTGATTCCAGTCGGACGGGATCTGGCGTGTTCCTGTTGGTGACCAGCAATATGGATAGATGATAATGCCACACTGTCCAATAAGAACGGGCTGATAACTTCAATAGAGTAAGAATGCCTGAATTGGGAGCCCATTGATTTAATAATGAAACAATCAAAGAGTCAGTGGTCAGGTTAAATTAAAAATAATAAGATTCCATTCATCCATCCGTCCATCCATCCGTCCGTCCGTCCATCTGTCCGTCTGTCCATCCATCCGTCCGTCCGTCCGTCCGTCCGTCCATCCATCCATCCATCTTCTACTTTTTATCCAAGGCCGGGTTGTGGGCACAGCTGCCTAAGCAGGGATGCCTTCCAGCGTGTCTTAGGTCTTCCCCAGGATCTCCTCCCGGTAGGACATCTAGAAAGGCATCCAAGAGGCACCCTGACCAGATGCCCCAACCACCTCACCTGGCTCGTCTCAATGCAGAGGAGTACTCTGAGCCCCTGGTTCACCGAGTTTCTCACCCTATCTCTAAGGGAGAGCCCAGCCACCCGGCAGAGAAAACTCATTTTGGCCGCTTGTAGTGTCGAGCTCATTCTTTTGGTCATTACCAACAGCCCATGACCGTAGGTGAGAGTAGGAACGTAGATCGACCGGTAAATCGAGAGCTTTGCTTTTTGGCTCAGCTTCTTCTTCACCACAACAAACTAGAGATGGGATTTATGGCTCTTAGAAGGGACCTTGAGGAGCCGTTCCTTTCAAAGAGCCATTCAAAAGACTGGCTCGTTCTCACAATATTTTACAAAATTTCACAATACATAAGAGTGACAAACAATCAAAATATGTACCTATATAAAATCCACTATACAAGATTAAAAAATTACTGGAAAAATAAAGATGAATAAGGATAAACCTGAGCAGTCAGTGCAAATTCTAGTAAATGCTTTGGATAGATGTCACAGTATTTGTTTCTGAACAATACTCTCTGCACATAGATGCTTCACATGAATGGAACGTGTTGGACATCAGACTTCTATGATGTCACAAATGTTATTGATTTTATTTTCATTTGACTCAACTGTACTACTTCTTATTTACTTATTTATTCATTAATTTATTCATTCAGTCTTTTTTAGTTTGAAGAAGGGGGAGGGGGGGGGGCTTGGGCTTGGTGTGTGCGTGTGTGTGTATACGTGTGCGTGTGACTGTGTGAAAGATTTCATTGAGTGTTTTTATTCTTATTCTTATTCTACTTTGATGTATGTAAAGGCTTATTTTATTGAACAATGAGATATGAACTGAGATATGCATAAATGTTTTTAATCATGTAAAGAACTTTGTGTTGCCTATGGCATGAAAAGCGCTTTATAAATAAAGTTTGATTTGATTTGATTTGATGAAGGCAGTGTCAAAAATTTCTATATAAAAAGAATGTCTCGCAAATGAACGGCTTACAGCTGTGAATCGGTTCCCATCGTTCATTTAAAAGAGTCGTTCAAAATAATCGATTTGTTCATGAACGTCACATCTCTACAACAAACCCATGCAAGTAATTTTAATGCATATGGTAATCAATTATATTCACTTATATAATAATCACATGTGTAATCATTCTTTTATTCATATAATACATTTATTCATTTATTACCCTCAATTACATTTCATAATATGTATTTTCCTTATATAGAACATTGAAGTTATTATTTTCCTGTTGGGTTCTTGTGTGAGGTCAGGCTGACCACTTTTTTTCCAGACTCGTTTTTAGTCGTGTCACTGGCCAGCGCAAGCGCACCCTGCTTTCTCTGTCTGCGGTCACATTCAGCCTGCCACAGATGGAGTGCTTCCCTGTTGCTGTCTAATTTTACCCAATCTGACACCGGTACAGTTTTCTTAGACTTTAAATCAAACTCAGTCTCCTCCAAAGCCTCCTTTACCTTTTTAAGCCCGTTGGGACTCAAAGTCCCCTTCGATGGGACTCATCGAAGGGGCTATATTTTGGTTCGTTGATCCCAGACGTGAGTTCAGATAATCTTAGCGAGGGGGTCCTCCTTTCAAACTGGAGGCTGAATCGTGTTCAGGTTGATCAGACACACCGTCGCTTCGATTCTCTATAGTCACTCTCGAAATCCTGCCATAGACAACGCCAAATTGTTGTAGAAAAATTTCCAAGAGTCTGGAATGAGTAAAAGTATATAAGGTTTATTTACAGGAGAAGTATAAAATACAGGCAATACTTGCAAGTTCGAGTACTATCTTGTTGACTCCGGAAGCCGACAAGAGGACTCTGCCTTGCTGCATTTTTTAATCAGTTTTATTCAACCTGATTCTAGCTGAAGGCCAGTCTCTAAACTGATAAAAAGGAGAAAGGAGACTAGAAGGCGCTGCTCTCTTACTGTCTCGCCCAAACAGGCTGCTATTTTCTAAACAACTGTTTGTATCTAGCAGCTGCCCATCAGTCTCAACTTTTCCCCATATCACGAGTCTGGAAGAAAAGTGGTCAACCTGACCTCACACAAGAACCCAACAGGAGAATAATAACTTCAGTGTTCTATATAAGGAAAATACACATGATGAAATGTAATTGAAGGTAATAAATGAATACATGTATTATATGAATAAAAGAATGATTACACTTGCGATTACTATATGAGCAAATATGATTGATTACCATATGCATTAAAATTACCTCCACGGGGTGCAGGGTGTAGAGCTGTTCAGTGTTTCACGACTGGGACAAAAACCACACTGCTCCTCCTTAGTCCAAGATTAGACTATCTGACAGACCCTCCTCTCCAGGACCTGAACAGACCTTACCAGGAAGGCTGAGGAGTGTGATCCCCCTGTAGTTGGAGCACAACATCTGGTCCCCCTTTTTGAAGAGGGGGACCATCACCACAGTCTGCCAGTCCAGGGGAACTGTCCCTAATGTCCATGCGATGCCACAGAGGCGTGTCAACCAAGACAGCCCCACAGCATCCAAAGCCTTAAGGAACTCTGGGCGAACCTCATCCATCCCTGGGGCCCTACCACCAAGAAGTTTTTTAACCACCTCAGTGACCTCTGCCCCATAGATAGGAGAGCTAGGGTCTCCCGACTGTTTCTTTGTCAGAAGACGTGTTGGTGGGATTAAGAAGGTTTTCTAAATAAACTGACCCACAATTTCCAGAGTCAAGGTCAGCAGCCCCCCAATTGCTGTAAACAGTGTTGATGGAGCACTGCTTCCCCCTCCTGAGTCGCTGAATGGTGGACCGGAATCTCCTCAAAACCGTCCATGGACTCTCCAAACTTCTCCCATGCCCAAGTTGTTGTCTCAGGGACCACCGAGGCCACCTTCTGTTCAGCCTGCTGATACTCATCAGCTGCCTCCGGAGTCCCTCAGGCCAAAAAGGCCCAATAGGACTTTTCTCTCACTGCTGGTGACCACCAACAAGTTTGGGGATTTCTGCTGCGATAGGCACAGTCGACCTAACGGCCACAGCTCCAGTTGGCCACCTCAACAATAGAGGCACAGAACGCAGCCCACTCAGACTCAATGTCCCCTGCCTCACATGAGACATGGTTAAAGCTCTGTCAGAGATGTAAGTTGAAACTCTCTGACAGAGGACTCTGCCAGACGTTCCCAGTAGAACCTTACAACTTGTCTGGGTCTGCCAGGTCTAAGCGGCATCCTCCCCAACCATCTGAGCCAACTCACCACCACATGGCGATCAGCTGACAGCTCCACCCCTCTCTTTACCCAAGTGTCCAAGACATGCAACCCCAACTCCGATGATACGACTTCAAAGTCGGTCATCAAACTGGTCCCGGTGCCAAGTGTACATGTGTACACTCTTATGCCTGAACAAGGTGTTTGTCATGGACAATCCATGATGAGCATAGCAGTCCAATAACAAAACACCACTAGGATTCATATCAGGGGGGCCGTTCCTCCCAATTACGCTTCTCCAGGTCTCACTGGCATTGCCCATGTGAGCGTCGATGTCCCCCAGCAGAACGAGGGAGTCTTCATAAGGAGTGCTCTCCAGCACCTCTTCCTTTCTTTTTTTAAAAGGACTCCAAAAAGGGTGGGTACTCTGAACTGTTGTGCATAAGCACAAACAATAGTCAGGTCCCGTCCCCCCCACCCGAAGGCAGAGAGAGGCTACTCTTTCGTCCACCAGGGTAAACCCCAACGTACAGGCACCATGTCAGGGGGCAGTGTGTATGAATGGAAGAGGGTCCAGCCCTTCTCAAGGACAGTGGTTCCAGGGCTCAAGCCATGCATTGAGGTGAGTAGCCAGCTTAACCTCGTGCACCAGCTCAGGCTCTTTTCCCACCAGAGAGGTGACGTTCTACGTCCCTTGAGCTAGCTTCTGCTGTTGAGGATTAGACCGCCAGGGTCCCCTCCTTCGGCTGCAGCCCAGCTCACACTCTAAAATACACGTTTATTTAAATCCAGGTTAAAAACCCACCTGTTCTCTGCTGCATTTAAATAGTTTTTATTTAAAATGTCCAAGTTTCTTTTAATCTTGATTTTTTTTTTAACTGGATCACATTTAAATACTGTTTTTATCCAATGTTCTTTCTTTTTCTTTTCTCTTTTGTTTTTAATGTTAAATTCTGCTTCTTATTTTTTTATGTTTTAATGTTTCTGTAAAGCACTTTGAACTACCTTGTCAATGAATTGTGCTAAACAAATAAACTTGTCTTACCATACCTTGCCTAGCACCAATTAAATGGCCAGGTAGAACTTTCACCGACTCAGCTGTGCATGTAACAAATAAAGCTTCAAAGTGGAACATTACACTGTGACATACAACACATAAAACTTTTACATTCATATTGCAACACCAAGTGGCCTTCTTTATATGTTAAGGGCAATGGTTATTTTTCGTTTTTCTATTTTTTCTTATTTTTTCTTGAACAGCCACTCAAAGATTTATCTAACATAAAAAACATTTACTTCTCATGTCAGTGCTATATGTCTCATGAACTACCCTTCCTATTACTACTCTAGATAAATATAGAGAACATAAGCACTTATGATAGGGCAACATATCCTGTATTACAAGACCAATATAAATTCACTTATCCTACCTACACTTCACTTACATCTGGTTTATTGTTCTTAAAATTATTAGCTTTTATATACAATGAAATATTGCATGAAAAATCTATACTGCAAAAGTTTAAATTTTATGAGGGTTTGTTTTTCATGTCTTTTTTTAAATCTTCGATCTATTTTGCATCATAAATCTCCCAGCCATGGTCCTTGTACATGTTAAATTAGATCCTGAAAACTTCTGCTTTGATATTAATAAGGATAATGTAGGGATGAGCAAAGATTCCTTTCTGTAAGTTCTGATAAACCCTCTGAACTGTAAGTATTTCAACAAAGTGGGCTTATTTACATGAACACTAGTAAACAAGTTTAGAGTTTATCCCTGTTTTGATCACATTCTGGAAAAAATTGTTTTCACAGAAACCTGGATATTCATATCTCTATACACACACACAGTGATCTTAGTACCCTGTTATGTGATTATGTTTAAGCACCAGCATCTACTCACTCACCATTTCAGTACCTAGGATTTTTACTAGCAGATAAAGTGCCAAGCCTGGATAATGTGTTTATCTTTCACATGATCTGATCAGGGAACTCAAGGTAGCACATCCAGGTCTTTAAAATCACCACACCTTTTCAGAAACCTGGAAAATTTACAGCAACAGACAAAATTTTGGACACACTTTCCCATTTGATTTAATGAGAGAGTTGGTCTAAACTTTTGACTGTTAGAGTATTTTAATATGCAAAGTATAACCAGGATACTTCAGAAATCCAGTCATTTTCAGGATGCTGGTCTGCACGTAAGCACATCTGTGTTTATATGGGTTGTTGTTAGCAAAAAGTTCCTGAAACGTTTCAGTACTCTCATTTTTAGGACCATACACATCCCTATCTGCCAGCAATTCAAGTAAAACATCTTAATTAACTCATTTTAGCGTCAGTTCATTTCACAAAAATAAGCCCTTGGGGTTGTGAGGACGATAGTGCAAAGCTACATTGAAAAGTTTACTATTCTGCAGCAATTGCATTAATATTAAAGCCTTTAAACACAGTCCACCCACACAGGTGTTTTCACTTGTTTTAGCTGATTAAACCTCGCCTGAGGACTGTGTGGGTGCGTTCAGATGAATGCTCAACTGACATCTCCCTCACTCTCTGCAAAGTCAGTCAATTTACACCTTTATGATTATTAATATGCAGAGTCAGAGCTCATGTAGTTACTAGCCAAGCACTGCTCATTAGAAGTGCAATATACCAGAATAACTAAAAAGCCTGTTGAAAGACTTAAAGCTACCGGTAGACTGGAAGCAGCATTTCTTCAGAGTTTAGAACACCAGCATCTTTTTATATCCTGATTAGCCATACTATTTGAGCTACAACCCGTATCCACCTATTTTGGTGTTTCACCCTGAGATAGATCAATCTTCAGGCATAAAAGTATGAAAGGCAGCTGTCAGCAACCCCTCCTCCTTTGAATGAGCAAAGTAGGTTAACCATAACACAGTGCAAGTTGAATAAATATCACTGCAAGTCAAGGCTTTTAACATAATAAAGAGAGCATTTGTCTATGTGAACTTTTATAAAATACTGATCATAGCTCTTTACATTGACCCAAAATTCAACATCATATTTTGTTGGATTGAGAATCTCTGTGGAACAACACACAGCCACTGACACAGTTCATGCAGTGGTTTATCATGAAGGATAAACACTTGGTAAGGATCAGTGTTATTACAGGGGATCACAATATTGTTTTGTCCGTGATTATGTGTAATCTCGTGACACACTAGGCTGTTGAATTTATGTACAAATTTTGATGAATGTTGTCATTCTATTCATTTTTACTGGCAGCTGTTTGATGATGCATTCTCAGAAAAGGCATTCATCAAATCCAATACAAAACTGTAAGGCCCACAGACGTGACACGGCTGCCCTATGGTGCTGCTGTTCCACATGCACAGTGTATTTATTGATGTGCAATGGATTCATCATGAATGCTCAGTTAAGGCAAACTGTGGCCCAGAGCAACCTATAGTGTCTTAAAATTTTGCTTCTGCAGAAATGCATGTAAATAGCGTGACCTTACACCAGGATAAAAATATGACTTGTTTAAAGAAGTGCATGACAAGGTGCCTTGGTACTTGAGTGGATTAGCACAACCCCCTGGGAAATCATCCATTTTCAGCTCTTGCATGGGTTTGAGTCTAATTGCATGTAATGCTATAATATCCTGCTCATGAGCTCTATGTCTTCTGAAAACCAAGATTAACACAGATGAGGTTTTTTTGTTTGTTTGTTTGTTTTTTAAGTTTACAAGAGCAACTAACATTTTTTCATTACTATTTTAAACTTCAAACACAATAGTTGTTTTGTAACAACATTGTAAAGATCAGTTTACTTGAGTCATTCCATGAAATTGATACAATTTAAGCCCCTCTGACCTTCTTGGCAGTTTTTTAATCTACCAAATCTATATTTAAACAACTATATATTAGGGCTGTCAAATGATTAACATTTTTAATCTGATTAACCACAGCTTACAAATTAATCATGATTTACCACTATTCGTGACTATGCCTGAAATTTGCCTGTATTGTATCAACAGAAAGTGCCAATGCTTACTAATATATATTGTTAACTGACCTTCCCTTGGGTAAATGTCTGATGTCCAATGGTTAGTAAATGCAGCATGTAATGTACTTCTATATGTTGTTCTAAATAATTTCTACCATTTTGTAGATCAGAATTCAAAATTCATATATCATCATCTCACGAACCATGGTGAAGATATGTCATAAAACCACCAGATGTTAAAGTTAAACAGCCAACATTGATGAAGAAATTCTAACAAAACTGATGACCTGGATAAAAACATGTTTTTCCTTTTATCATTGAAGTATAAGTGTTTGTGCAGCAGTGATAAAAGTCCTACAACACCATCATCCAAAGTAAACACCTGTTGATAAAATAGATCATTGGCTGTTTGTTTTACAAGTTTTTCTTCACTTTTTTTTACATTAAATGATCAATTTAGTTGTAATAATCAGTTCAATATTTCCTAAAATCTAGACATGAAAAAAGTCTTATTTGTGCATCCCCTTTCCTGGTCAGTGCTCCTCCTCCTATTGTAGAAGTCCACTTTGTGCCATTCTTGTGGAATGACTCTCTAATCTTTATCACATATTCAGTCATACCATTAATCCTTCCAAAGCTACTAAGATAAATTTTTTTGAAACAGAAAATGCCTCAAATCATATATAGGACCAAAAAAAAAAAAAAACATTATTTCACATCTAATGATCTCATGGTGTTGTTAGATTTCTCTCACTTCTGTATTTGAAAATATAAATATCCCACTGGAGTCTTTACACGACTTTGTTCCTTATACAGGGTGCTAATTTTGAGTAAAACAAACAAGTGTCCAGAAAATCAATGGCTCCTGTCATGTTCTGTGTATTTTGAGACTTCAGTTACTTTCAAATACATTAAGCGGTTGATGTCAACACAGATAAATTGATCAGTATGAATAAATCATCTGTCCCATCAACCATCCCAGATGAATAAAAGAGCATCTGCTGACAAGACCTCTGCTGAAATAAGTTGTGTCTCATAGTTTTATTTATTATTTATTTTTATTTTATTTTATTTTTTTTTATGTTTAGAACAGTTTTTGACATATATGTTGACATTGCACATTTCTAAAGGTTGATGGAATCATCAGTAAATTCTGTAACATGTACAAATAAGGTTTTTATGTTCACATAAAGTCCTTTTTGCCTGGGTCCTAGAGACATTGATGCATACTAACGCAGGTAGAAACACCTATTTTGCATAACTCTCCACAACAAACAAACAACTCACTTTACTGAACACATGAACAACTGTTTCTGCCTTTAGAGAATAAAAATGCACAATAGTCACTGACAAGCAATAAGAATAAACAACATACCCCACTAAAAAGAAGGGACTCTCTCCATTTTTTTCTCACAAATTATTCTTTGTTGATCATCATCTCTGTTTGTTACAGTCCAACATACAACCTAGATTATTTAGTCGAAAAAAGGTCATGATAATGAACCTAATACATGTTTTCTATGTGGGAATATATGAAAAAATGCTTTAGATTTGCTCGATGGTTATTGTTTGATGTGGTTTTTGGTGAAAGCAAAAACATCAAAAGTAGCTTCTCTTTGGTATGTCAATTGGACTTTGACAGATGTGGCATTCATAGCTCATATGTGCTGGAATGCTTTTTTCTTCTTCTTCTTTTTCAAACGATAGTTTTGCTTTTAAATCTTTCAATTCACAATTGCCACAAAAATGTAATCTCAGAAAGATAAGTGACAATGCGTAGGCATAAAAATCCTGTCACACAAGAAACATTTCAGCTTTGTACTAAATCCTTTAACCCCACTGCAGAATTATTTCAATGAAAAAATACAAACACATTTGTGTGTCACTGTCCTCAGTTTCACTTATTGCAACAGTGACACAGCAAAATCATCATAAGGTGAAAGCAGGAATTACAACAGTAGTTCTCACTGCAGTTGAAGAAACAAAAGCTAACACTGCTACTCTGACTGAAGGAATTCAATACTTTAGAAATCTTTTTTGATGACATGAAACCAGAACAATAACTTTTAAAGCAGTGACTTCAGAGAGTTGATTATGCCAGTGACAAAAAGCACAAAGACCGTACAGCAAAAGGTTTCTAATGACCTGAAGCCAATGGTAAAAAATAATAAATAAATAAAAAGGAAAGAATTCAATAAGAATATAAGGGTCAATTTGCAAAGAAGCGGTGACCTCTGTGTTCATTGTGCAACAATGATAATGGTCCATAATCAAAGAAAGAATCCTCAGTCCTTGTATGGTGCTGTGTCAAGGCTCATTAAAGTTAGGGCTGGTCTCAATATTGACCTGAATTCTAAATGTGTTTCAGTGAGACATAATGAAAGCAATAAGACACAATCAAAGAACTCGCTTACAGACAGTTGTGGCATGCCAAATACCAAGGCATCAGTCATTCAGAACATCTATTAGCAGCAGGGAAAAAGGCTTTCTTTATCATTTCAGGCAATAACTGGAAGTATATTTGAATAAGTAAATGGTTAGCTCAGTGGGAGCATGAGGATCAAAACTGTTTGTATTTGAGGCAAAACACTGTTTGCAATATTGACCTCAGAGCCAGGACTGCAATGAGATCCAGCTCCAACAGTTCTGCTTCTTCCCCATCTGGTTGATCCTCCACTAGAGTTAGTAAATAAGACATTTCTCAATTAGGCTTGGCAAATAGTTCTTTGTGGAAACATTACACTATGAAACATACAAAGTCAGATCATGCAAGGTCTGCTTACTATTTGCGAAAAGCTTTAACAAAGCACAACAAAAATGAGTTAGTTCTGCATTTGAAATTGGCATGCTTTAACTGGCACAGACTCCACAGCAGACTATGATGCAATTCCCCCCATCCAATCCACTCTCATTTCAATTCTCATTGTGGTCTGTCTGCAACAAGGACACTGCATCTAACCCAGAAAAAAAAAGATAACACTAATCACTCTAGATATTTTAACCTTGGTAATTAAACCACTGTCTCTTCAAGGTCACTTATCCTGCCGATAAAAATATTCTAATGAAAGGCTTCTATCAAGGCTTCACTGAGAAAATGTGTTCTCAAATCCTGAACCCTTATCACCAAATCCTGGGCAGGATTTCATGCAATTTATGGAGGCAAATGCCTTCTTTTCACCATTGCCTTCCTAAAAACTCCACAAGTGTGGATGAAAATGGCTGCTAAAATGGAGTTTCATCCTGGCTGAGATGAGGAGAGGGAGCATTTACATTGCCTTGGTTTCTTAATTTTTTTTCTCCCTTTAGTGGAGGATATGAAACATATCCATCCAGCATGATTTTTAAATCCCACAATCCAGCAGTTCTGTGAACCCTCCTGCTGGTCTAAACAAACAAGCCATGCTACTGATTAAACCTAAGTCCAATGATATTAATACACAATTAACTGAAAGTAGAATTTCTCTAAATTTGATTAAATTGGAAGGCCTGTCAGAGGGATGGAAATTACAAGCATGGCAGAGGCAGCAGACCTGTTTCCAGGTTACTTGATTGGTCGACATGCTGCCAGGTTGCTACACTGGTTATGCACCAAAGCTACAATAAATGAGAATCTGAACATAGTTCAGTTCTGCCTTGAAAAAAAAATGAATGTTTATGAGGAGTTTCCTTTGGGGATTTAGCTCTTGCACCAGAGGGAGGAGTGATTGCGTGGGCTCTCGTCATCTTTTTTTCCAATCCATTTTAAAGACTCTTCCGTCATATGAGATCCTTTCCCTCCATCATCTTGAGAAAGAAGATTAGAGCAGGATCTGAATACACTGAAGCACTGTGTGTTTGTTTCTCTCTCTTTTTTCATAACGACATCTCTTTGACCTTGATGGAGACATATTATTAGGTCAAGAAAATGTGAAGCAGAAAAAGTCGGAGTTGGTTACAGATAATAATAATGAATGAAAACATGATGAACATACGCAGTTGTCATAAATGAGTAAATAAAGTTTAATCATCAAGTAAGGACAAATGGGAACAATTTTCCTTTGCTGAAATGCTTTAGTGGAAGTTAAATGGAGATTTGCAAAGTTATTTATTTATTTTTTGCAGTATGACATAATGACTGTAAATTGTAGCCAAACATTAATTTTTTCCATGTGAATTAACCATCAATGTAAGTTAAATAATAGTAGATCACTGTAATTAATTAGCACGGCGAGTGCTGATTCTATATTCTGTATACTTAATAACAAATCATAACCCTAACCCCACCTAAACACACACACACACACATTGATTACACTTGTAGGACGTGGTGGGAACTGACAACCAAACAACTCTTGTCTCCAGTTATAGGCATTTCCCAGATATTCCTGCCTTTCAATACCTGAAATATTATAGATGTTGCATCATGCAGAGTTGTTTTAATGTTTCTTTCCTGTTTTTTTTTTCCATCATGCGCTGTTGCTAATGCTTTATTTACCTTCATGACAAATAAAAAAAATCTCTTGAACATCTTGATAGTTCAAAGCATTATGCTGTTCTTATACAGTACTGGTTTATGTGGCCTTGATCAGCCTGTTTGCTAAGAAATCTTGTTCTGTCCAGCATAATGGCAAGCAGATGATGGTCTGGCTGCTGTGTTAGGCTGAACAAATTTGCTTTGAACAAACAACATCTGTAAGAAAACAAAAGTAAAGAATCATCAGGAGCACCTATAGGAAGACAAACTGAGAAAAACCTGAACGACAACAACAGTGTATAAAAACATAACTGTAGCTTGTAGTGAGTGAACCTGCAGGGTAACAAAGTAACTGTGTAAGCATGCATCTTAGTAAGGTGTAACCAACCTTCAAATGTAAGTATTTGCTGTTTCAACCTGCATTTTTTGGAGCACAATCTCAAATAATATTATTAAGGTTGAAAACACATGGCTAGGAATAAATATTAATAAATACGTGTTTACAAATACACATCATTCCACTTGAGTGCATCCTTATCTTAAACTACAGGCAGTTAAACTGTTATCATCTCTAAGTTTCTGTAGCTTTCTTGTGACACCTTGGGCTGGTTGTACAATTCACTTAGACATACTGTATTACTTTCTGTTAAATAAATTTAAAATATCCATTTTAAACAATGTTGTTCCATTCCTGTTTTTGCATTTTTTTTCTTTATTTAATATTTTTACTATACCTGTTGTTTTGTTTGGGGAAGTTTTCGGGGGTGGGTGAAAAGTCAACGTAGCTTTTGAATAATCTGAAGTGAGACTATGTTGGAAGTTAAAGAAAGAATCAGGAAGAACTTTACATGTATGCCTCATCACTGACTTCAGTGCAGCTCATGACAAGCACTTTAAGAACTTTATCTTGAGGCGGCTTTGCATAGAGCACAAAAGTCTTCCAACTTTTGTCAAAGAACCTTTGTTCTGGTCTCAGCTTCACATTACATTTTTTTCATAGTGTGTTTCTTTGAAACTCTTTTTTTAAGGCTTTAATATGTTATTTTTTGTTTTGTTTTGTTTCTTTTTTTTTTGTCCAAAACTCTAAGCTAAATTTAACTTTGTTTTTGCCTCATCTTTCTACTAAAATAAAGCACAAACTCTTTTGCCACGTTTAGCAGCTACTCCTCCCATGACAGCACACTGATCCTTGAAAAATGTTATCATCACCCTCCCAAGGCAAAAAATAAAGAAACACAGCATAGTAGGATAGACTAATTGCCAGTTTCAGTGGGAGAAACCTGCACTGCATCATCTGACAAACTATGCAATGCCGAATTATAGACTTCAAAGGGAAAATTCTCAAAATTGGAATGTGATAAATTAAAGATAAAAATAAGATTGCGTTTCTGGTGATTGTATATTTATTAGCTTATCATTGCATTCACACACAATGACTCAAACATATTTGTACAAGACATAAAATACAAAATAACACATAAAATCCCTCTACCACATTTAATTCACCCTCTCATCCTCCCACACTACCTTGCTTAACACTCTGGCAGCCTTGTACTTGTAAAGAATTTTAATTTAATCACTTTCTATTTGTATACAAGCTGAAACAGCCTGTATTTCACATACATTTCTAGCATGCATCACTTCTATCAGATATTTCCTTGTATGGTTGAGATTTGAATTAGCCAACACTTCACATTTGGATGTTTGCATTTTGTACCCCTTGCTGTGGAGAAGAAAAACAAGGGAACAAAGCAGAATGAATGATGTGCTTCCAATAGAATTTCACTTTATTTCTCTGGCATTCTTCATGTGGGAATCTTGGAGATCCCCCTGTCAATTCAAAGGAAGACAACATCTAGAGGAAAGTGTTTTACATGAATGAAACACAGCTTCACAAGCAGAGTAACTTATTCACATGACTGAGAAAATCATGAAGGAAATATGAGGAAATGGATTTTTGTGGGAGATACCGTAAATCATGTTTAAGTGTTTTTGTGCAGCCTGTACATTCCTTAAAGTTATTCTGTTAGACGTATTATCCCCCTGGTTTTGTTATACTAGTAACTTTATGCTTTCTGAAAATTATTATCCAACCTCAAAATGGTAAAATGTTCAGGGCTATGCGTGCAACTAATGTGCCAAAAATAGGCTCCAGTATATATTCCGCTGTCACTTGAAAAGTCAAAACATTAACAAGCAACATCAAGAATGTTTCCGTTATGTGACCTTGGTTTTAACCCAATAACCTTTGTTGACAAAGCTGATATGACATTTTGAGTGTCTTGGGTTATTCTGTGAATGAGAGTTCAATCATCACATCATTAATGGGTTTGGAGTGGGGCCAGTCATTCATGACACCCTGCTTTATAGCTTTGCCAGAAATCTCTGTGCAGAAATGAGGAGGTTGTAGATATTTTCTATGGAGCTATTTCCTGACCAGAGGGTGCCTTTGATTAATGGCCTTTTCCCCAGCGAAGCCATTTAGGTAATCCAAAAGAATAATCTCCTCTGTCTTTGAAACCTTAAACTGAGCACATTGACTAGGACTGGCTGTCTCCTCCTCGTCAATTACAGGGATAATTAGTATTTATGGTTTTTGTCAGCCGAGATGATTTAAGTCAATTGTTTTGTCTTTTCGCTTCTGCTTTGTTTGCATTAAAGTAACTCAAGAGCCTGTCTGTGCACCTGCAACACAAAAGGTGCATGTATGAATAGGTAGTACATTGCCAACAGCCTCTAGAGAGGCTGCTTTGCATGATTATATTTATTCAGCTCTGGTAGATCCTTATCCAAGAGCAGCAATTTACATCCCTATTGATCATAGGCTTTGTTTTATTAGTCAACAAAATCAGTTTTTATCAACTCAGGTTTTTTATTTTTTTTTTTCTGCACGAGATATCCCCAATGTTGACTGATTTATGTGTGTTCTCAAGTTATTATTTCTGTTTTCTTTTCCTTTTCTTTTTTTTTTTTTTTACTTCATGCCGTCCATCACTCTCTGGACTACTGTAAAGCTTTAGAATGAAAAAAAGAATCCCCCCAGTAAGTTAATATAACTGCTTCCCTTCAAAGCTTGTTGAGTGTTCTCTTGACTCGCATCTACTGTGTATCGCCTGGGAGACTCAGCCTGAGCTCTACACTGCAAGTGTTAACGCCAATTAAACCCCCGGTACCGCCCTGTCATTCTTCGCATTCCATGACATATGAGTGATAACACAGACCCTTACCTACAGCTCTCATCTGACACACATTAAATGGCAGTAGACCCTTGCGTTTCCTGACATTTTGTGGGAATCGATTGCAATTTAATCAGTGCAAGCATGCTGCTATCAGCCACGCTTACACCAGCTGTTTTGTGTTACCTGAACAGAGCTCTCTATGCTGAAAAAAGAAAAAGAAAAACACAAAAGATTTACAGCAATTTCAAACTATAAACATGGGAAATTATCATTCAATCGTCTATAAAAGAGGAGAAAAGATCACAGGATCAAAGTTGATGATAATAATAATCACAGATTTGATGTTCCTATAAAAGCATATTTCCATTCAATTTGATTAGATCTGTTGTCTATTTTGAACACTCACTGGTCCCTTTATCTACCTCCTTCTCCACTTTCTCTGTCCATCTGACTCCTTGAGTCTTTCCCTCTCTCTTTTTCTCTTTCCCCCTGGTGGTAAGTGCAGTAATTATCCCATTATCCTTTGAAGTCTTCAAAAAATCTTGGGCCCCAAACAATGCCCAAACATGTGAATACATGGTTCTTTTAAGTATCTGGGGTTCTACAAGGTATCCCACAGCTGGAATATTCTCTCTTTCAAAAAGAAGCCCAAAAGAGCATTGTTTTATAGAATAAAAAACATGGGGCTTGTCTATTCAAGAAGCTCAACAGATACACAAATAATCTTTTCTTTGAGCAAAGGCCAAATTACACTTCAGAAAATCATCTGTGAACTCATAGCAGAGTACGGCAATTGAACCCTCCTAACACCAACATTTTTTTTGCTGAAGAGACCACACAAATGCACACAGATGCCTCAAGGTTACTACAAATAAAGTCTATAGAGCTCCGCTCTGCGATTAACAGACTGAGCTTTCAAAACATGCTTAGTACCAGTTTCTAAATGACTTAATGGGGTGATAATGAGTTGAAAATGAAAATTTGTCTCTATTTTCAGAAAACCTAGAGTCGTATTGCTGGCTGCAGATCCTCGCACACGTGCAAGCGCACACAGGCACAAGTTGTTATCCTCTCATCCTTTGAATTTGTAATTAGGCATGCACAAACTGTCATCTTATAGAGATAATTTGGGAGAGACGAATATACCAGCACATGTTCCTATTTCTATTCATGTCAGATGAAATATTGATTATGAATGGCAGCAGAGAAATTTGGGCAATTAATTGGAATAAAATCTCACAAACATGCACTCTCACCTTTATTGAGTAAAGACATGAAAACGTCAGTGATGTGCATTTGTCTGCATGGGTCCTGCCGCCTGCTAAGTATTACTCTGGGTTGCTGCCTAAGGCTATACAAATATGAGCTGAAAATGAAAGCAACTCCATAACCGTTTGGATGCTGGATGGTCTGATAAACGTGATAGAAATGCTCATGCTGTTTATGTCGTCTCAGCCAGTGCTCTCCCTCGCTTTATGACTAAATCCACATGGGAGCATGAGAGGTGATGGTCAGCTGAATTATCATCGCTGGTGCGGAACACGAGTGTAATACCAAGGAACAGCAACACATGTTGATGCAAACATGCAGACATGCACTCAGTCCTACAAATACAGCACTACTCTGCCAGGCAGTGTGACACAACATGCATGCAAACACTTGCTGTGAGCTAATTATTGTGTGTAAATAAATCAAAAACACACAATGCTTCCCATTACTAAATGAATGCAAAATAAATTAAACACACATACAGCCCCATAACTTATTAATACATACCATCAACACAGTGCAAGTTGAATACTATCAGGGCTTCAAATGATCAAGCAAAAGATGTGTGAGCACAGACTGTCATTAAAGGCACAATGTGTGTTACCGTGGCAACATCATAGAGGCCTCCATCCTTTTAATGTTGTGGTTAGGAACAGACGACATTGCACCCAAACCCCATGTGAATTAAAGGCACATAGCTAAATAAAGCTCAAGTACCTTGCTGCTACACTTATACAAGCCGCTGTTTGTCTCTTCTCTGTGGGGAATTCTGTAACAACCTGTTTTTGTGGGGTAAAACAGGTAAAGTGTCAACAATCAAAGTAGTACTCTTTTTTTTTTTCTTCTTCTTTTTTTTTTTTTTTTCCAGAATTTAATTTGTACAGAATTACTCCATATGCATAATGGCAAGTCCCAGATTTTGACTCACGCTTATAGGTGATAATACTTTCACAAGAGTGCATCAGTGTGTCATTTCACATTTTTAACCAACTGATTTGGCATAATCTCGATTGGCTTATTTCCTTCAGTTTGGTTAAATGCAAGACGGTTTAAATCCTTACCACTCCATTTCGACCGCTCTGACCAAGGTAATTACCTTGACTCTTGAATCATTGGAGTCAAAGATAAAACTCACAGATCTCTTCTTTAGCTTTGAAGTGTGGCTTTAGCAGTCCTCTGCAAGCTGCAGCAGTTGTTCATTCTAGTTTTGCATGATGATTTTTTTGCCATATTTGTTTATTCATTAGCATTTGATCTGTCATCCAAGGAAAAGTTGCCTTTGGTTTACAGGGAAGTCTTGTCAGCATGAGAAACCAAGATAAGGTGCTTCTTGTATTTAATTAAGAGGGAAGGAAGCCCTCCTGGTATCTAGGTACATACAGGCACCTCGCAGCAATTGACCTTTGTGAACATGTCAAGACTTTATCTTGCTCCCATCAGCCCCAAGCAGGAGTTGTCAAGACAGTAAATAGCTGTGCTCTCATGCACTCTTTTGATTTCCACAAGCAGAGCATTTTCATGTGGTTGCTTATGGTGTAAAGGATATTATTTTTCAGCCAAGGCAGGCAAAATGATTTTATGCTCCCCTGTCACAGTGTTTCTGAAACACCTAAATGCTAATTTAGGCGTGTCATGTTTTCTTTTTCTTCTATAAAACCAAATTAACTTCATGCTGTGATTTACTCCAAAATATATGCAATAAAATTAAATAAAATACATAAAAATGTTTTATGGATTTAAGTCAAATTGAGCATTTTCTTAAAACGTGCTGCAAATAAATAACACATGTAAAGAGGAATTTGGGGCTTATGATATATTTGAACAACATGCTTTTACTCTAAATCAGGACATAGAGATTTGCACGTATTTAATCCCATAACAACTTTACTCATTGAGTTTGTCCATTCTTTATTTATAATTTGGGTGTTGTTTTAATTGTTCCGTCAAAATTGGGTGTAATGTCCTTACATTCAGTCACTTTGACAGGAAAAGGAGTGGCGTGGGTTAGGTCACAAAACTCTTTCCTAAGTCAACATTGCCATCTTGAGGTTGGAGATAAAGTTGCATGTCTTTAAGTTGCTCAGTTTGGTTTAGATGACAGTGGATCATCACTCATTGTAAAGCAATAACAATAATAAAATAAACATTTAAAAATGGAAATATATATGAGGAAAATCTTGTACAATTTACACAAATATTAACGCTTTAAAGTAACTGGGTGCTGTTTAATTTTTAAGCTCTGAGTGTATTATACTAATTAAAATTGTCACTCAAGAAGATGGCATTTCTATTCTGACCGTGACAGCTCATAATAATTTTTTCTTGGTTCTCATTGACCCTGGCATTATTTCAGACATATTCACCTCAGCAGAAGGCAGTTCTTCCTTCAAATTTTTCATTTCATGGGGATGTTTTTTTTTATTATTATTATTATTATTATAGTCTGACACACAGAGAGCCATTTAATTTGACCTGCCCTGTGGCAAAACATATTTTTTTCCTCTTTCTTGATAATAAATTAAATGATATTGAGATAGCACACCAACATAGGCTGTGTCTGCCTTGTAAACTTATTTCTATATGGGTTAAAACACATAAGCAGTAAGTCATGCCAATCATCAAAATATATAAAAAATAATGTTACAAGATAGTTTATCATTTTCAAAAATTACTTCTTGCCTGAAGAAGAAGGGTAATGAGAAAAACTGCACAATTGTTTTATTCATCTTAGATCATGCATATGGAAATGGCTTTTTTATTAGACAGCAGTCAATACAACAAACGGTTGTGATCCCTCAGTAGTTTATGCATGTCCTAACTTGGCCAACAGGTGGTAATAAAGAACAACAAGAAAATAAATGCTGTCAAAAGCTTTGGTTTCGACACTGAGTCCCATTTACCACCAGGGGTCATAAAAGCATTTCCTATGATTCCCAGGACATGATTTGGGAAAGCTACATTTTATTTTTACCTTCAGTTTTACTTAATGAAATCAAATATTTCCACTCACACTAAGTTCCCATCATTATCATTCAAGTATATACAATTAAGGACAAGTAAAGAGATAAACCAACTGGGCAATTTAGAAAAGTGATCGACAAACATGCACAAATGAAGAAGTGGGGTAAATATCTAAAGTATTACATTACTTAAAAAAAATTATCTAAAAACTTACAAATATTTGAGTTTGAATTTTCAGTTAATTTCTATCAGTTTAGTCCTGTGGAGTATGCCTCTGCTACTGATGTACAGTATCAGTTACAATGTCCAGGATGCAGGTTTAGTTGCTGAGGAGATAGGCCAGAGGCCACAGCAGATGAGATAAAAAAATATTGGTGGAGTCAGGCTGAGTGGAACGTGGGCAGGTTAGTCTTGAAAAATGCTTCTATGTGATTCCATGTGATTCAAGACAAGCCAAATGATGAGACAAGCCACGTTTTGAAAAAAATATACACAAGTAAATTTGAATTAGGGTGTATAAAAATTGATGGATGGAAGTTTTAATTAATGCATTGCTAAGATTGTTAGGGTAAATAAAATAACAGCAGCATATGTTTGAGCAGGTACTGTGAGCGTAACTTTAATTATGTGAAATTACTCAGAAAGAAAAACTCTGGTGTGTGCCTTCTTTAATTGTGCTGACTGTCATAAAAGAAGTTGCCCTTGGCACTTCGGGCTCTGTGTGGAAAGTGTAAGATGTCATCCATGGTGGCTGACTATGTCGCCAACATATCCCCCCCCCCCCCCCCCCCCCCCCCCCCCACCCCCACACCTCCTTTAGGGAGGCATGAGATACCCTCGAAGGCATGTATGAACAGTTTTTGTTGTATCAATGGCTGATTTTCATGCCCTGTTCCTTATTGCCCTTGTCATTTCGCTGACCCTCAGCTCATTATCTAATGATGATGCAGTGTGTCAGGCCAGCTGCAACACCCCTGCCCTGGATGTCCACAGTATCTTGTCTCTTGCTAAAAGGTGGCCTTTCTACGTCTCGTCTGACCATCTCATATGTTAAAAAGTTTTCAATAACCCGAATACCATATAAGTAATTTGTTCCATCCCTGATTGGCTAAATTGCCTCTGAAATAGGCTAGTGTTTTACCCATTAAGTCTCCTGTAAGTACATAAATCTTAATAAATCACTGACAAGTTCCTCATTATTCTAAGACTGGAGCCCCCAGCAGCAACACTGCACAGCTGTATATGTTCTTTAATGAAGCACAAGTTTGAAAGATATTCCTACATCTTCTGAACTCCTGCTGTTTTGTAGTGAGTCAATAACAATGAAATACAATGTGTTGCACTGTTATTATTTTGCAGGGTCTGCCCAATATAAATGCCTTGTACTTACAAAAATGTTATTTTCCCCACAAATTGCCAAAAACTATACTAGCAAAACAGGATAATAAGGACTAATCATTGGCATCTTAATAATCTGTTTAAATCCCACTGTAAAATGTGGACCTAATTATAATATTTCATCAAAATATCTTGGATTGCTCCACCATGCTCTCTACACAACAAAACCTCTAGCATACTAATCTAGCTTTTAAAATGTCCAAGCACCATCGAGCATTTAACAAGCTCAGTGTTGTCTAGTTCTTTGCAGTTTTGCATCACATCTGATGCAACAAAGGCCTTTGAGAGTCTTCCTGCTTGACAACAGCAAAGCAGTTTACTAGGACACTGGCTGTTTTTGTTTGCTCCAGCTGGACACAGATGACAAAGTGCAACATGCCATCTATATGAAACATAAATCAGAAGTGCTACCCATCATCCTCTGTGGCATAGTTCCAAATCCATTTGTGTATTTCTGACCTTGAAACGTAAAATTGCTAGTCATCATTTTCATTCAGTCATTTGTTATGATCATTCCTTTCATGTGTGTGTGTGTTTGAGCGCATGCATGGGAGCATGTTTGTGCAGTGTGCTGCTTTCTGCTCCCAGTTGGTGAAGATTATGTTCAGTGTCATGGAAGACTTGGAGAGATATTAAATGAGGCTCATATCACGCATCGCCTGTGTGTGCCTCACGCTCTCTCTGCACATTTTGACCATGGATGAAAATGAATTATCAAGCTGACAGATGCAAACAAAAGCATGAGTATAAACAAAATGCAAATATACAAAGTCCCATCCAAAATTGACTGAATATTGAATTATTATTAACAAATATAACTAATATAACAACATATTTCATGGTTGTAGTTACACCTATCAAATGAGATCCAAGACAGCTACAAAAATTTGCTTATGTTGCAACAAACAAACATGCTAATTTATGCAGAAGTAGTGTAAAATTATGGGGTTTAGCTAATGATGTAGCCAATATCAGACCCAATCTGAGGAACAAAATCTCAGAGGGCAGAGAAAACAGAAGCACAAATGAATTGCATGCACAGTAAATGCAGCCTTCATAGTTTAATATGAGCCACAGGCAGTGTCCCTGATGTGCCCGCTCTCCTCCCATGTGAGCATTAGCCAAGTGGAGAGGATGATGGATATAGCTCCACGAGGACACAGCAGTAAGCAACGATACTTGACATGTCTCCACATGAGTGCCAACGCATCAGGCTGAAAAGGTCACAATAGGTCCTTTTTCCTTACCTTTTGCTCTGTCACTAAACCAACACAAAATTTAGAATGCAATGTGTGTCACCAGCTCAGATCAGATCAATTTAATTGCAAGAACTGAATTATTCACTTTGATTTACCCGCTGTCAGAAGAATTCCATAACTGTTTGGTTTTCATTAGGACCAGGTGATAACACACAGTGAGTCATGCTCTGTGACTTATAGTTTAGTATAAACAAACTAACACTGAATAATTTAAGAACACAACACTTAATTCTTAAGCTTTTTGTTAGCATGTCAGGGTTTAAGAATACAAATCTCACTGTGCTAAAATCTCCCTGTTGTCATGCATTATACATTGGATGTCATGATTATTAAGACTGCTTTGCTCAGGCCATATGAGCCCTTAAGTGGTGCTTTTTAGAAGCTATGCCATCTGGATTTTGACAAAGTGAACATTAAATTATAAAATAAAATAAAATATTCTCGTAAACCTAACCCTAGACCTTTGATTGACAGGTGACATGGGTAAAAAGTTGACAGTTTGATTAAAGATGCACCAGCAGGGCACTACACTGAGTTTTGGGAGGGAGAGATGACCAAATAGGCAATAGCAGAAGGAAAAACCGGAAGGGAGTTAAAAAGATAAAATCGATTTCTGCCAGGTGAAAGGAAAGACAGCGACATTATTGTTTCAGGGTATATCACCCCATCCCTTCCCCCGCTCCTGTAGGCATTTAACGTAACAGGATTGGCAGATTAAGAAGAGCTGATGTAACTTGCATGGTTTTGTTTTCTACATGAGTGATATGTTGTGCGGTGTTGGTACACAGGAGCGCGCCATGGTCGGGTATTTTTAGGGGACATCTTTATAGTTGTGAGGTACATATTTTGGAACGATCTATCTCAGCATGATGCTCCAGTGAGCTGATTCTTTGTGCATGAAATGACTTGACATCCTCCCGACCACCGAGTGAGCCAGGGTGCGCGTGTGCGCGAGCGTCCATGGAGAGAGACAGAAGGGGGGAGAGAAGGGGGGAGAGAGATGGAGACAGAAGAGAGAATAAGCAACTTTGTAACCAGGCAAAGCCGTGTCTCCTCCGGCACAGGGTGCTGAATGAGAAGCATTTGGCAGTTATGGTTGATCAGCGTTTCTTTCATCCTCTCTTGTGCATTAGAGACGACGAGAGCGCTCGCGTAAAATAGATCCCGTTTCCTTTTTCGTTTTGACGGATTAAAAAATACAAGATGAAACACCAAACGAGTCTGCATCTTCATCAATACGCGTGAGGTATGTATTAACAGCAGGAGTTTGACAGAAATTATGCAGATTGTATTTTCTCCGCCGCTAACATCTGTAATTTGCATAGCTTTATATTCAAACCATTTGTTTAATTACATTTTCACGTCTTAAGTAAATGTGATATGGCTTTCGCTCACAGCGGATTTAGACCTGTGTTTTGCGCTTAAGTATAGCTCTGACCTTGCTTTTTGTTCTTTACATAGCTTGAAGGAGTTGCTTTGTTTTTTTTTTTTTTTTGTTTTGTTTTTTTTTTTTGTTTTTTTTTGTAATCAGCAGCCAGAGAAACTGAAGTTACCTCTGGGTCGCAAATGAAGCTTTGACTCATGAGCTTCTTGTGTGGAAGTTGCTTTCACTGCAACCTACCCTTTTCATTTCACAATGTATGTCTTTTATTCTAGATGACATTGAGGATCCCTTAGCAGGACTATGAGCTTGGCCATCATTTGCAGGAAAATGCAGCTTTGGATTCCTTATGTTTTGCTAAGTGCAACATCAGTGTGCACTGTTGAGATGTCTGCCCATTATGGAGAAATATGTCAAGGACTGTGTGCCTGCGAGGAGAAGGAAGGGATACTTACAGTGAGCTGTGAAAACAGAGGAATTGAAAGTCTCTCAGACATAAGTCCAGTGCACTTCTTTCAGTATCATCTGCTCCTTACCGGGAATCTTTTAAAAAAGCTACCTGCCAATTATTTCATTGAGTACAAAGGACTTACAATTTTACATCTGGGAAATAATGAAATATCGGATGTTGAAGCAGGAGCTTTTAATGGACTGCAGGAATTAAAACGACTACATCTCAACAACAACAAAATCGATGCCTTGAAAGAAGAGTTTTTCTTTGGCCTTGAAAGTCTGGAATATTTACAAATTGATTATAATTACATCACCCATGTGGAACCAAATGCCTTCAGCAGACTTCGAAATCTGGAGGTCCTAATCCTAAATGACAATTTGATATCAAGTCTGCCTGTAAATATTTTCCATTATGTACCATTGACTCATTTAGACCTAAGGGGGAATCAGCTGAAAGTACTCCCATACATAGGTCTGCTGGAGCACATGAACAGTGTAGTGGAGTTACAGCTGGAGGAGAATCCGTGGAACTGTTCCTGTGAGTTGATTGCTCTTAAAACCTGGCTCGAAAGCATATCATACACAGCCTTGGTTGGTGATGTTGTTTGTGAGTTTCCCTTTCGGCTTCATGGGAGAGACCTTGATGAGGTTTCAAAACAAGAGTTGTGCCCGAGGAGAGCCATTGCTGAATATGAGATGCCGCCTCTGCCACATTTGAGCACCGATGCATACTATAGGACCACGCCAGCTCTAGTTGCAGCCTCATTCACCTCATCTGGAATTGCAAGATCCTCATCAAGACCAACTAAGGGACCCCGCCAGTCAGCCAAATTAAAATCAAAATCAACTGCTCGTGCCCCATCAAATAAACCACAAAATTATGGTCAGATTGTATCATTTCAGACCAAATCTCCTGTGCCTTTAGATTGCCCAACAGTCTGCACCTGCAATCTGCAAATTTCAGACCTTGGCCTGAATGTGAACTGCCAGGAGAGAAAGATAGAACAAATTTCTGACTTAAATCCCAAACCTTACAATCCCAAAAAGATGTATCTCACAGGGAATTATATCCCTGTAGTACATAGATCAGATTTTACTGAGGCAACCGGACTAGATTTGCTTCATCTTGGCAACAATCGAATAGCTCGTGTCCATGACAGAGCTTTTGGCGATTTGACACATCTACGAAGACTATACCTTAATGGGAATCTGATGGACCGCCTTACAGCTGAAATGTTTTACGGATTAGAGAGCCTACAGTTCTTATATTTAGAATACAATGTTATTAAAGAGGTTTCTGCTGACACTTTTCAGCATGTACCCAGACTTCAGCTTCTTTTCTTAAACAACAACCTTTTGAAAACTTTACCAGAGGGTACATTTAACGGATTGACATTAGCCAGACTAAACCTCCGAAACAACCATTTGCGATACCTGCCAGTCAGTGGTGTACTAGATCAGCTCACAGCACTTGTTCAAGTTGATTTGTATGAGAATCCTTGGGATTGCTCTTGTAGCATACTGGATTTGAAAATGTGGTTAGAGCAGCTTAGCACAGGCACTGTTGTAAACAATGTCATCTGTGGCTCCCCTAAGAGGCTAGCCGGGGAGGATATGAGATACATTAAGACAACTAATTTCTGCCCTAATAACTCTGATATACTTGCTTCCATGATTCCACCCTCTGAAGAATCTTTTCCTGGCAGCACAATCACTATAGAAACCTCCTTGGACTCTGATACTCAGTACAGCACCATTCCTTTATCTGTCATGATTCTTGCCCTTCTCCTCATGTTTATTATGTCTGTGTTTGTGACTGCGGGATTGTTTGTGGCAGTGAAAAAGAGACGTCAGAAGAATCAAAATGAGCAGAACAACTCCATGAATGCTTGCATTAGCTCTCTTAACATGGAATATGGCCTTTACAAAAAGGGATCCATTCCCAAAGTCAGAACATCAGCTGGACATGTATATGAGTATATCCCACCTTCCACAGACTCCACATGCAGAACTGCTGCTCACACCCCAATGGACAACAAATCAGTGGACGGGTTTAGAGACTTTGACGAATTGAGTGGCACATTTCTTGGTAACTCAGATGAAGAGGCAGCCAGTAATGTGATAAGCTCAGAATACAGCGCCACTACTCCGGAGCCTCTCAACAAGCCCACAACCCCTCATCACGATGATCCGTCGTGCTGCTACAGAGATGTACTTGAGCCTGACAAGAACAGACGCTACAGCAATACATTACCTTGCAGACATGGAGCGCATTCATCAAATCGCTATACCTCAGACTTTGATGCAAGGCATCAATATCCGCACCCAGAGAGAATACAACAGACAATACTTTACTGTACAGCACCAAGTACTGTTTATGTGGAGCCTAACAGGAGTGAGTACTGGGAATTGAAAGCAAAGCTTCATATTGATCCAGATTACCTTGAAGTTCTTGAAAAACGAACTACATTTACACAGTTTTAAGAGACTTGGACTCCCTACGGTTACACTAGATGCATTTGTGCAATGTATTGATTTTAATGAGGAATTACAAAATGTTTTAAGAGCATAAACAGACACATCAATTTTCTTAAATCAGCACAGTGCATTGTGGGCCGCAATATATATTTTTGGGATCATGCTTTACAGAAATGAGTGATCAAAGGGGCACTACTCATTTTAAAGAATCACTTAACACTTACTTAGTGTGGTTTAACAGTTTGGTTTAAATGTGTAAATATGAAAAGCAGCCACAGATTCTGGGCTCTACTGACTCATCCTATCATCAAATTTATCCCGGAGCTGTGTCATTGACAATAATGTGAGACTGAGCTTTACCTTTGGAATTAGCTGCATTTTTTGAGTGCTAATGAACCATGTAGACAATATGCTCTTGCCCCAAAAAAAATCTTAATTTTTTTACAGAGATGCATGTATGACTGCCAGGTCTGTTTTGTCATTTTGTTTTTTAAATTAAACTCATAAATTTTGCAGAATATCAAATTGAGTAGATTTATCACTAACCGTGACACTTACTTGCATTTATTAATGGATAAGTCACATTGCCTTTAGATCAGGTCAGAAATTGTACCATAAAGATGAAGATAAATGGAGCCAAGCACATTAATCTTGGCAATTTACCCTCCAGGATGTGCAGCTTTGGGACGGTAAAATTAAATGCATAAAGGTATGTGGGATCGTTTAAAGTGATATCACAAATCACAGATTAAGGGTGCAGTAAGTTTCTACATTCCTGTATGCAGATTTGGAAAATACTAGTAATGCTAATCAATATCTTAAAGCAAACTGAACTGGCCAAGTGCATACAGTATGTTCTGGAAAATCAGTGGTGGTCCCTAAAAGCTTTCCTATCCCCAAATCAGCAGCAGCTGTGTATTCCAGACACGTGTTGCACAAGTTGCTCTGATAAAGGGTTACAAGAAAAAGAAATATGTGCAACCAAAAGAAAATGTGATGAGTTGTGTTTTATCTGAAAGAATATACCTTGTATCTATTATTTTAAATAGCTTATTACAAATGTGTACAAGTGCAGTTTCTATCATTTTACATAAACATGTACTTATAATTTTAGTATGTTCTTGTATCAACACCAAAGCAGTCCACAAAGAAAAAAAAATTAAGCAAAACTTTCAAAACAGTATATGCAAACTTAAACTACCAGAGACAAACATCAAACATAATCCTGTCAATTATTTCACTTGTGGACTCTTCTTTATATTTTATTGCATTTACAGTTCCATACACAACATAACTAAGTAGATTTGCCATACAATGACATGAGATGAGATTCTAATCAGCTCATTAACACATCAAAGCATGTAATAGACCTGCTGGTTCAGTGCAAGACACATGTCAGTGTCACGTTTTGTCTTTTTAAAGATCTTAAACCCATGCTGGTACCCGGCCTTATCAGAGAAAGAACACTGTTCGATTGTTTAACTGTTTTAAAACAGCTTATATTTACATTATGTTCTAAAGGGTCTATACTAACCCAAACTGTTAACTTTTCCTGAAGCTAACCAAGAAGTTTTGTGCCTAAACAACCAAACAGCAGCTGAACTGACACTCTTTTTAACTTCTGCTGGTTCCGCTTTACAATGATTTTCTAATACTCACATTCACACACTCCTACATTAAGAGGTTTTCCTCTGTAAAACACACATTCACACCAAGTTTGAATGTGTATAGTAAAAATAAAATTGTTTAAATTAGCCTCATTGATTTCCTGTGGAAGCTAAAACCCAGCATTCTGTGTAAAAATCCTCTTTTACCTGCTCCAAATCTCCTCCTTGCAGCAACTGAATCAGGCAGTTTCTGTAGTCTGTTCTCTGATGGTGTCATATGTTGTCAGGACCCCTGGTGTCAATATATAAACATAGAAGAAAGCCTTTAGCATAACATTTCAACACACAGGATAAAGTAACTGAAAAACAGAATATCTAGGCCTTTTCAAATGATGGCTTTTAAGCGGGGACTGATGCACCTTCATTGTTCATCAGTGCCTTAGGTGAAAGTATAGAGGCGGCTTGGAAACTTGAAGCTTATCTGCCATTGATGTCTGTGCTGGTGAGGGAGGTAGTAACAGATGCTAAATGGGCCATGTGTGCAAGACCAAACTGATGGTTAGAGTGTACCTTGCCACTCTTACTAATGGTGATGTCATGATTCCACAAAGCCAGCTTGATGTGTGTAAGCTGTTAGTTATAGTTACTAAACCTTACTTATTTCTTTTAATGCTTAAACTCAATTGTCATATCATGTCATGTCATATCAGTACTTTGGGTATTGCTTTTTAAAGGTAAAGATGAGGCTTATATTTCATAGTATTGTTGTAGTATTGATGGGTTTGGTGCATCAGGAACTGGCATCAGCATATCTCAGAGACATCGGGCGCTTTAACAGAGTGTCAATATGGGACTGGGTTTAGAACTGGTTGATTTTTGCACTTGTGCAAATTTGCATTTATGCATGTACTTTTTATATGGGTGCAGCACAAAGCATGACACTGACACTGAGGCAGGCCTGTATCTTGCTTTAGTGTATCTCCAAATTCATCTGTTTGAAATCCAGCTGAGAATCGTTCAGATTTTTCTAAGTCTCAGGCCCATTTAACATATGCTAAATAACTAAATATTTTGTGTGAACAAGTAAGGTAATTGTTTTTTCCTTGTATTTTTATTTACTTTTTCTTTGGGAAAAAAATGCACTAGACTTCTGCTGGTCAACAATGATGTCACTCTCCTAAATGCACAATGTACTAACATATAGCCATAGAATAGGTTTGATAAGTGCATACAGAGAGGTTACATATGCTACACAATCTTGCACTATGCAAAGATACAGACCATACTTAGACAATCTGTTCAAAAAGCCCACAGCTCATCCCTCACTCACCACCCAACATCCATGCAAATAATAGCCAATAACATAATCTTATTCTATACTGTAAGTCTTCATTTGATATTTAGCACACATGAATATTTAGAGGTACTTTTGTACCACATTTTGGATAAATAATTTATTTTAAACCTTCATATATTTTTGATTAAAAGTGTTTCTAGGGGAATATTGAGGGGATTTTTGTGTTTTGCGTTAGAGCAAAAGCATTGTTTATCTCATATATTTAGCTTGGGGCCACAACAAATCAGGCAATTTAACTTCAATCAGCAATTTCCCTGTTTTTATCAACAGAAGTTAGTGTAACACATCTGCAAAACTTATAGATATAATCTTGAAAAGGACAACACATGACCACCACAGTCAAATGGATAGGGTCATCTTTAACCATGGATGGAGTGATGTGTGAAGTCTGAGTATGCTGCCTTTCACATGTTCAAAGTAATTTTGTGATGACTTGACCTGTTTCTGCTGTTTGGACATTCATCAAAACAAATTACCTGTATCTTCACAGTAAAGCATGATGTGTACCTACACAGGTTTGTTTTCCATTGATATATTGCTGTGAAGTTTGTGGTGAAAACACTTTATACCTGCAAACATGCACAGACTGATGCACACACAATGTTTTGTTGTGAACATTGACTTGCATTTAGTTGGTTGTAACAGTTCCTCAGATAATCCTTTATTTTATTTTATTTTATTTTATTTTATTTTTACTAAATGTGCTATAACTTTAGTATGCAAAGAATAAGGCTACAAAGAAAGATACAGTGCAATAAAAAGGGCAAATTATGTGTTTGAGGTAGTATTGGGAAATGGTTTGTTTATTTATTTTTAGTACTTCTTTTTTAAATGATTAGATTCTTGCAAATGCGACATGGAAATACTGGAAATAGTTTACTGTATATAGTACAAATTTGTATTGTTTTGTCATGCCATTTTATCATTGACAAAATGCATTTTTTCTTGTTTTTTTGTCACAATTAAGCATAAAATACTGTCAATCCAAAAAAAAACAATGTTATACAGAAATGTGAGCATCCTGTGAATATGTGCAAATGTTATTTTGCAAAGAAGAGATGAAGTCAGTGTCTTATTCTTATTCCAGCCCTCATGTAAGCTTTTGTTTGCTTCATTTGATTTTCATATGAAGCACTGTTTTTTCTGTGTCAACATCTGATTTGTAAATAGAACACTTCATCAGCATTTTTGTGCAAACTGGCACGATTTTTGCAAAGCAAAATCTTGCTCTCTTATTGCAAAAACACAGTACAACTAGAAATATGTGGGATAAATATATCTACAGTGTGCTGTTTCTTTAGTTGTTAGTTAATAAATAAAAAATATGCATTAATTTGATATCCTGTTGTGTTTGTCTTTCTTTGCTTTCCAAACTATGGTGTGTGCAGCAAATGTCATGGTGCACAACGCAAATAGATTTTGAAATGTTGCACAAACCCTCTGGCATTTTTCTGAACATTTCCTAAATTAAAAATTATTCAAATGTTCAATCCAATCTCACTATTTCAGGTTGTCAAATAAAAAAATTTAATACCAAGAAAATAATCAATGAGGTAATTTCATATAAGTTAAATCCTTCATCTGATTTCCATGTATTCAGCAGCTGCAGCTCCCCTTGGGCAGCACTGAAAACTGAGGTTTAAAATGCTTTATGATTACACTTCTGATGTTAAAAGAAAAATGGTGCATTAACTCTGATGTATTCAATGCTGAAATAAGACCTGACCTCACTGAGGCTGTGCAGTATGAACACATCTGCGTGCGAATGTTTGCAGACAGACACTTACTGAGAAACAACATTCTTTTGCAGAAATAGCTCTCTGGAAGCTGGTATCCATGGAAACATCCAATTACCTGGCACAAAAAAGAAAATAAAAATAAAAACAATTCAGTGCCAGAGAAACTATGCCAGCACGGAGTTAGAAAACATTTGTAACTCTGATTGTTACAGATACATTTATTTACTTTCTTTTGTTTGTCTCTAAATTATACAAATTGTACAGAACAGACAAGGAGAGATTTGTTGGCAACATATTCTCTGAATTGTCTATAGGCATAACTTACAAACATAGGATCTATATCTGATAAGTGCAACTTTTAATAAGACTACTAACCATGAATAACCTTTGACTCATGCTGTTTGCCGGATTGATGGTGTTATGTTGCTTAGCTGCTTGAAGACCCCAGTTTTGCCAGGGAGAAGAAAATTAGGGCAGATCTACATTATGTAAGCTTGAAGGGATGTGTCAGGCAGTGTGAAGACGACATATGACTGTAAGCATTCACCAAAGGAAAAACACTTACTATCTTCCATCAGGCAAGCAGCACGTTAGAAATACGACTGATTCAAACCCCCTTGACATTTCAGTATTATTGAAAAGTAGAACAGAATCTTTTATCTTGTAATACACATATGGTTTCCAGTTGTTAGTCTCAGACTATGTTTCTGTCCCTGTAGATTTTTCACTCTTCTGTTTCCCTGTGCAGCGATGCTGCATTTCTCTCCTTCTCACGTTGTATGTGTGTGTATATGAATGTGTGAGTTGGGATGCATAAATTATTGACTCAGAGTGTATTCATGCTTGCCTCCAGGACTTCAGCCAAGTAACATGGCAATACCTTCATCCTATCTTTTTGTCTTTCAACATTTTTGTTTCAAAAGTCTTCACACAACTCTCAACCAAACTAAAGGTCCTCAGTAATAATTGATGAGGAACATCTTGGGCATAAACTGCCATTTATCTGTGTCCATTTTGCTTGTAAATAATGGATGTCCGTGTATGTCCATTGTATCAGACAGATTTAAGAAGAAGTTGCATGCTGCTGGGTATTTACAAACCCAGAGAGAGGGATTTACTCAATTTTGCCAAGTAAAATTCACAACAACTGAAAACAGTATGTGCAAGAGACACTAATATTTATGAGCGCTTATCCAGGCTTAAGACTGCCAACCTGAGAGAAGTGACAAAATCCTTCCTCATCCTCCCATTTATAGTACTCACACTAAACATGAGAATGATATTCCACATCAAGGAAAAAGAAAAGCTTAAGCATAAGGCAGAACAAAATACTATATTGTGAATTCAGTAAATTGATGTTTATAAGAGGCTTTTATAGCTCTTGAAAGCTCTGTATAACAATATCTGCTGGCTGTATGCATAATATCATTCTCTGAGATTTTTTGCTGTTACAAAGACAAATTAACAGCTCTCCCTGAATCAAAATTATTCCCAGTGTTTTTCCTTTATAACTAGCATACTGCTCCTCCCTTGTTTTGCCCTGCAGAGTTCCTCATCTGGCATTAACCTCTGCCTTTGCCTGATATCCAGCCTCCTTTTTTTATCAGCGCTTCTTCCTCATGGGTCTCCATCACATCAAGAGCACACCCTTCTCTGTGTCTTGGCCTGAAGTGTCACTATAACTGCTACAACAGACTGGCCCGTAATTTATAGTGACATCAAACAGACTTAGATAAACAACATACAACATTTGTGATTAAGTGATGAAATATTCATCAAAACAGTAAAGCTTCATGCTTGATTGTTTTTCTTTTTTTCTTTTTTTTTTTTTTTTTTGCTTCATGTTAGATTTATTCAGAAATGCAGCACACCAGCATGAACAGTGTCTCCTGCTGATTTGAAAAAGATGTGACCTGAAAGGGCCTTGTTTTTGTTTCCTCATTCAGTTGGGAGAGAGGAGATACACAAATCCCACAATAGAAAAAGCAGCCGTGCTTGAACAATAATGCCATATTTAAGATCAGAGAGAGTTTCAAAGGGCACAGTATTACACAGATGCAATGTCAACTCCTCAAATAAAAGTTGTGGGTCAGGATTCCTCATTTTTTAAATTACAAACATAGAGCAATTTTACGTCTAGAACAATATATATAGGTTTATTTTACACCTATTTTGGGGGCTGCACAGCAATTCTTTAATTTCACGCTTCAAGATAATTCTGACTTGGCTGTGAAGCTGTTGAACAAAATGCTGGGATGTGTGGGTAGACTATTCCAGATTGTCCATGTACTGTGGCAGTCTGAATATAAATGCAGCCACTGCTTCACTGCCACATGTTTCCTTCTTCTTCTTCCAGACCATGTCATAAAATCAAACTGACAGCGGAGGAAAGGTGACTAACCACTCACCTGCAAATATTCAAATATGTACAAACAGCAGCAAATCTTGTCAAATGTTTGTATTGTTGTCAAGACTGTTATAATAATTTCTCTCACATGATTATTTGTATTAAAAAGCTGTATTTAAATTGATTCTGACATCTTTGTGTTAATGCGCTTTAGTCCTAAATTTCTTTCACTTGGCTGATATTTGTTTGTATGCTTGAATGATTCATAAATCAGTGTTAAGTGTTTCACAAAACAATACAAACAAAATAAAAATGCATTTCTTCTTATATTAATAACAAAAATGCATTCCTGTGAAAAAGGTTGGATATTAAGACTGGACTGAAAAAAAGGAAAGAAGCAGCCTGTGAACAAAGAAAAACTTTAAAGGGGCTTCAGAAAGCCTCAAGACCCTCTGCTCAAGACCACTTCTAAAGACTACAAGAAACTCTGGCTCCTTGAAGGCAAAATATAAAGAAAAGAGGCGTGGATCAAGACTTTTGCATAAGAGGCTAATGAAAATCGCAACCTTTTAAATGAAGTTGTGGGCACTGCAGCAAAAACCAGGCTGTACAGTGTTTTCTTATCTCATTATGGTCCTCAGAGGTACCCTGCATGTCACTACAGATTTGGTGCATCTGTACTTTTAAGATTAAAGTCCCTTCAGTGTCTATAAGTGAGATGATTTGGGGAGAAAATAATTAATATTGCCTAATAAGTTATTCAAATCTTGTCAAGATTGATTATAGCTACACATAGCTACTACAATATAAGCTTTATAAATAAAATTTGATTTGATGCAAGCATTTAGACAGTAAAAAAAAAAAGTGTAATATAAATGGTAATATTTTTTGGGGGACCAGGAATATATTTTGCCTTGGGGCAGTGTCAGATAAATGATGTGACACATACTGAGCTGCTAAGAATTCAGTATCTTGCTTAAGGAACCTGTAGGAGAATAGACATGGGTTGAGAAGAGGAATGTTTTGCTAATGTGACACTCTGTTTCACTCCTTTCTGGGATCTGGCTTAGTAATTCCACAACACAACACAAGGTTTACTACAACACAAAACCCTGAAATTCCAGCAAAAACTATTGCATGGTTATCTCTTATAATTGTGTCTAGTAGAAAACAAATGTCAACCAAATTATTTTCTTATTCTTATGTTAGCCATCTTCAACTTCTTTCCACAAAATATAAAGTACATTAAGGTTCCTCAAAGAGAATGAGAAGGGCTCATGGCAACTCAGACTATTAAAGCTGAACTTGGAAATAACTCTAAGCGGTGCAAAATTAAAGGCATAGAAGGGGTATAATGTTATCCTTAGCACTCACGACAGACTGAGGGCGTGCTGTGGTTCCTGAGAGCACTTGTCTGTGTTTCTGTCTCCTTTCCCTGTGAGCATCCTTGTGGGATTTATAAGAAGCTACAATGGATTCAGACAGATGGCAAGGTGGGGGTGTTGTAACCATCTTCCAAACCCTAGGGAGTACGGCCACATACAACTGTCAAACAAATGTCTTCACCCAGAGTTTTATTTGTTACAATATAATTAGATCCTTATTTTGATGCTAAGTTTTCCCAATTGTCAGGTAAAAGAACTGTGAATGCAATGTTTCTCCCATTTTGTTGGTTCTTGTTAGAAGGTTTGTGAATATACTTCATTATTAATTATATTGTTGTTGTGCTGCAGCAGCATCTTTGTGTTCTCTATGAATGCATCAGCACAGCAAAGCCATCAAGAATTTCCATAAAGAAAAGTAGCAAATAGGTCATGAATAGCATTAATATTCAAAAAGCAGCACTTCAAAGAGTGGTAACCCAATGCCTCAGCATTAAATGCATTTGACCATTCATATCGTTGCTCATTAACCACACTGAGAATCATTATTTGCTGAAGCCTATGCACTGTAGGCTGGTGGCGAGTGCATCAAAACACCTCTTTCAAGATGCTCCTTGTGCTAAGTATCATGCAGCTACACAGCTTCTAATGAGGCAAAGGAGTGAGACGACCTTGTGCCACATTGTGTCAGCTTTGGCATTACTGATGAAGCTCATATCAATTTATGTAAGACACAACTTCAGTTGTTTGCTGCTGACTGGATAATTGACAAGCTATTGTTGGCTGACTGCTGAGATTAGCCAGATTTCCCAAGACACATGTCAAACTTGCATCGCTACCCGCTAAAAGACATCAACAATTTTGACAGGGATTGTTTAAACTTTTAGTGGAAAAAGAAATATGCCTTAAAAATCATTTGAAAGGTGTCAATATGACATAAAGAACTCAATAATTAGCAGCCTTAAAATGTACCAAGTTTATTATTATTATTATTATTATTATAAATGTTGACCTTCTTACAGTATGTGCCCACAAGCCTCAGTCTAGCAGTGATGTGTTCAGACTTTTATGTTACATAAACATTAGTTAAATGAAAATACCTAGCCAATGAAAACTAACATGATTAAATCATGAATAGATGAACTCCTGATGTAACATAGAGCAAAGACTGGCCTCAGAGTTTAAAACCTCATATTAGCCCGTGGATTAGTGGATTAGCTCAGCATGAACATTAAGATGTTATGTAAGACTGTGAGTCAAATACTGTATTTCTAGTACTCCCCCATGGATCACCATTAAATGTGGTTTCAACCATAAAATGCGCATAAAACATGGATGCAACCACTGATATTATGATAGTTCAGGAAAAGTGATAAAGTTCAGATGATTAGGAAGCTATTTTTGCCGAATTTAGCTTCTTATCTGGTAAAATGATAAACTTGTGCTGGTTACTAAAAGGCCAGCTATGTGACATTAGAAGGTGTCCATTATTTGACCTAGGTAGAAACTCATGCATCTAACCCAGCAATGCACTGGATCATCTTCTTCCTCTGCAGGGCAAAAGCACACTAGCTAGTAATTAGAACGCTCAGATTAGCAAACCACTGGATAAGAAACTTGTAAGGCTGCTCACGAGGGCCAGAGTGTGTTCAGTCCCACAGTTTTATATTTAAGACCAGCCCAACTCTTTCTGGTGTGGACAAAACTGGATAAATGAAACATCTGTTCACAACTTACAATCCTTACAACATTTAAAGCCTAATTTCCTGTATTATTGCAGCAGATCACAAAAAATGTTGACTAGAAAAATGGGTATCCATGCTGTCATAGTCCCTGTCCTCCATTTACTCTGTCCTCTTCTTTTTGCTTTATCCTTCTATCTGTACTTCCTGTCTCTTGTGCTACAGAGCATCATAGATATTTAATATAAAGTTTTCTACTAGTTTTACCTTTATGTTTGAGTTTATTTTAGATTTGACCCACTGAAATGTTTTTCATCAAGTAAACAAAGAAAATGATACACACATCTATTACAATGAGACTGTAATTCAGCTGTTTTCTTTAATGTTAAAAGGAAACACATCTATCTGTCATCAGTAACTACACTAGGTGGGATGAGGCTAGTCAGTTTAGTTTGTTTTAAACACCTCAGCATCTTTTTATCCCTACAATTATCCAGTATTTTCTTTTAAAATGTAACAGCGGCCGTATTCCTCCAAGCTGAACGCACGCAGCTATTTATTGTAACATTTACTTATTTCATAACCATATTTATTACTACACATTTCAACAAAACATGAAGCCTTAGTTTTAAGATGGCAGGGAACTTCTGTTGTTTAAACATCAGCACAAAAACATAAACCCAGCAGCAGGCGGATGTAAATCACTTCCCAGAAAACCAGTGGCAGTGATACAGATATCCAACAGTTCCACATTTTCTCCCTGGAGCTGTTGGATATGTGTAGCACTGTCAGTGGTGCTGCTCAAAACAAACTAAACTGAGTGGTCTCCTTCCATTCAGTTTAGTCTACTGACCCCAGAGAGATTTGTTTAGTTATTCTAGAGTTATCTATAGGCTCAATTTAACATAAAAGAAAATGGAGCAGAAATACAATCTCACCATAGTAGATGCATTTTACTGAACAGTTTGCATTTTCTTTATATTTGTGCACTTGATGGAAAACATTTCAAAGGGTCAAATCTAAATTGAACTCAGACATAAACAAAAACTAAGGAAGGGATAGAAAACTTTACAATAAATGTCTTTGATGCCCTTTGACAGAAGAGACAGACGAGGAGACAGGAAGTACAGATAGAAAAAGAAGAGAGCACAGAAAGAAATTTAGTCAATGTTTTGGTAAATCTGGTGCATTTCTACAGGAAAGAAGGCTTTGAATGTTTTTATTCACAAAAAAAACTACAGTTGTACTCTTGTTCGTGTTAACCCAATTCCTTGATTGGAAGTCCAAATACAGAGACCAGAAGAAGATCCATTCAGATACAGAGCTGGTCTCAGAGAGACAGAGGATCCGCTGTAGCTTGATCAATCTGAGTACCCATCTTTGGTTGTCAGTTACATTTATCTTCTTGGGCCGCCTCCACCTCATACAAAAGACTGTTTGGACTGACATGCAACCAACTGTAATTGGCCAGTTATCACTGACATGAGCTGGCCAACCACTGCTCATATCATAGATTTGGGGTGTACTGTTTTATGTGTTGTGTGTAGGCATGTATTTGACATCTTGTTGTTACATCTAGTTCCTGTTAATCAGTATGTTCTGTACTGGAAGATTTTAACCAAGAACACACTGACATATGTGTTAAAAAAAACGTACAGGTTTAAGGCATTCATAGATTAAATAAAATATAAAATGGTCACAGGAATAGCTAATTATTACAATATTAATGAAAAATACAGGATTGTAAGTAATGATGAGAGATTGATGAGATGATCAAAAAGAGGTGTGTTGGTCTTAAATATTAAACTCCTGGGCTGAATTTTGGGTCCACTCCGGCTCTGATGGTGTGTATATTCTCTGTATAGCTTTAAATGACACAGAGATTTAACTCACACAAAAAAGCCATTGTTGTAAATTCTAACACATTTCAGACAGATGCAACACTATTAAAATAACAATTTAGATGTGACAGTTGCTTTTTGCACAAAACATGGCTGAAGATATCACTAAATGCCTCAAAGCACAAAGAGAACATCTGCAATCCCTGATGAATCTTGAGCACAGCTGCATCTGCAACTGCAGAATCAGCTACAACTGATGGCAAGCCTGATAACGCAGATCATGTAATAAATCATATCAGAAGAATATTTCATCTGATGAAAAATTGCAACAAGGATGTCAGTCTTAACAGATTTTATTTTAAAACAGCATTTTATTTGTTTATTATCAATCCAGATGTAGTGCAGTGTTTGTGCATTGCTGCATTTAAAATGATTGTATAAAAGATTTTCTTTTCATGACCAAAAGGAACATCGTTTGCAGGTCTGTAGATGCGTTTGCTGTCAGAATCAGTATGTGAGGTTATCAACACAAGCAGAGACACACTACTCAGGTAAAATTACATTGCAGTGCATCCCTATGGCAACACACCCGGGTGTAAAGGCAGTGATCACCCTTCTGGAAAGCATTAAAAAAATATTTACATCTGCTTGAGAACACCAGAGTCACCTGCTGTAGCTGAACTCAGTGCATGTGTGTGGGTGGGTGTGTGTGTGTGTGTGTGTGAAAAACACCTTCAGAGCAGATTTATGTTGAAACTCTGACTATAGTGTAATCTAAAATAGTGAGTGATAACAATCAATGTCCATACTGAAGCTCTTAAAAATGTAAGATGAATTATTCAAAGACGCTATTTTAAATTTCACAATGTTTGTCAATAATTCATCATATATCCTGAATATTTGAAAATACCTGAGTTTCCGTAGAGGTTTACATGTATATTTATGGTATTTTTCAGTTCAGAAATTCAAAATTTAAGACAACACTTCCGAGCAAAAATACAGGAGAAAGATGCCTTAATGCATACCTGTGCCATTTAAATAATCATACAAACTAACAACAAGAGTCTTGCTCGCAATCTTGAAAGATTTTCTGTCAGTGAGAGTACCCCTCTTCTCACCTGCTACGCGAATCAACACATACACACAGAAAGATAAGTGTGTTGCTATAGTGACTTATACCCATTTTTTGGGGTCATAGAATACAATTAAATCACCACAGCAGGGGTACATTAACCACATTAATCAGGGTAATCCCTTGCTCATACAAAACCTGCTGTGATATTTACAGATGGCAGCAGCAGGTTTAGCAAATCCCCCCAACACCACCCCTCCCTTACAGGGATCAGGTACCAACAAAATACTGATTAGAGTAACTTTAGGTAAGGCTCTAAGAAGGAAAGTGAGGCCATGCAAAACATGGGAGGAGAAATTTGCCAGTAAAGTGTAAATAAACTATTAGAGAAATGCAATGGAAATTTGGGGGAAATGTGGAAATAAAATCTTACTTTTACTGCATATGGAGTAAAAACAAAAGAAAATAACTGACAAAAAATGAAAACTTGAACTCAAAAACGTGTTATTTTATTTTACTAAATGAATATTTTTGCTTATCAGCAAACTGTACAATATCAAAGAGAGTTGCAAAAATATTGCCAAGTGTGGAGTCAGCAGGCATGTCATACCCACACTGCAGGGAGGAAATATGTCATCTCTGTATATTGGAAGAAGTTTGTTTGAAAAGCACACACACACACACACACACACACAGTAGGAGATCTCTATGAAAATGATAAATTCAGGTCTTTTGAATAACACATTTTTTATTTTAACCTCAATGGTAAAATAGTTTAGCAGAATGTCTGTAATAACAAACTACATATTGGACTATGACGCTAAGCCACAGTAATATAACACAGCACAGTTTTAAACAAACTAATCTGTTAGTAGAAAATCTGATGGCTGATAAGCTGAGAAAGCACAAATCCATTTTCTGTTGTTCTGTAAAATAGGTACAAGTTGACATTGGTAATAAACTGAATTGCTCTTGATTGTTCTCAACTTCAGTCATCATATGGTCGACTATTCTAACAAGCAAGTTTACACAATATTGATTGTTAGTACACATGAATTATATTAAACTCAAGGAAGAATTGAGACTGATTGGGGATCATTTATGTTGGAAGTGTAACACAATGGAAAGAATTTGGCTGGATTGTGTAAAGCTGCAATCCTCCTGATGCCTGTTCTGTCTGTGGGACAGTTTTCAAACACCACGTGTATCAAAAGGTTCTTTTTTTTTTTTGTCTTTTATGGATGGATGATCACAGTTCCCTGGATTACGGAGACAGACAACTGGAAACTGGCTAAATTTCCAGACCCAAAAGACTGGCTTAACGGTTGTGACAACATCACAGCATTTGCTTGGTGGCACAGACAAAGAGAAGGCTACCCCTAAGGAATTTTTCTATGAATGGGACTGACTTTAAAGCTTTCAGTTCTCAGGTTGAAAAATGGCTCAAACAAAGACTAATCTGTAGACACTGAGATGCATTACCTTGTAAAGGGAACACTAGTTTACACAGCACAAATCTGGCTGTTTTCCCCATTTGCATGTTTGTCTTTTGTTCTTGTTTCTACTCATTTTAAAAAGGTTGCTGCGTGTTTGGCTTTGTCTTTGTTTTACTGTTCAATTTTTTTTTAATTGTTTTAATATTTTCCTTTAAAAGCCAGAACACAGGCAGGGCCTGCAAATAAGCTGTGGCTGGAAGCCCTGTTTACATTCTAGCACTGCATGTACATATTGTTCCTCTTAAATAAACTGAACATTAAATAGAAGCTGAACAATCCCCAGCCTCCCAGGGTGTTTGCACCACAGGGGGTCTCGGATTCTCCTCTTTAAAATTCAATAAATGTTTAGTTATGATACTAATAAAGCAATATTTCATCTTAACTACTCATGTGTATGGTTTAGAATGAGAATAACTTTAGAAATGGGTCAGTATATAAAAAAAAACAAGTTACCAAATGACATTTTGTTCAGAATGGCTGCAGCTTATGATAGGCACAGAAGGCAACAAGAACAAACATGCCTTAATAAAGTAACATAATAATATAATACATATTTTCATTTGATTTTTCTCTAATCATCTATTATATTTTTATTCTATTAATAATTTCATTTTGTGATATTATATGTCCAACATGATTTTTGAAGAGAAGACTTTATAATCTTATCTGCAAATGGGGAAGGGATGCAGTATATCTGCATAGTAATTAGTCTAGCAATCATTATGCAGATATACTATGTGTCTTTGTGTCCCCTACAGAGACTGAATTCCTGTGTTACAGGAGGATGACGACATGAAATATACATACTTGGATTTACTACACTCAGAATAAGAGCGTCCTTGGAAGTCTGACATCTCCTGGATAATTAAGTGGTCCGGATTAAAGCAGGAATGGAGTCTAATCGGCAGCAGGATGTGTTGATAAGAATTAAGCCACAAAGACAAAAATTATTCAAAACCCATTTTGATCAGAAGGTCCCATAATGCATCAGTCCCCAGAATGAGGTCAACCACTTTGGATTTTTGTGCAGTTAGATCCATTAAATATGTGGCTTTCACAGCAACAGTAGAGACCTGCCTTTCCACGGAGCATGCACACACTACATTGGTAGAGCCAAATAAAAGTGTCCTTTAGTCTCACAGAGATAATATGTATTTGCAGTGCAAGGCAGCTTTGGAATTGAAGTTTCTTAAAGATATGACATTGCTTGACAACTTAAAATAACACCTATTATATTGTCCTTCTTGAATGTGAAGCCTCTGTATTATATTTTTGTTACAGTGCCCTGACATCTGTCCTTTTCCCTTGGTAAATCCTTTTATTTACTACCCACTTTTTAATAAGTAAGTAACCACTTCAAATGTTCTTGTACAAAAGCAAGGCTGTGGCACCCACTGTAGCAAACACTTCTTAAACACCACTTTTATATGAACACAAGGTGAATATAAATATTTCCATAAGCTTCGATTCAGAAAGGAAGTATTCCCTATAAATGAATGCCATAGATAAAAATACAGTCACCATTTACATCTTCTTTGTTCCTCCCAATGCTAAGATCATGAAAAGAAAAACTGTGCAGCAGAGCACAATGTTTTTCAGTGTCAAGGCAATGAGAATGCACTGTAAAATCCATTACTTATTCATAGATGGAACACTGGAAAGATTTTAGATTCCTCCATCTCTCTCATCATCTGTCTCACACAGCATGCTTTTTGATGATAAAATGTAGTAAGGATGGAATTCATTTACCTGCAGCACTGGGTGCAGTGTTTTCAGATGAGTGTGTGCGTGTGTGTTTGTTATAGTACTACACTGCCTCTATAATTACCGCTCTTTCATTTCTCAATACCTGATCCCTCACTGTTCAATTTGACATAATTAATCACTGCACATTTGTTAACGCATCACTTTCAATTTGTCTACTAGGGTTACTAGGGTATAATTACAAACTGAAATATGAGCCCCCATTAGAAGTAGGATGGTTTCTGTGCGCTTAACAGCATGTAGACAGGTTTAATGCAGGCCCAGTGCATTAATCTATGGTGCACCAAAAAAGGATAATACAGCTCTTCATTTGATGAAAGAGATTTAGATCATGCAGTTGCAGCATTGCAATTATTTTTCACTGTAAAAACTAAAATGCTGATGCATTAGTGATCATGTCAGAGTATATCGATCACACTTAATCAACCCAGTTTAAAGAGAAAACCTGTAACAGGTATGCTTGTCCACATGACCAAAATGTAGTTTCACTATTTAGGTTTTAAAATCAAACTTAATCCCATGACAGGATGTGAAATATTGACATTTAAACATATGTCACAGTTTAATGTGAAGGATTGGTGGTGTTAAATCCCTGACGTTCAAGCAAAAGATTCCCAGTTCCAATCTTGTCCTGCACAATCTCTCCCACCGTTCTTGCTCTTTTGTAACATTTAAGATGACTATTACCTATATTTAGTATTTGCATCCATCATATTTTTTTGAAAAAAAGCCACCTTTATCATTTTTTTTAAACATGATTTACCTCCATCTGTCTCCTGCAGAAGTTCTCTGATGACTCTGCTATCATCTGCCTCATCACAGATGGGGATGATAGGGAGTACAGAGAATTCACGAAGAATTTTGTAGACTGGTGCCTGTAGAACGACCTACAACAGGGAGAAAGCCAAATATCTGGTGGTGGATTCTGCAGACGGCCTAACTCCCCCTCAACACCAGTGAACATCCAGGGAATGGATATAGAGATAGTGACATCTTATAAGTACCTGGGTATAGTGAATTCTGGACAAAATGAACCAGATAGAGACATTCATTTCTAAGAAAATCATGGTGTGGAATTTTATTGCTTGCAGGTCACATCTAGAAGACTAACTTCTCCAGGGAAGCAGATGAAACTTAAGCTGCATGAATTTACATGTATGTAAAGGGAGACTTTTTGTGCTTATTGTTTATTTCAGCCTTGTTTAAATGATTGATCAAGGCTTTTATGTGTGCATCTTCTAACAGTTTTAACATGTAACTTACAGGGATGTTCACAAATGTTTGAATCTGATTTTCTAAAAAAAACAAGAGGATGAAGAAATGTTTGGAACATTAAACAGACCCTTAATATACATTTTAGGAATCTGAGCTTTTGTCAAGCTTCAAGGAGTCGTCTACTCAATTGTTTGGAGAGTAAACCATGCTTTCTTGTGCGAGTTCCAAAACCAAGACAAAGAATTCAGAAGTTCAAAAGAAAAGAAAGAAGCAGAAGAGATGATGAAAAATAATGAACAGGAGAAAGAGCAAATGGTTAGAGTGAGAAAAAAGAGAGTTGCTTGAAGGCAGGAGGAGAAATGAATGAGTGTAGGAGAAAGACTGATCAAGGGAGGATCAGACCATGAGAGGCAGAAATGGACTGAAGAGACAAATTCACCTCTTTACATGTTTTTGTATTCATCTTTTTGTTTAACCCGCTGTGTCACATTTATTGATTTTTGGCAACAAGTTAAGTGTCATGCCTGCGCTCCACATTAACAACGGTGCAAGTTTATTAGGAGTGAACCACTCTTTTGGTAATCAGAGCAACACTCACAAGAGTTCTTTTCAAAATATTCCGGCTCTTGAAGCAAAGACATTTTGGATTTTTAAATCACTTCGATAATTGATTCAGTCAATAATTCTTCCTATTCACTGTCTGATGACACCCACCCAGCAGAATCTCTGTGGGAGAGAAACCTGCAGACCCCTGGCTGAGGCCAACCGAAGGTCTGGCAGTATTGTACAGGGGTCACCAACTTTCTTTGCTCTATTAATCTTCTATTAATTATCATTAATAGTCATTAAACTAGGCCTACTTCTTGAATATATTCTCAAATGTTCTATGAGATTTGGAAATTCTTTCTTCATTCTCTTGAACATTAAATAATTAAAACTACAGTTTAATTAATTCATGTGACATTTAGCTTACCAGTTTAAACGTTTTTACCAGAGGAATTTTGATTGAACATCATATTTACATTTTTTCTATTTTCTGTCTTTCCCTTTTCTTTTCTTTTTAATATTCATATTTTATCATGTGTAGTCTAGTTAATGAATATTCATATTATTTACAACTAGTCGTCAGACTTTTCCCTGTGTGATTATTAAGGTCAATTCAAGTGAGAACTCTACAAAGCATCTTGAGAGTGATTGATTTAATGATTTACTTTTTCCCACCGATGACCTAGGTGGGTGGTGCCTAAAGCTTTATTAATATTATTAACTTTAATAATATCAGTATATTAATATGTGGCAATGCTACACACTGCATGGGTGTTCACCAGAACAAAAAACTGGACTGGTCACTGAACAGTGCTGCACTTTACAAAAAAAAGATCAGAGCAGACTTGACCTGCTGAGGAGACTGAGGTCTTTTGGAGTCCAGGGGGCCCTCCTGAAGACCTTTTTTGACACAGTCATGCAACTGTTTGCTGGAGCACCAGCATGTCTACTGTGGAGATAAATAAACTGAACAAACAGATCAAGAAGGCCAGCTCTGTAGTGGGATGACCCTGTTTTTTTTTTTTTTTTGTTTGTTTTTTTGGCTTTACTTGTGATTCTTTCTGTCTTGCTGCTGTTGCACTGGAGTTTCCCAAATACAAATACAGGTTTCAAATCTCATCTTATCTTATCTTATCTTAACTTATCTTGTCTTATCTTATCTTATCTTATCTTATCTTATATTATCTTATCTTATCTTATCTTATCTTATCTTATCTTATCTTAGCTTAGCTTAGCTTAGCTTATCTTATCTTATCTTATTTTATCTTAACTTATCTTATCTTATATTATCTTATCTTATCTTATCTTATTTTATCTTATCTTATCTTATCTTATCTTATCTTATCTTATCTTATCTTATCTTATCTTATCTTAGCTTATCTTAGCTTATCTTATCTTCAGAATATATCACAAGAATCACAGCTATCAACAAGAAATCCAAGTCGCATGCATTATCCAATTGTTTTAGATTAAGAAAAGATATTAACTCATGAATCTTCTTTGTAGCAGAATTGTATGTTTAATCATTAAACAACTGACTGAACTAACGCAAAAATGGAAGGCGAACTAAACAATGCAGAGCTCTCATCTTTGAAGCGGCTTAATATCCTTAAATTAGTTTTTAAGAGCTTAAATCTTTATTAATGTTATGTGTTTCTGTTTTGTTTCAATGTGTTATGTGTTGATATCTTTCATGGTTTTAACTTATGCCCTTATTGTTTATCTCTCTCGGAAACAAATTGTGAATTCAGTAAAATTAATAAACTACAAAACTGTGTATTGTTTATCTTCATATGACCATTATGTCACTGTCTCGTTAAGGTGAATTAATGTCCTCAAGTTAAAATTAATTAACAAATTAATTGCAGACCCTGTGCTCCTGATGCACTGAGATTCTGATGTGTGTAAGATTGAATATTCCTTTCAATGAAATAGTTGGGCTCCAAAAACTGTTGGAAAGGACAAAAATGTTACCACATTTCATATTCACATAAAATGAAATCTGTGAATTTATACATCTAAAGCTTTGAAACTGAGCCAAGTTTTGTCAGGCGTAAATTATTTTATATTTCTTAAATGTATGTTTCTGGGCTCAGTGTTCTAGTCAAACACATGGAGAGAGATAAAAAAAAAACTGTTGTCATTTTTATTAATTTGCCTATAAGATTTGAAGATACAAACAAATAACTGTTTTAAATGGCTGAACTCACTTAGCTGTTAAATTATATTCATATGCATTAATCTGTATTTCATCAACACGAGAAATAACTGGCCATATGAGGCACTGCCTGACAGTGACAAACCGTAACACCTTCTTTACCCTGACTTCCCTGGAATATTCTAGCAGCTTTCAACTCCCACTTGTCCCCTCAGCATGTTTCCAGCAGTATCAAGAATGTGTACTGCCCTTCCTTAGATGAGAGAAAGATTCAGTAAGAAGCTGGAAAACATAGCAGAGAGATTCAAAAGTTAACTTTTTTGACAGTGGTGGGGAAACTGAAAAAAATTACTGCAATAATTATTTATACTGTGACATTTTGTCATGCATCAACAAACTTTAGGTAAATTTAGTTATTGTTATGCAAACTCATCTTTGAAGGGATTAATTTGTATTGAAAGCATGAGATTTATAATCTTATGAACTCTTAAAAATAAAAAGGCATCAATGAATTACAATGCTGCACCATAAAAACATTTATTTTAACTTACATTAATCTGATTTGCATTTTAAAAAAAAAACAACAACAACTTTCATTTCTAATCAGTTACCAGACACCTGGGCTGTGACTTAGATTTGTTTAGCTGCAAAATTTAGATCAACATCTGGCCTTTGGCTGGTGTTCATTTTTAACACTAATGGTAAAGTATTAACATCTTTCCCACAAAAATCTATAAAGCCCTTCAACTTTAGACTATTCTTTAAACGTACACCAAAAAAATAAGAAAGAAAGAAAGAAAGAAATAAAGAAAGAAAGAAAGAAAGAAAGAAAGAAAGAAAGAAAGAAAGAAAGAAAGAAAGAAAGAAAGAAAGAAAGAAAGAAAGAAAGAAAAACACTCAAACAGTTTCAATCAGTAACATATAACTGTATAGGTTGACTATTGGGAGACTAAATAAAGTACTTATTTATTTATTTATTTAGTTATTTATAATTGCCAGAATGAAATTTTAAAGAATTTCATCCAAAACTGGACATTTTCCATTTTACTTCATTTAAACTGTTAATTAGGGTACTGCTTTTTGCTGATGTTTTATAACTCTGTTGTATTGATTTCTCAGCTAAAGGTTTAATAAACGTGTTAAACCTTAATCACAAAAACCTCTTATGTTCTAATTATTCTGAAGAAAATGCAACCAATATTAAATCAATAAAGTTTGGATCTTTCCTATAAATAAATAAATAAATAAATAAAGCCACTAATTGCAATTTTAGTAATAAATACAGCTTTAATGTCAGAGGAAGAGGTTAACGTAGGCAGTCATCAGTAGTTAAGTTGTCAGCCATGACTGACACCTGCGCTAAAAAGCAAACACGTGAGCTGGGCACATCCATCACCAAAAAGCGGCTGCAGGCAAAATCTCCTGACATCAGCTTTTGTTGCATTATGTCCAAAATCTGCATGTGTCATTTCATTTGAGTCAGTTGTGTGTGGGCAGACTAGCCAATTTGAATGCCATAGCAAGGCCAATTCCATTTACATGTCATTTGAAGAAACCATACCATACTATAAACAATACCCCAAAGTGGATTTGATCAGCTTTACAAAAAATGACTTTACAACATAACTTTATGGATATTTTAGCACTATCACTGCAATAAACCAAAACTGACCTTGAAACACTCTTTCATGTGCCAGACAGAATTTGCATCATTAGGGAGATTTACAATGTCACGACCTCTGTGTGAGTGTCATCGTGGAACAGCACAGCAGTGACTGTGCTGTTCAGTGGCATTGTGTTTTTGCAGCTTACATCAATCCTGTTTTGAGCCGAAATGATCTGTGTGACCACATGATGAGTGTACAGGGACAGCACTGTGGTTATGCAACACCACTGCTTGCACAAGTGTCATTTTGAACTTCTCTCACACAGGGAGAAAGACACATAATGTTAATTGGAATGAAAACACAAAGCTGTTTCTCCCCGTACTCCCTGCATGTTCATCTCCTACCAGCTTGTTAAAAACAATCCCTGTTGTGCAATTGAGGGGATATTTTAACTACAATAGCAAATGCTCTAAATACTAGAGTTTCTCATTTGCAAATGTTTATTTCTGCTGAACTTTTGAACTGAATTGCCAAGCTGTTATTGCTCCTTCTTTAATCTGCTTTTTCATCATGATGGATCTCTCACAGGTCATAGGTGGGGATGTTTCTTTGAACAGTGTGAACTTAATGCAGCCACAATCCTGGATTATTGGTCCGTGACTAAATAAAAAAATATATATCTTTATTATTTTATCAGGACAAAAGATACTGTAATAATCCAATTGCAGGTAAAGCCACTGTGTTTTCAGGGTGAGGAGGTTTATCCCCAGACAAATTAAGAAACAAGTAATAAAGCTTGAAGTTAAGTTTTCTTAAAGTCCATCAATACCAGTCAAGACATGTGCTGAATGCAAACACACCTAATCAGTTGTGTCCCTGGAGCAGTTGCTTAAGAGCTGTCTGTGTGTTTGGAATCTTAAAGGCACTGATTCACACACTATTGAATGCTTCTGGGGAGGTCAGAAAGGAAATGGCACTGAGAGGGAGTGAAACGGAAGCAGTGAAGATGCTGCAAGATGTGAAATGTCTTGTAAATCTATACCTATTCCCTTTACATGTGAACATCAAAGAACTAGGTCTCTCTTTTCCTGTTACAAGCTATATGGGCGTTAAATCATTGTTTGAGGAATATGTGAAATTAGGATTTGTCTGCCTATACAATAAACTAAATTAAGGAATTATTGCAGACAGACAGTAGTGTCTCTGTGTTGAGATAACTTAAGAATTGTTGATGAAAGCTCATAGGCAACATTCAGTCTGTGCTGGATTAGCTTCCAGGCAGAGAAAAGCAAAAGAATTGAAATGCAAATAAGACAAGGATTACTGAGAGAGCATTCACTCGACAAGTGGCTCCTGGATTAACTAGTGAAATACTGGTCATATTTGAAGAATGTGTCTAAGCACAATGATTCCCCCTTCATTTACTCTTGTTTATAGGACATTAATAACACAAAGGGTCAAATAAATAGGTTCATTTTAGCACCTTGTTTAGTATATTACTGATAAACTTAACTAAAATACAATATGAATAATGATTCACTATAAAGTGATAACTGTTTCCATCCTTTTACACACTAATAAACTGATTACATTTAACAGGAAGTCCATCTTCTCTGAATGTGCTGGTTCTTGTTGGCATACAGCTGAAAATTTCTGTTTTGTTACTGCATGGAAAAAGGAATTTATTTCAATGTCCTTTCCCTTGCATTGGAATCCAAAGAAAATGGTGCTAAATGAGAAATTAAATAATCTCAACTTCAAAAGCATGCTTCCTGCTATGCCAGAAGTGTGAAATTTGTAGCTGCGAGGACGGCATTAACTTGAAAGTGCTCAAATATGAATTATCTTTTTTAGTTTTTCAGATCTGTGAAGAATATAGGACTTCTTTTAACCTTGTCAAAATGTACTTTTTGTCTCTGAGCATGTTTTTGTGTTTTGTCTTAAATTGTGCGAATCAATTATATTATTTACACATTGTTTAATGTTGCAAAATGTAAAAACAAAATATACTTTTGAAAGGTATACTGCAGGTTAGGATACATACCTACAGATTACCTGTGTGGTGTACACCCTACATTTATGTAAATGGCAATTTCATGGAAAAAAAACTTCCACAAGGCCGAAGAGTCATGAAAAGATCTCGTCCGAGACAATGTGAAATTACCTGAGTGGAGCGCGCCCTCTGCTGGCACATTTTAAGCATAGCATAAAATTTGTTCTCTTTCACCCTGATTGGGTTGAGATGTGCCATCTTCTCTGCAGCACCTCCAGGGGATAATTAAGCACTCCTACATCTGAGGAAACACGTAAATTTGAGCGAATCTTCTCTTCTCCTGTTAGTTTCTGTTCCTGCCTTATACAGTACAGATGCTGTATATGGAGCTAGTATGTGTTGTTTAAACCACTAGTATCTCACCTGGAGGTCTTTTAAAATGACAAAGCTAAACATAGCAGAGATCTTCAGTCCATCAAGCAATTATAATATCAAGTGCTCTCATCTTTTCTCTCTCTCACTCTCTCTCTCTCTCGCTTTCATCGTCAACAGAGACAGTTGAGTTCATGGGAGATGCATAAACCATAAAATAGCTTATTCTAAGCTTTTATGGTATAGGATTTTTTTTAGAGAGGGAGAATTAAAATAATCTGACATACTGTTTGTAAAGATGTTTAATGTGTCTAAAGGTTATCCCTGTAAAAGCAATCTTTCCAGCAGGATGTTGCCATCTTTCTTTATGGTGATGTCTGAATAACAGACCTTGAAACAGTTTCTTTTCTTTTTTTTTTTTTTTTGTAACTGCAGTATAAGAAGACATATTTTTAAAGAAAATGAGAAAGTGGAGGACAACAGGGAGTTTTTAGAGGACAAACTGTGGTCATTGGGTTTTCTAAAAATTTATTTATTTTATCTAAGATCCATTACAGTTGTCCAAGGACGGGCAATTTCATAAGCAGAGGTCACTGCACCTGCATATCACAGCCAGCAGAACATGCTTTAAATGTTATCCTTCACTGCAGAAAGTCATTGATTTCTATTCTAATAAAACATGGAATGTTTCACAAATATAATGCATTTTAAACTGGCAGTCATACAACCGATTTATTCTGTGTTGATGGGTGGCATCTCAGACCTTGGGCCTTCAAGCTGCATCATTTTCATAAGTGGTGTTGTCAGAATACACAATTACAAGGAAATAAGATGTGAATCTGGCAGCTCTTTGTAATAAAAACACATTTGTCTACCAACCATTGTCATTCTGTTGTTTTGCCACGAGGTAATTAGCAATACTCACAATAAATAAGACACAGAAAATCATTCCAATTTTTCTGTACTTTTAAAAGTTATTTTAAAAACACTAAAACAGGAACAGCGAGGGTAGCTCTAAAATCCTATTACAGTGTGGAAGTGACAGACAGGCACATAACCTCCAGATCAAAGTCATTCTCCAACAGCTTAGAGGAGTCAACACGGCTGCATCTCAGAAGATCACTTCTATTCCAGAGTGAAAAGATGTATTTTCCAGGGTCAGCGGGGCCTTCGACCAGTCTGTCAGTTAAGCCAAGACAGCTTAAGCAGCATTGCCTGGTTTTCAATTTACCTTGTTGTACACAGACTATTGAAATGTACTCATATAATCTCAGAAATGCTTATATAAATCAAACAGTTTAATTCGTTTGGAGTCAATTAAGCAGGCATTTGCACAAATATATGGCTCTGAATTATAGCAAGATTGTATGGCATTATATAGCATCAACAAATCTTTTTTGCATCCTAGTAAACACTTTTATACAAAAATACCATACAAAAGTTAGGACAGCTGCATCATGCAATATTAATCTTTTAATTTTATTAAAGGTCTGAGAATGAATGTTCACAGTCGAGAACCACCAAAATAAAACCACAAATCTGTTTCTTTCGTCTTTCATCAATTTAACTGTTGTAATCTTTAAAGTGAGCAGCGAACGCCTCCCTGAGCTCTTGAACATACAAACAGCTTTGGTTTTTCTTCACACTAGAGTTTCTGGAAGGCAAAGAAAAAATAAACAGGACGCTCAAATTTCAAACCACAAAAACACATAACAGTGTATTGTAACACAATCTTGACCAGGACAATAAAGAATTTAATTCTTTTTAATTTGCTTATTTTCATAGCTTAAGCCTTAAGGACACATTTAAAACACTGACAAAAATCCTTACAAAAAAACATCATGGATTAAATATGTACAACTGTTTTAGCTGGAGGTTCAAACATCTGCATATTTTTTTCTGAATTCTGCACATTATTTTCATAAATAAAAGATTTCCCAGAAGCTAAAATGCCTTCATAATTGTGTTCTCTGTGATGTCCATTGCCTCTTAGAGGTTTACAAATCATGACAGACTGTTATAGATTTTGCAGTGCAGATATGCCATCTTCTCAGCCCTGCTTTTTCTCAGTATTGGGTACCACTCCTGATAACTCAGCTCTACAACCTTGAAGCCTGCTAACTGCAGGTGTCTCCTCTTCATTGCATGAAGTCCCAGCAGCTGCTGTGACCGAGAGCAGTAGTGATTCCTGCTTGAGACTTGGATAGCAATTTTCACAGTGGATTTGGAGTCCTGGCGACCAGAGCTGTTTCTGGGTTTGTTAAGAGTCTCTTTGAGGTCTCCAGTCAAGTCCAGCACAGAGTCAAATAGTCTTTCACTTTCATCGGGGCGCAGTCTGTGCAAGGATGTGGGCTTACCTCTCAGAGGCAAATCTGTGCTGCCTTTGGTATTTATTAACTGTGCTAAAAGTTCATCAGTAATAGTCACTCCTGTATTTAATTTTTCCCAGCCCTGATGAGAAGGAGTTATGGTTGGACTCTGTTCTAGAGATGGTAGGTTCACAGGTATGGGCTGTCCAGCGGAGTCCAGATGTACTTCTAGGTCGATGGTGCGTGTGTGAGGCAGGATCATTCTCTTACGTACAAACTTCTCTCCTCCAAGCAAATCTCGTAAAGCAGATTCTGCCTCCACAACCTCGAGTTTCTGGCACATATCTGACTGTGCAAACTTCCAGAGCATTTCTGTTGCCTCTTGCCTCAGTTCACAGCTTAACCGTGGGCCAGTCCACTGAGGCAACTCCAGAGCAACTGCTCCATCCAAAGTGAGCAAGTCTCTTTTAAGATCAAGTTGCGTGCATTTCAGCGCAAGATTGACAAAGTCAGGGCTCAAGGCTAATGCAAGAAGGTCCTCTGGGAACTGAGAGACGAAGACCAAGCCTAGAAGGCCAGTAAGCAAGTGCTCTGGAAATCGCTGAAACTCAGCCTTCTTCTGTCTCAGGGCTTCTGTGAGGCTTAGATAGAAACTTGGACTCTGAACTGGTGAAAACCCTAAGGAGCCATAGGCCCACAGGAGTTTGCTTGCGTCTTTACTCCTACAGTGTGGCACTAGCGAGGGAACCCTCTCAGCGACAGCAACAAGGATGCTGTCGTTGCGGTAATGAAGAGCTGAACAAGTCAATACCACATGCATCAGCCCTTTGACACCCATCCTGTGGGCCCTTTGAGGAACTTCCTGTGCCATAGCTTCCAGCCATCCCCTGTGAAAAAGATAACTGAACCGCAAATATTTCAACACATTCACCATTGCAAAGTCACTCATCTCTGTAACTAAAGAGAGCGCTCTGTCAACCACATGAGTCACTGCACCCTCAGATATTGAAGTTTGGGATTTAAACAGCCCCAGGCATACAGTGCCAACCTCCTCGGGGTGCAGCCATTTTAAGTGACGCATGAGAAGTTGCTCTAAAGGATGGATCAGGTCTTTTGGGCAGAACCTACCTTCTCCCATTATATACAATAGCTGCACCAGCTCAGAGACTCCAATCTGCCCCAGATACAGGTAGACATGGTCATAAAGGTTTTGCAAGAACTGTGGTACCTGCTTCCCAATACAGCGCCACAAATCAGCAGCTAACAACAACTGATGTAAAGTCATCTCATTAGCTCGATGGCTCAGCTCGGCCTCATACACCTCGAGCACAGTGTGGGAAGAGGGCATGTCCAGCCACACAAATGACTCCAGAACCTCCAGAAGTTGAAGGTGAGAAAAGAGGCGAAGGTTTTCCACAGAATATCGGAGAAGCATGATGAACCGTTGGTCACTTCTCACTAGCGGCACCTTGTCTGGGTGCAGTTTGCTGAGCTCCATGAGAAACTGGGAGACATCAGACGGCTTCATCCTATCCTTGAAAATAGTTACTTTTTGAAGTATTGGCAACACCTCTACCCATTCAATTGGCTGAGGCCGCTGGGTGAGGTCAAGGGCCACAGAAGCATACTCTGGTCGGCATTTAAGGAAGGCACGTGAGTCTACTTTAACATCTGGTGGAACTGGTGTCCTCTGGTAAAGTGACACAGTTGGCCTCTCAGGTTCAGGGACCTTGTTAAAGGATAAGTCAAGAAGTCTGTTCTTTGAGCTTGAGAGATGACGTGAGCAACTTACACTGTAGTGATTGCTCTGTTGCCAGAATGAGGGTGCATGAGGAGAGAAAAGCTGTTTATCTTCATCATCTGTTTGGCTGCACAAATTTGCAGAGTTACATACAGAGTGATAATATGACGATGGATTGTAACGAAGTCTGTATCCTTGGGAGAATTCCTGTTGTTGAGAAACCCTTTTCTTTTCTTCCTGATCATCAGTCTCACACTTTGATTTGATGTGTAAGTACTGAGCCTGGGCAAAACCTTTTCTACAGCCTGGAAGGTATTGCAGTCTGGGAACCCGCCGACACAGCATACAGGCTGCCATCAATGGGCTGGACTGAAGAGAGAAAGACAGCGCAAGTCAGCCTATTACAATTGCAAAAGGCAAAATGCTAGAAATTGGGTTTGGATTACTTTTGAGGCATGGTATAAGGTCATCTTTTGGGTTTTTTTGCAAAAGCCATAGCTATTAATATCAATTTCCAACTACAACACTGCTTAAAAATAACACTCATAAATATCAACAACCTAAAACCATGAAACTACATGATTTGTGAGAATGAATAAGCAAATGTAACTTTTCAGGATTTTTTTTTTAAATTATTTTAAGCATTTGATGCGTAAACATTTATTGTTGCTTTTATTGCTACTAAACACGAATACCTATGTGGCATCTTCCTCGTCTGTTGAAAGTAGGATTTTTACAAAATAATATACTTGCTTGAATCCTTATTGCAAACTTGTTAAGTGTAGATCTTATTCATTTGTCCACGTTTTCGCATTTCAGAACAGGAATCGTGGTTTGAGACAGCACAACTTAAAACAGTCAGTGTAACGTCTCTCGTTAAACTAAGTTATTGTATGTTCGTGATCAATACCACAATAAATCCAATTACACAACTCTGTCTTTTAATGATAGTGTAACCCACCTTTTATCTTCCAACGTCGGCCTGGGGAAAAGCAGAAAACTTGTACCTGCAGGTAAAGCGGCGAGGACTTGCAATCATACCGGAACTCTGATAATTATGTTTTCAAAGTAATAAAAGTAATAAAAACAAACAAGTTAATTTCTCATTCTTGAATGTAAATTGCTTCGGTCATCCTGGGGAATTTTTAATTTAATTATAGCTTGTGTAGTTATTGACTGAACAAGGAGTGTACATGGATAATGATAAACTTGGTATATTATTGTGATAGCACTACACTTCCGGTGACACAGTGAGCGTGTTTGACCTATGGCAGCTGGTAAGGTTCAAACTGCAGGAAAACGAAACGCAAATTCAGTGAAAAAGAAAGAAAGAAAGAAAGAAAGAAAGAAAGAAAGAAAGAAAGAAAGAAAGAAAGAAAGAAAGAAAGAAAGAAAGAAAGAAAGATTCAGTAGAAACTATTTTTGATAAGCTATTTTAAACGGCTTCAGATGTAACTTGATTACACAAACTTTCTATATAACTGTAGTAAAACATCTTATGGAGACAATGTTACTTAAAATATTTGACAGATATTTGGTAAATAAAAAATATAATAAAATACCTTAAAGTTAAGTGAATATTGTAACATAAAGCATAAAACACAACATATAAGTGCTGTGTATATTAACAATGACTTAGCATTTACGTTCCAAGAAAAACATGAAATTTAATGAATCAATCTTTCTTCAAAGTTTGTGTGCGTTAAAACTCTTAAACCTTGTCTCTATTAAAATTTTTATAAAAGTTATTAAAGTAAGCAATTACTCAAGGGGACTCATGCACATTCTAACAGTCTCAAAATGTTAGAAATATTCCTAATTCCTAATTATATTTTATATTTTATATATTACTGGTGCATCTAGTAATAAAAAAAATAATTTAGGAAAATATTATTTGCTTAGCTTACTTAGCAACCCATCTAGTTTGGGGATTTTGTTTTTTGCTCATACTAGTGAACAATCACATTGTCGAATGGTAGCAGTGCCATGTAGCAACATGGTCATCATAACACTCTGTTATGATAAATCAAAGTATTTTCTTTGAATTAGATTTTATCCAAATTTAGCTTGAGAAGCATGACAAAGTACAAAAATATAGTGGTATTTAAAAGGCGAGGAATTCCTTGTAAAATCAATTTCTTATAGGTAAAAATATTTCTCACAATTTATGTTTTGACACACAATTGGAATTAATTTTTATAGATTTATTAATATATAGATTTATCAATAAAAGTGTAATTACAAGGAGATAGACTTTAATATAAAACTTCACCATTCTGTGCTTGATTCAGCCCGGTGCAGTTAGTAATTCAGATACACCACAACTTAAGCCACAAATTGATTAATTGATATTTATTTCGAACAAAAAAGACTTATAACCAAATCTTTGTTCCATCCTCTCCACAGTCTGACACTTTCAGCCTCTTTGTGTGCTCTGATAAAGCTTCTGTAAATTATTTCTAGCCACATCAGTAACAAATGGTTAAGTAATATTGTTTTACTTTTGTTTTATCCTTTTTTAGTGACCATTGTTTTGAGGATGTGTTCAAACTATTCCTTATTAACTGAGCTTTAGTTAGCTTTATTTAAAAATGTTAAAGAGAAAGTGTAAGACAGTAAAATAATACAAATTTCACCAAATAATTCAACTTGTAGTTACAATACTCAAAATCCAACACAACAAAAATTGTATTATATTTTGCATCTGACATTAGCAAACTGAATTAATCTATGTAATGATTCACTTTGTAATCTAATCTCTTGAATATATCTATTCCATATATGTTTAACAAACTTTGAATGAGGATAATTATGCAACCATATGGAATTTTAATTATTGTCTTTACTTTAATGAATTTTGAACAAAAAATTATGTTTTTCAGCTGATTATATGCTGCTCAATTTCTTTGCTTTCAAAATGATTTATGATATAAAATACTTTGATTTAATAACCATCACGTTGTTGTTATCAAACCTCATTTTCTCACCAATATTTATGTGATTTTTATTAACAAAATGTAAATGTTTCCAATAAATAGGCTCCAGTTGAAAATGGCCCACATTTATGCAGCCACCGTACATTTTCATTAATGAAAGAAAAAAAAGAAAAACATAAAAAAATATATATTTAACACATTTAAATACGTTTCAAATAAGTTATTAGTGTGAACTGTTTCATACATGTTTATTGTGACCAAAAGGCTAGTCACAAATAACTGTATATACACGATTTTTTTTCCATAAATGTTGATTTAAATGTCAGAATTTGTGATCCTCTAATACTTATAAAATATACACACTCTGAAAAATGTAATGTTCGATTTGTATAGTGTATAGTATTTCATAAATGTCACACAAATTGTGATCGCTATCGAGGATTTACCAGCAGTTCACTTTAGCTTGTTCTAATTCCAATTTATTCATTTTATTCTTTTTAGTTTTTTTTAATTCTTCTATTTTAAATGTATGTTTTATGTTTCTTTTGTCCCTTGTTTTCAATGTTTTATGTAAAGCACTTTGCGTTGTCTTATACATGAAATGTGCTATACAAATAAACCTGCCTTGACTTGCTCTTGGCTTTCTTGTGAAAACTTGTGTTACTGTAGCCTTTTATGTAAAATGTAAGTGACCTTGTTGTGTTTTATTTTCTGTAAAAGCTATAGTTTAAGTCTAAAATTCCATTCAAATTGGTCATTAAATCAAAATTAAATATTAAATTATATGTTTTAACAATTATTTCCTGAAATGCTATGTTTAGCAGGGAATAGTAATACATTATGGACATTTTAAAACTGAGAAAAAGTTGTGTATGAGTCCAAAAGTAAAATAAAACTTGTTATTAATTATATTAAACATTGTTAAATATTTGTGTTAAAATACAATTAAGGTTGACCAAACTCCGAAATTAAAATATTGTAATTTTATGTTGCATTTATGCTCTTTATTATTTTCAGGATTTTTCCGTTATTAGAAGAAATTCGGCTGTTTGTCACCAGCAGAAAGTGGTCAAACTTCACAGAGGAAGTAGATGATTTATGCAAATGAAGGAGTTGAGGTTTAGCTACGCTGGTTGGGAGCCGCCCTTCATTCACCACATGGTTAAACCCAGAATGTACTCGCGCCACTTTCGCAATCTTACTACGATTCACAAACTCCTCGCAAATCAAAATAGTAGCACATGGTTGGGTATTTTGTCTTATTACAACTCTTAGCTGAGATTTTTTTTTCCTTCTCAGTTTTGCAGATATTGAAGAAACAATGTGAGTATACGGTAAGTCTGAATAAGTGAGTGAAGATGGTGGATTTTTAGAAGCTGGTGTCTTACCCCGCGCGTTATTGGCAAGAAACCTGTTGTTAGCCTTCACGGGAGATGCGTCAGGAAAGTGAAACGCTTACAGTTGTATTTAACACGGAACTCACGTTGACGTTTACATTAATAAATGTCTTAATTCGTCCGTTTCCGCATTTGAAAACAACGTTGTTAAAGGCGCATGGCAACCTCTCCTCCATGGTTGTAGAATGAGGGAGATTTGAAAAGCATGTGTTGCTGCTGCTGCACCTCAAGTCGGTACCTCGGGGAAGTGATTCGCACTCGTGCAAATTGTGCGGTACAAACTTTTACAGCAGCTGCTAACTGTTGGCTCTTGTGCTTAAACTGTTGATTACACGTTCCCGTAATTTCCCATTTTCTGTTCATTTATGCGAAGTGTCAGATTTAAAAGTGCCTCCAGAACAAAGCAGCAGCACATGGGATTGCAGCAGGCCGCGCGCCTTTGCAACTGAATTAGCTGCTAATGCTATCACACTGACTCTTATATGTAAAATGTCTTTATTGACATTAGTTTAACTGATCTCTGAATATGTAATTCAGAAGTTGTGTCCGTTGTTAGCACACCGAATCAAATGTGTTAAATGCAGAACCATATATATACTATGGATGTTAAGCTAGCTTGGCTAAGGCAAGAATATGTATCGCTTCTAAGTGGATGAAGTGTGTTTGGAAACAAACACTATCATCACACTTTTTCTGTCCTTAACACTATTAGCTTTATGGTGACTAATTGAGCACACTGGTAAATATCAGATTAAGACGTTTTGGGGGTAGCTAACCGTAGCAGCATGTTTCATGCGCTAGCCTGTTCTGCTAGCACATGCAGGCTGTTTTGATGGAGCCTGTGTTACTGCTAGCTTGTCTGTTGGATTGTTAAGTGTGGAGTAGGTCTGATCACGCGTGGTGCGTCGAGTCGGTATATGTGTAGACATATTACACATTTAGTTGTAGTTTGTGTTTGGTCGTTTTTGTGTTTTTGTTATAATTGGTTTGAGTTTTCTATAGGGTAGAGATAAATTTATTATTAAACACTAAAACCAAGCACTCCTGGGCGCCATGTTAGCGCGTGGGGGAGGGGTGCAGAAATGCGGCTGTAGACCAAGTGTTGCTGTCCTCAATCGGTCCGGGTGCAAACCCTGCTTTCGATTCGAACTTTTAAAAATATTACGTATTTAGAACCATTTCCTGCATACATGTATTTCTTTTATTTTAAATGTTTTTTTTAATCTGGCCGTTTTTTTAACGTTTGGATAATTTGAAAGATATTTTAGGCGTAACTGAACAAATAATCAGTCTTCAGAATCTTTGAATAGTAGACTTAGTCTTATGGGATTTTATTTAGCTTCACTGCGAGTTTAAAGTCAGATGGCATCAGACCCCATATTAAACAGTCTCGGGACCTATTGTGTTTGCAAACCTTCAGTTTAACAGTAAAACTGTTTTGTAGAAATATGCACAGGATATCAGAATTACATGGCGTATTACATGAGATACTGAATTGAATCACTATCCAAGATTTACCATCAATTTTAAATTTTACTTTCTAGGTCCTAAATGTGAAAGTATACTAGTATGTTCTATGATTTATCTTCCTTTTGAAAGTGTGTTTTACAAATACTGTTGTGCCTTTTTATCAGGTTGTCTTGCAAACCTACAAACAGCTCTGCAGCTAACCTGAATTGGGAAGCTTTTGTTTGCAGTCCCACATTGGTCATTCTGGATGGTGGCCAATTTTACTGTTCTATATAGTCAAGTAAAATTTGAGTTTATGATTGAGAGCAATAATTTGGTTTAATTACAGTTAATGGTCAAATGTAAGATAATTTTATCCCACTTATTTATTTTATTTATTTATTTTTTGCAGATAAAACATGTACAGCACTGCTGTGATATTTGACTTTCAGTTATTCATTGATAATGTCATTATGAGCTCACATATACATTCTGTTTAATGAAGGATGTTGAGTGGCCTAATAAGTGATTACTGGTGCTGACTCTCCACCCACATGCCACTGATTAATTGTAGCATAAGAAATCAACACAAGTACCTTTTTATAATGGCTGTCTAACCTTCATGTAAAATGAGACACAATGACACATTTGCTTATTCAGTCTTCATATTTATCCAAAGATTAATATAACTAATAGTTATGTAGAAAGGTTCCAGCTAACTTGAATAATTGCAGTCAGGTGAACATGTACACTAGGAGTTCATCAACCTATTCAAACTGCTGTGGTTTTTAGTTTTGATTATTGATTCTTATATACAATAAAATGTAATTAGTTCAGAGCTAGATGAAATATGGCTTGCTAGCTTTTCTTCAAGGCTGACAAAACTGACAACGATTAAATTCCACCACTTTAGAAGGCAAACATGCTGTGATAATATACACCCTCCTTCTGTTTTCATGTAGAAGGGTTGCTAAGAAAATAGCTATGCTAGAGTCCAGGAATAGCACAATATAAAAACCTACAGGCTGTATGTTTATTATACTCATTATGCTTGATCTCAGCTGGTCAGTTTATACTTTTTCGCAGTCTTTGTTCTTGTAACATTAGCTGTACTTGTATCTTCTGGTGTTGATTGATCCTATTATATATGTCTGTAAAGGTAATAAAACCTAACCTCACCAGGTCTTAAAATTTGGTAAATGCATAAAATGTTACATAAATATATTTAATCAAAAACTAAGCCAAAATTCAAGTTAGAAATTTGGAAAAGCAACTACATTCTTCCACAGAAAATAAGAGAATAAATACCCACCAGGTTCTTAGACTTAAATACATGTGATTCATTATTATAGAGGCTGTCCACATCTTAGAAGTGTGGTAGTTTAGAGCATTTAGATGAACAATGTTAACGAGTAAAGACTTCACTGATCTTAAGACATTTTTAATGCTCATCAATCTGGAAAAAGGTTATAAGACCATTTTCAAACTCTGGAGTCTGTAATCGGGACTGTCGTGAAAGGTGGAAAACGCTGGAGGCGTCTTCTCGAGAATGGAGATCCCAACAAGATCAGACGATTAAGAAACCCAGATCGGCAACATAGTTGTGAAAAAGATCAGGATTCTGGACCGAGATTGCGTTTACGCAGCACGATTCAAACAAATCGGACCTTTTAAATAATTACTCCCAGCAAGAGGCGGCACTGCAGCAGGAATTACTGAAGAGGACTTGTTTCTCTTTTGGTTAATGCAGAACAACTTCGGTTTCTAGTACATAACTAAATATGGAGCTGCATCAGGTCTTAGCGGTCTTGAGTTGATTATTTTTCTATCAGAAGTTTTACAGAATTTTTCCACTTCTGACCGTGAGCCATTTCCCCTGTTCAGAGCTGCTAAACACCCCAGATGTGCTTATGTTTTGGTTGTTTACCAGCAATGCTGTGCATTGAATCCACAATGCAACTTCATTTCGTAGTCTGCTTCCTGTATTTGGCCCGCTTGAAGCGGACCGAGTCCGCTTCTTTGATTCAAATCAGAATTTGTTGCGCATGCATTATACCCTAAACGAAGCAGACTTTCCCAGCAAACAGGCTCAGATTCGAGTCAAAAAGGCTGGTGTGAATGGGCCCTTAAGTGCTAGGAAGGCTGTAATTGGACAAATGCCTGCAAGTCTCAATTAACTGATGCAGTGTTGAAAGTAGTTGGGCCAGAATCCCTCCATAAATGTTGTTGAACAGAAAATTATTATTTCAAGTAATTGCTGCTGAATGTTGTTTTACAAGCTATTGCAGTTCAGAGCATATGGAACCCAAGTGATCCAGCCACATTTTTCAGGGTGGTAAACAGCCCCCATGAGGAAAAACTGCACATAAAAGCTCGACAAACTTGGGGCTTCATTGTCATTCGATTGCTCCATGCTTTATTAAACATGTTAAAAGTTTCTAGTTTTAATAGTCGTAACTTGCTTAAAGTCAAATCTGACTTATCTGATTCCAGTGTCGGGAATTTTTAATATGCTTCTTATATAAATACATTCTTTTTCTTTTAATTGAAAAGTAAATTTGTTGCATATCTAATCTTGTATAATTAGAATTTCTAAATTTCTTTACAATTTTTAAAGTGCACAATAAATTAATCATAATGTCCGGTTCTGAATTTGAATTGCTGACTTGTTCTCTCTTCTTTTTTTTTCCTTTCTGTGTTCTATGTTCGTCTGAATCTCCTGGATGGCCCTTGTGGATTTTAAGGCGGTGCAGTCTGTGAAAGAAAATGCCACATGAACAGTTTCAAGTCACTGTAGTGTCAAAGTGCTTACAGTGCAGGTAGTTTTTTTAAATCTACTGCAGTGAAGGCACTTTCAGCACTGTTCTGATAATGTGAACTAAAGAAGTTGGTTTATTCACTGACACAGCTGGTTCATGCCAGTCATGAATAGATTGAATGCAACTACATTTGTTTAGGCACATCTGGCAGGACCTCATCTTGGTGTGAGGTTTGGCCCCTGCTGTTCTGCAGCCAATCATTTTTAAGGGAAACATGCTGTATTTGAGGAGTTTTTAATTGTGAATGTCATCTTGGCTTTTATGAAAGCTGTTTATCCTGCGTAGCGTAGTTTTATCTAGTTTCTGTCATAAAATGGACTTGATAAAAATTTATCATGCAATTGTTAAATAGATGTAATAAACTCATCCTCCTCTAGTGCTTATGCTAAGGTGCATCTAGTGCAGATAGTGAAGTAGACTAGCACCTACTGCCCTAAGTGCTCCTTCTGGCATAAGGAGCTAGGACTCTCATCTGAATGTTTACATAAACACGGATTTAATTGTGTCAGTTCTCTGTTAGTTTTGCATAGTTGCCCTGCAAGAATAAATAAGTTGTGCAAATCTATGCAAAACTGATGGTGACCTGTGTTTTCTTCTAAATCTAGCCTGAGTATGGTGGCTGGTCATTCTGGTTTCCACCACAGCTGTTAATGAGGTAAAACAGGTTTCAGTAGTATTAAAGTGCTTATAGTGCAGGTAGTTATATGAAATTCTACTGCAGTGTGAGCACTTCAAGTACTTCTAGACTTCATCTTCACAGAAGGCTGCAGAGATGGCTTATACGTGTGGGTCTCTGGTTAGTTTTGCTGGTTTGCTTTCAGCTTTTTTTAATGTACTGCTGTGCAAATCCATGCAAAACTGATCATAGAACTGAAATGAGTCTATCGGAAGTGGTCCCTTTCTGTGCAGGTTGGGAGAGGTCGCAGTGCTTGTGCTTGTATGGTATTGCACTTGTCCCGGCCTGTTGAGGACATGGGAATTGTTCTGCTTCTTGTAAAGGATGGATCTCACGTGGAACTCATCCTCATTGTACCACTTCATTCAGTGTGGATTATCTCAATATAGGTTCACTGTCTAGTTAAGCCAACTTATATCTCTCAAATGATTATTGTGAAGAAGTTATTTGGTTTTACCATCTGATATAAATATGTAACATGTAAATATTTGATTAAAAAGTGGTCTTAAGATTTGCCTGTTTCCTCTGTCAAATATATAACCCTGCTTACCAGTTTGCTGTGGAGGTAGATGTTTTATTTAGTTTTTACTCAGTTTTGCTCCATTGTTCTCAAGTTACAAGCTGCTTTCAAGAAATTTGTAAACTCAAACAGGAGCTCAAATTCCTTTTGAGCTTTTTAGAGCTCTCTTAGAACATTATCTGTTGAATCTTAAATATAATTGAAGGTAAGCTATTTAGAATGCGATTGACAAGTTGAATGTTATGAGGTATGAACCTAGTATTTTGGATGCTTCCAATTATTCTGGGAACAGGGACATTTTACTGAACATTAATAAATATAAGGTGTAACTACACTGCAAATATTTCAGAACACTACTATGTCTATGTACACTTTAACAACCGGTTCTGTGAAGGCAATAAATGGTGTTTGCGTGTTTAGATGAGGCAAAACCCTCTTGCTTCTCTACCTTTTCTTAAATACTTTTGTGGGATATTTTCATTCAAATTGCAGTAACCATTTCCTCCACCAGAGGGAGGTAGACACAAAGTATAGGTGTGAGGGGGCAGTGTGTCAGACTGAAGTGCCATTCAATGTTTAAAACATTGATCCCCCTGAGATTTGCCTCTACTACAATTTGAATGTTTTTAAGAAGACAATAAATTGTTCCTTCTTACTCATCACTTAATGTCTTCTAGTTTTACATCAGCCTTTCATTTTAATTTTATTCTAAAGAGTGATTTATTTTGTCTGCTTATGAACTGCCTTATTTTACCTAAATTCCATTGTTATGATCAATGCATTACAGATATCAACAAGCTGAATGCTTTACCTCACCTACACATAAAAACACAATATCCAGCAAACCACTAGTGAATGAGCAGAGGTTCTATTATTTCTATTTCTATTGATTTCTATTATTTGCTGTTGTATGGTAGGCTGGCAGAGGGAGCCATTCACTGGAGTGTTCACCTTTCATTACACGTCCTCTGCTTGACAGACAAGATAAATGGAAAACATTAAGAGAGGACTTGAACTCAGAGATGCATTTCTGCTTGTCAGTCCATGCCTTCGTGCTCTAACAACCTCTATTTACGTTGATGTCTTGGAAATCTCATGCCTTTATGAGACTTAGATTGCTACGTGATTGTGGGTTGTCAGGCAGGCAGCACCTGGTGACTTCAAGTTGTTACACAAATGCAACCCGACTTTGTTACAGAGATCAATGCATTCCTCCGTTTTGTAAAGACTACAGAATATTTGAATGGAGCACTTAAAGGAATGTTTATGATAAACGTATACATCTCAGCTCCTTTTATAAACATGTAATATATATTTCAGCCATAACAAAAATGACAGTTGGTTTGTTCTTTGGTTCAGACTAAAATATCTACCCATCTTACCTTAGAAGTTCCTTGATAGATTACCACATAATTTCAGACATTAGCTTTTCCCAGAGGGTGAATCCTAATGACTTTGTTGATCTACTGACTTTCCCTCTGTTGCTGTCACAAGATTGATATTTATGAGATTGCGTGAAATGTCAGAAATGAAATTCAAAATGAATTTTCTATCACGTTGCTGACCCCAAACTCCCTGACATCTAACACCATCAGACCAATTACCTCTAAAACTAAGCTACTGCCATCACCCTCTTCAACATTATTCCAAATGCTTATCAGCAAATGTGAGCATGATGAGAAAAATGGTGAACTTTACGCCTGTTTAATGGCAGCAGCGTTATCATAACCATTTTAGCATGTCGACATTATAGCTCAAAGCATCACTAGATGTAGAAGTTCAGACCTTTATATTTCTGTATATTAATCTGATATATCTTTAGCTTAACTTTTCAGTTGATTAGTTTTACTGAAGACTGAACAAATGATCAACTCTAATCTACTTGATTGTCATTTTCAGTCATCTTACAGTGTGAGTGATTTTTCCACAAATACAAAGACTGGAGTTTATTATAGTTTCATGAATTTCTGTGACTGTCTAGTCAATTTGGATCATTTCACCCAAACGTTTTGCATGCTATTGTATCTGTTCTTGGGTTATCTGTCCATCGCAATGGGAAACGTGTCTTTGCTCTTCTAATTAAGATACAGTCCTCTCAGTGCAAAAGTCTTTAAGCCTCTCTGTGTGATTCTGTTTCATCTCATAGACCTCTGTTAATCTACATTTAGAGTCAGCTCCTCCATATCTCTATCCCGCTCCTTCTCCATTTATGGAAAGACTTAATAGAAATATTTACTAGCTTCTTAACTCCTGACTGGTAACTGTTTTCCAGTCCAAGCTTATGCAAAACTGACCCATGATTGTGAACGATCATCGCCCTTGCTGTCCTCTGGATGAGTGGAGATGATAAAGAACCCACCAGCCAAATGGACGAGACATTCTTTCATTCTGTATCTGGATGCAGTGTGCTCCCCTTTCATCTGAGTACCAAAAGAAATCACACACACACACACAAACATAAAATCAATATGCCACGATTCCTTGAGGATCAAGCTGATGGAAGTCTGTTTGTGCACTCTTCAATTGTTTGGTTTCCCTGGTGTCATTATTGTTGTGAATTTGTCAAGGATTACAGAGAAAGAGGATGTATGAGTAGAAATATGCATCATTCTTCATGGAGATTTTGTTGTTGCAATTTCATTAACATTTTAAAGCCCTCTCATCTCACTAGAAAATCTAAAATATTTAATCAACAAAAGTCCTGAACACAGACTCTTGTACTGATAGTAATAAGCCAAACACAACTGTATCCATTGTGGCCCTCATGATATTCACAGTGTAGCTGATGTTTTTTTTTTGTTTTTTTTTTCCTTTTTCTAATCTTAAAATCTCAAACATATCGGTCTTTACAATAATAAAAGAATTAGGTGTCTAAAAAGATTGTAAATTTTTTATGAAGTGTGTTTTTTATTATTGTTGGTATTGTTTTTTTTTGTTTGTTTGTTTTTATTATTATTATTGCTGATATGGACCGATGCATCTAAAATAAAGAGTAAACAGGTTAAATGGGCGTGGCTGAATTTAGAGAAACCTGGTTATCTCCTTCTAGTACTCGCACAGCTGATTGAATATTCAAAAGAGACCTTGTGAATGTTGATGTTTTGTCTCAGGGGATGGTTTAATTCTGCTAACAAAAAAGCCTGTGTCAGGCACACTGCTGAGGCTGCACTTCGCTACTGGCATTCACTCTGATGGGGGTCGGTTCCTTCAGTTGACCTCTGTGAGTTAACCATGGCTCTGTTTCTCGGATCGTGCCCGACCCAAGAATGAACTCCTGCTTTAAGTATGCATATGGCACACCGCAGCTGTCAATTTATGCTAATGCACTCTTGAATTAGCCATGAAAAACAATTAATTTTCTGAGCAGGTTGATGAGCAGTTTTCACAAGGAGCTTTACAACATTCTTTTCTGCTGGAACATTTGCTGACTGTGTAGCTTGTGAAGTGAAACATGGACTGGATTCAAATAAAGTACATTCAAGATAAAGAAACGGTCTCTTGCTTACTTAATAAACAGCACATATTCTTGAGCTTTTACAAGGCCAACAATGGGCTTTTGTAATATATTTGAGTTAGTATTGATTATATAATTAATTGTTAATTCTTAACAGTAATGCACATTTACATCTCTTGCAAAGTAGCCAGAATCATACATTACACATATTGAATTTCAAAAAATCAAGTCTACAGTTTATGATATTCATATAGACACAATGAAGATCAGAAAATCTGCTGTTTTCATGTGACATCACACCCAAAATGTTTTAGAATAAGAATAAAGAATATAAGTTTAAAACTCTAAGATACCTTATATTACCACATATTACTCGTGTTGGTGTCACTTAACCAGAAGCATAACAAGCAAGTATCAAACTGTATAAACTTTAAAAATGTTTTATTTTTTTTAAATAAGCATATCCATGTTCTTTAAACTACTAATCCTAACAACTTGTAGATGAGAGAGATAAGAGATTAATTGGGAGAAGGAGAAAGAGTGAAAATACTGATGAAAACATTGCAGGACAAGAATCAAACAAGCACTCAGTTGCATGAAAGTCTGTAGATTAATACCATCCACCAAACCCAACTTACAAAAGTAATAATTATACAAGTAGACAAAAGATCAGAAGCGCAATAAGAGTGGCACAGAAAAGGAAGGAAAGGGAAGAAAGGAAAATAAAATAACTATACTTTTTAAGCCTTTATTAGGACACGTCTCTGGGAAGATCCTTCCTGAGTAAAACTAGTGTGTATAAAATGCTGAAAAAATGCTGAAATGCTCCTTTATGTAAGTTAGCAAGTAGGTCATAGCCAATAGCAATCTGTTGGAATTCATTGTGACGGAATAGTTTTTGTTTTTGTTTGTTTTATTTTTTTTTCTTTAATCCACTGCTAAGCTGATCACAAAAATAGAACTCATCTTAGAACTTTTGTTTTAAAGGAAACATTTTTTAATAAAGTTACTGTCTTCTGAAGATTTATTTAATGTCAAACAGACTGTAAACAGTACCAAGTTGGTAGGGCTAATCTTGTTTTGTCTTTAGATAGTTTTGGATATCAATAGTATTTTAACCCATGCAATTAAAAATAACAGATAATAAATATTTAATTGACAAAACAACAATACACCCAACATGAGCACAAACTTTGAATAAAAAGAAAATGTGCAATAGGGGTTGATAAAGTAATAATAAAACAAGTTTATAGTCTGTGAGTTTAACTGTGGCCAATTTAAGAAAGACAATAGGAAGCTGCAGTATCAAGCTGAGGTCCCTAAAGGCACTGCTGTGGTTATATAGAGCTGCTAAATCACACATAATGTCTTTAAACACACCACTTCACTGATACCAATCTGTGTCCCATTTTCACTCACCCTTGATGTCACCTGTCTCTCATTTTCTGTCTTTGGGGAGTCAAAGTTCCCTTTGGCGCCAAAACCTGTCCAATCTTTTTTCATCGGCCCAACTAATTTTCAGTAGGTCAGCCAGTAAGATGAACTGGCAGAGTTTTCAGCACTGCAGATGTTAAAGCACCAACTGCTCTGCAGCTTCTGGCTCCGAAGCCTGAGAGACAATTTTAGGGTTGTTAGTGAAATGACGGGAGTATCCATTTCATATTTGGGATTGAATACTTTATAACAAGTAAACAGTCATGGATATATGAAATAATGCTATCTTTTGGTGTATTTATGATACACATAAAATTAAGCTCTTCAGAAATAATCTGTAATATAGCAGCCATCTCTTAGGAGGGATTTTTGTCCATATTGCAGTATGGAAGTACATAAGGCATTTGTCTTTTTTTTTTTTTTTTTAGTGGATTTAGTGAAACTGGAGGGCAATTAGGCTGACTACAGTTTTGCAGATTTAGGTTTAAAAAAAAAAGGCCTCACAGGACAAATGGTAGTGAAACATCTGCGAGTATTACATCAGTGTTATATGGTGTGAATAATCCAAAATGCACCATCTGCACCACCTTTCTGATCTTAATTCGCACAAAACCCAAATTTCATTTGTGTTATCCTGTCAGAGCTTTTTAACTGACGCTATTTAATAGCAGTTTGCTAATTCAGGGGCTGCAGGGAGCTGTAATGTAAGGTGCAGCAGGTTCATTGCACTGATAGCAGCTGCTTACCACTGCTGGAAACAGGTTGATGAGAGCGATGGGACTGAACTAAGAGAGTGAAGTTGTGGGCTGTAAAACTGAAACAATGAGGTAAAGCAGCACTCCATAAGGTGTAGTGTTGCTTTCCTATAACTTTAACTATTTCATAACATTAAAAAGGCTTTTTAGCCATTTAAAGGAAAGTTCAAAACAACAAACGTTTACAATTTTTAGACTCTTTATGCTCTGTGGCGTAGTGAGCGATAATAATCTGAAGCAATCATTTTTGACAAGATAATAATAAAGAGATGAAGCCAAAACAGGAAATCAGCAACTTCTGTGTAATTTCACGCAACTCTTTTCAATTTTTGCAGTACTTTTCTATCAGACTGGGCTTTGTGGGAGTTTACCTGGTGGATAACTGCATGACAGAAACTGGGAAACAGGAAGCAGGCTGCTTCCCATGACAAACATAGCAACTGTTTACAGAGGGTTTCTGAGTGGCAGATGGTGGATCAAGTGAAAGCTACTGTAACACAGACATTCTTTCAATGTATTTAGCCTGAAAACAAAAAAGAATACTTAAAGGTGAAAGTCCTAATTAAAATTGAAAACTATACTGCATAATGGTGAATTTTACATTTGGTAGCTGTCCACTCAGCTCTGAAGAGATTATGGGACTGTCTATCATTTATTTACAATTGACTAATCCGTTTTTATTAAGACAGAATTAACATAATGTCACATCCTCTTGTGCTTAGTGTTTACTTAGTGAACTGAAAGCTTATTCTCACTTTTTGAGCAATAACGCATTGGCTGACTCATCCTCATGGTGTTATATTGTTTCTGCTGGCTTACAGTTTGTTCTCGTTTACACCAATACTATTAGTCAACAATAGCATTGTACATTAATTAAATGTCAAGACAACTCTGTGTCTGCCAGTCTAAAGGGATATTTTTTTGAGAAATGTGTTTTTTTATTTCCAAACAAGATAGAAGATTGCTGCAACATATTTTCAGTTGATTCTTATTTTTTATATTGTGAACTTGTGACAGCATTATATCAAATAAGGGACAGACAGGCTTCAATTTTCAAAAAACCAAAAGTGATTGATAATTTTTTTGTTTTTACACACATGTATTATCTTGCTCTACAATACACTTTCAAGACCCCTAAGTCAAAATGGGAATTATTTCCCAAGGTGGTCTGCATGAGAGATGATAGGATGTTGTGGGATTTCCAAACACAGACCCACAAAATGGTAATAGCCAACCATCTGGCAGTGTGATCATGGATAAGCAGCAGAGGAGAACTGTTGTGATCGACGTAGCCATCCTGAATGATGGCAATATTAGGAAAATGGAACATGAGAAAATAGAGAAATAGCAAGGGCTCAAGGTACCAAGGCTAGAGGAAGTTTGCAAGGTGAAGGTAACAATATGATCATTGGACAACTAGGGGCAGTGTCCCCACACTGGAGTAGTATCCAGCAGATACCAGGTGAAATGTCAGACATCTTAGTCCAGAACAGCACAATCTTAAGAACAGTTCTGATAACTAAACAGGACCCTCACGCTCTCAGGGTTCTGGTAGAGGACCCAGGCTTGAGATGAACAGCCACCCACCACACCCAGATGAGACAGGTGTATATATATATATATATATATATATATATATATATATATATATATATATGTAAATGTACTCTTACTATACCCCTTACAGTACACCCTATTATACTCCCCTGTCACCGATGTTTTAATTCTATATGTAGATGCATATTGCTGAGGACAGGTTTTAGCACTTGCAATAAGCCTCACACTTCACTTGCACAGTAAAGATGTATTTACAGTCCCAATGTGGCCAATGAATCATATAATTTGTCATCACAGTGATTCCCCTCCAAGCTACGATTAGATTACAGTGTCTCCTAATTACTGATTTTGAATTTGCATAATTCTTCAGCTCCATCTTCTGAAAGTTTACAGGGTAAATCTGCAAGCAATTATCTGTCACCATCCTCATTCAGGAGAATTGACTGTTTGACCCTGCTTGTCTAAAAATCACTCTTGACACCCATATTCCTTTTGGCAATGTCAAATGAGACAGCTGGGGCTAACTCTAGATGACACACATCACTGACTCCTGCTAAAGATGTTCCATTTGTCAAAAATAAACTAATATTTCCTTTCAGCAATTGCTCTCTGCTCCACTACATTTCATATTTGCTGCAAGGCACTTCTAAGTGCAAGGAAAGATCTCTGTGGTGCACATACAGTGCAGAACTGGTAAGGTCTTTGTCCTTGATGTAAGAGTGTGAGCACAAGTGTGAGCTAGATTTAGTGGTTGCAGTTTTGACAAGATATTGGCAACATTGCCACACTGAGTTCTGAAAGACGTTAAGTGGTTTGCCTACCAGAGAGATTGCCATCGCAGTGTATTTGACCAGACGCTGTGAAAACTTCAAAAAGTTTATCATGGCCTACATCAGTGGTTACAATGCTGTGCTCATTTAACAACAAAAGACAAAATGCTGCATATTGCACTCTTTCTATGGACTTTACCCCATAATGGTACATCTCCGTAGAAATTTGATTTATTTTATGCATGCAGACCAGAGAACTTCAAAGAAAGAATGTGTGGGATTACATAAAGGAGGCTTACAGAGCTTATTGATGAACTAGTGGGTGGACTGTAGGCATATCTAAACATGACAAGTGTGCATATATAATGTGTTTTCATGACAAAACAAATAGATTTAATTACACTAAATGAGTTTTTGCCACAAATAATTGCGTGCAATAATAATATTTTAGTGTACAATTACATAGAGCTATTGTAAACAAAATAATTTACTTTAAAAATTCATCTTTAAAAAAAGATGAATTCTGATTCTCCAGATAAAGAGCTGCTGTCCAAAGCATACAATATATTATATTTGGATTATAAGTGAAGAAACACATCTTTCTCAGTAACATAAAAAATCATTATTCATTTGCCAATGGTCTTTTATAAAATAGTAATGTATAAAACATAGATTTAAACTTGTGCCAAGTTAGAAACTGTATTTAAACAAACTTCATTTTTATAAAAAAGTCTCTAGGTTGGAAGTGCCTCAGGCAAGGCAAAGTTTCAGAAGAAAATATGTCCATTCATGAGTTTTAATATGAAAAAAAGGAGTGAAGAAGTTTACTTGAGGCATTTTTAAATTATAATAGCTGTTTTTTTTAATCTGTTAGAATAACAAGCTTTATCAAAAAGAAATAAAAAAAACAAAGTTTACCTTAACAGAATATCTGTTACCTGCATGTTGGCAATAGATCCTTTGCAGTCTATGGATTGTGGCATGGGGGCTTTGTGGACTCGGCTCTTTTGAATGCATCTGGTCCCAGCAGATGTGTATGTGTGGTGTTTTGAGGCTGAGTGAACAGCTCTGACTCTGTCATATTCTTTTAGAAGTTGTGTGCAGGGCCCACTGCTGCCTGCATGGGAAGGCTGAAAGGTAGTGTCATAATTTAATCAACATACTGATTAAAGGCTCAAAAAGCTAAATCATTTCACCGCATGGTTTGCTGTTGTGTGCTGCCTGTAGACCAAAACAAAGTGTGTCATGAGCCACACTTTCCTCTACGTTTTCCTCCAACCCCAACTCTGCTCATCTGTGAACAAATGTGAAAAGTGCAAACACACAAAGCAAAACAATATCACCAATTTGTGAAACATGTCGAAGTAACTTATAACGTTTATGTTATTATTTACTGTCCAGGAGAAGAGCTAGCTCTGAGTCAAACTGTAGCCTCTTTAGCTGTTAGTTGTTGATCATGTAGAATGTGTTCTCCACTTTGGAAATAAAAGGCCAACGTTAATCCGGGTTTTGTCCTTTACTTTATCCAACAACTTTGCTAACAACCATAGTTTGTTTTTTTTAGAGGTAATGTCGCATCCTGATCTTCTACAGGTGAACATTTTGTTCCGGGCTCCACTATTTCGCTTAGAAAATATATGCTGCCATTGATTACTTGCTGTAGCCTTTTATAGGGAGGGAAGGCCGAGGGCTCAGAGAGGAGAGAGGAGGCGACGATTCACATGAACATACATGAACACGAGGACGGACCGGCTGGTAAACACGGGACTGGAGATCATCACAGAGAGTCGGTTTGTTTAAATTACACCACTAGTTAATTCCTTCAATCTAAAAATGATGAATTCTTGCATACTACCCCTTTAAGCAATGTAATTTCATCAGTCCTACATTGGCTCTGGACTAATAAAGGTGATAATGTTTTACACATACTCCTTAAGGATAAAATGCATGATCCACTTGCTTCCATATTCACTTAATATTGCTATTACTCTTTTGAATATGCACATTCTTTTTACAAGAATATTTTTATGTCATTTCATTCTAATGATTTAATTTCATTATGTGATTATTAAAGATGTATTAAGTTAAATTTCATTAAATTGATTGAATTTAGTTATATTCCCTTCATACCAGTGTGGGTTTTCTCCAGGTTCTCCAGCTTTCTCCTACAGTCCAAAACATACATCGTCTCTGAGATTGTGCTGAACTGGCAACTTGTCATGTGTGTAGGCTGTCTCTGTTGCCTGATGGTGGTGGAAATAGGCATCAGCCTACCATGCAGATGTGAACTGGATAAAGTTGGTGTAGAAAAAAATTTGTTAATTCATTTTAGTTAAATTTAATTTTCTGTATTTTCTAATGCAATTAAGTAAGAAAGTTTTGTGGCTAAGAGAGGTCTGGGAGCTCTTTAATTAAAATATGTTTGCTTAAAAAATAAGGAATTTTCTGTGTAAAATTGTTGCTTTTTATGAACACACAGACAGAAAGTCACTTAGAAACACAGTAGAACATGACAACAGCACGACTTTTACTTTAGTCTCAGCCTGAAACTTTAATACCTAAATGAAGAAATCTGATAATATAATTATTGTTATAAGTAAATGCTTTTCTTCAAGCATAAAGAAGTTTGTTTCTTACAAACAAACCATAATTTAATTAAAAGTTTAGGCCATGCTCAGAATGTTGAGACAGTGCTTCAAAGTTGTCAAGTGTATCAAAGACTCCTTAAGGTCCCCCAAACCACATTCAAAGACTTTTTCATTTTTGTTGCAAGCAGCCTGATGTTTGAAATTGAATGTATTCTTGATGAGGGGAAGTTGGGAATTGGCTGGCTGTCAGATCAGCACTATTATCTGCCTTTTAGGTTTGAAGAAAATTAGACTCGGAGTCCCCAAGGTGCTTGGACCCTTGCATACTAGCAGTGAAGAATTCTCATAGCGTGTCACTTCCTTGATGGAAATTCACTTTAATCAGAAGAAGATTCGCTGCCCCCACTGGATTTGTTCAGAGCTTTTTGATTTGTTTTTCCGGTATGTTAGATAACACATTTTCACCTAAAACTTATTAAACTAATCAATAAAACACCAGTTATTAATCTGGTGCAGGCACACATCAGTGCTATTCAGCTAGCCAACCTGAACACACAAGTAAAGCAAAAAATTGTAACATGCACCAACGTCATCACAGAAACGTGATGTTTAAAAAAAATTTGAGAAATAGGAGATGATCAGCATTCAACATGTAAATAACAGTGAATCAAAAAGCACACATCTTGAGCATTTAAATATTTTGTGTAAATTGTGTTTATCTTGAGAGATATACCACAGTTTGGGGTGATGGCTGAGGTAGAGCAAAATTCTCCTGCAGATGCATCTGTGAAATATACCATAAATTTTTGCTGGCCTTTGTCGAGGCACAGAGAAGCAGACATTTTCTTTTTCTGACATGTCTTGCAAAGCAAAGGGCGAGGCTGTCATCTAGACAATACAGAGAGCATATTCCTGGAGAGAAAAGTTTGACAATGTAAATATATTTTAGGAACTGAATTCTTCATTCATTCTGATGCCATGGTATAGTCTCAAAAAATAAAAGAAAATAAAAATAAAATAAAGCTGCACAAAGAATCTAAAATCTTCTGAGCATACTAATCTGGGTTTAAACTGACAATAATAGTATTTAATTCCTATATTGAAGATTTGTTAAAATATGTGTAACTAACATATGGAACTATTGGGTGAAAGCATAAATTACCCAAAAATCCAAATTTAGAATTAAAATATTGAAATGAATGGCACATTATAGTCTACTTCAAATAATCTGATGCAATTGATAATATGTATAATAGATATCATAAGTGATATGTAAAAAGAAGATATTTTATTGTGCAAATGAGAAAACTTTAAAATTAATACACAAAAAATTAGATTGCTGATATTAGATTTTAGAATTCTTGAGTCAAAGGAAATGCATTTACGAGAACTAAATGCAGAACTATTTCTATCCATCAACTGAGTGGATAGAAAATCTGAACAAGCAGAAGTTTAAAATGCAAAATTATTCAGGAACAGACATTAAGATCTGATCTTTTTGTTTAACCGAATACAGTCTATTTGATCAGAATCCCAGAGCGAAATCGGTGCATTGAAATGCTCCTTAAAAGAATACATTGATCACAGGAAGGAATGATTTCTTGTGGTGTTTCATATTGTAACTGTTATTATTATTATTATTATTATTATTATTGTATAACATAAAGTGGCTCTATTATGCTCATTTCAGGTTAATTTATTTCAATATGTGAGTTCACAAGGGCAGGAGTCAATCTAACATTTTTCACATACCCTTTTATTGATTTCATATCGATCGATCAAGCCTTAATCAGACCCCAAAAACAAGAGCGAACAACTCAGCAACCCGCAGCAAAGAATGCAGTAGGACGTATCTATTTGGTAAATACTCTGCTTTGATATAACGTTGATTGCCGTCCTTGACTCACCTTATATATTTGTACATACCCCTGTTAGTAGGTGCACATGTAGCAAACATACCACAATGTCAACAGAGGTGGAAAATGGCTGCTGCCAAGAAATAGATGAGGTAATGATTCTATATGCTAACACTTTCAAGCATTGTTAAAAATTGCTCGCTTTACATCTATCTATTGTTTCATGTGGCTAATCAGCTAGATGTTTTAGCTTGGTTGTTAAATTTGTAACATTTCCATCTACAGTGTTGATCTCTAACTTTCTGGCCATCTTTACATGTGTGTTACTCCCTGCTAGCTATTAGGTAGAATGTGGGTTAATTCCTTTAGTTTGACCGTTGCTCACACACTATCAAAACAAAACAGACACCTTATTTGGTTTTACTTGGCTCAAGATTGGAAACGCGGTCCTTGATTGTAGAACCAGACCCTACTTTCAGCTAAAGCCTGGTCGCAAATCCCTTGTTGTTCTGGCCCCTATTCATCCAGCAGTCTTTGGTGAAGTGCCGGTCACAAATACAAACGTTCGTCCAACTCTGTGGCTGCCGTCTCAAAAACAAACTCCATCCATTGCTGTCTAGCTATTGTTCTTTCAAGAATTTGAACAAATGTTAGTTTCCCGCACAGCTGAAGAAGCATATCTTGTGTGACATGCTGACACTGAAAACGTGGCAGTCTCCACCGTGGTGTCTTTCGCCTACTGAGCAGTGAAAGTGGGTGTTTTTCTTTTTGTGAATGTGCAGAATCTGAAGAAGATGACCAATAACTGAAAGAACTAAAGCTCACATTCCTCTTCGTCTTAACATCTGAACTATCTGCAGCTTTGGTTCTGTCGCCTGACAAAATAACACACTGAGTCATGATAAGGAAACAAATTTTTGGCTTAGTAGCTGCTATTATCACCATTATTCATGGCACAACAGCAGTTGGAAAATAATTTCTATGTGACTCTTACATTGACTTACTCTCACTGACACTAGCCAGAAGCACTAGATTTTTGAACAGAGTGACTGACAGCCAATCACATCGCAAGAGACACAAGCGTGGAGTAAATCAGAACAGTTTAGATTGTTTACAATGCAGGACTTAAAGGTCCCATATTACACAGTTTTTCAACAAGTTCATATAAGTGTCAGAGTTCCAACAACATTGTTTTCAAAGTGTATTACTCCAAATTCAGTATTGGTCCTTAATTTCAGCCATTCCAAATGTGGCCCTAGTGAGTACAGGCTGTTGCTGTGTCTGAACCTTTAAATGTTCATGAGTGGTGCCACTCCACGCCTCTTTGTGGGAGAGGATTAGGGGTGAAAGTAAGCCGGTACGGTCCGGTACTGCGTATCACTAAAAGATTCACTGGGGGTACGCAGTACCAGGAAAATGGGAGAGCCTTATTCAGAATCTGTTACAACTGCACTCTGGGTCAGACAACAGATCCATTAGTAACATGCAGTTTTGAAAACTACTTTGTGTGTTTAAAAATTCCTTCATTCTAAATAGTTTCTGAACTGTCAGTGCTGTTTTAGACCATACTGGACGGAGCTTTGACCGGGCAATTCCCTCTCCTCCTTAAGGTTCTGGCCCTGTTCTTAGAGTCTTGTACTCTAGCATTTATTACCATGTGACACATTAAAAAAATTATAATGTAGTTTTCTGCTTCTGGGTATCTATTAGGGAACAGAAGACAAGTATCTGTATTATTTGTCATTTGTTCATACTTGTATATGTAAACAACATGAGCTTATATAACCAACCACAGCATAGTGAAATTTAGACTGTACACCCAAGTCTTATGTTTCCATTGAAGCCAAGTTGATCTGGAGCAAAATAAATTCTGAGTCTTCTACTGAGTAATTTTGATTTGGAATTGACTAAATGACAATTAAATATTTTTATATGATTCTTAACAAGAAAATTGGTTTCTTGAAACACACTTAAAGACCAGTCAGATAAATATGAATACTCATAATAACACATCCACATATGCTGTTTTCCACTTTTCCGTCCCTGCATTTGGCACTTAAGTAACAGTGCAGTTTTTAGCTTGGTCCTTCTCCTATGCTTCCATCCATGTGGTCTTATCTGTGCTTATAAGCCATCAGGTGTGTTGTGAAGGCTTACCGATTCCCAATGGTAATTTGACTCTCAATATACTTTCAGAACATCTTCCAGGTGCCCAGAGTAGTCCAAATCATTATGGTTTCTGGCAGATACAGAATTAGCAAAGGATTAAACCTGAGAGAAGCCAAAGAGTGTCAGGATTTAGTTTGTTTTTTTCCAGCTGGGTTGTTTACAACCCTCTGTGCTACAGTCAGTCTCCTGCAGACAGTAGAGATATTGGCGTCCAGGAATTTTTTTCAAGCCTATCTTTTCTCAAACTCATCTGCAGGCTTTGTGTGTCTGCCTTTGGAGAGCGGTTGACCACTATCCTTTGATGGACATTGATTGCATAAGCACTTTATCAATGAAATCCATTGGTATTCTGATAGTGCTGGTAGAGGAGTGTCAAAGCATTGGATGATGGTGTCACTAGAACAAAAGGGTTCTATATTAGTGTATTGTCTATTAGTTAGATTCCAAAGACCAGAGTAATCCTTTGATCTGAGCGATACTGCGTTTGTAATTAGCTTGTATTGATCCGTTCAGCTCCTGTTCATGATGGCATGGTCATGATGAATGTCAGTATGCTTTGCTGAATGAAAAAAACAGAACCCAGCCACATTTCTTAGGTTTAACTGGATTTTCTGTTGATGCCAGGTGCTTGGCAAAAAAATACAAAAAAGATATCATTACCAGTCTGCATCAAAGTCTTGGAGCACACTTGTTGCAAGATTTACAGCCCAGCAATGGTATCTCAATATGCCAATAAGAGATGCAACAACCCTTTATTCCTGGTAAATCGTTAGCATTTATGATCAGAAAAAATCTAATTAGCCAACTTAAGCAACATAAATCAATGTTCATACCAAACAACATTTTAAAATCATCTTTCAAACACCATGTCAACCAAATGGTTTCACAGTTTTGTAGTTTCTGTATTTAGTAAAGCTAAATAATGCCTGAAAGATGAGAGTTTTAAATAACTGTTTTATGAAACATCTGCAAAATAAAAGATAGTTTCTCTTAAAAGTCTCACCCCTTTTTTTCTACTTGGAAGATATATGAAGCCCTAATTGTACAACATGAGGCAAATGTCACCAAATTAATTTGTGCGAATGAGAAAAACAAGATGCCTGGTAATTTTATCATCAGTTTATTGTCCAGATGAATGCGCACATTTATTCATTTTGCTCTGTGCAATTAACATTAAATATTAAGTCGGGTCAAACACATGTCTTTAAAATTTCTCTGACATTTAGAGCCAAGCAACCCTGCACACATGGTCCCCAGGTTTTAGATTATTTATGAAATTTTTGTAGATCCATATCACTGACATTGACACAGGCTTCATCTAATAGTGTCTGCTACTGATTCATTATACTGCATTAGATGCCCTGGGAGGAGGAAAGGGGCAAAACCTAAAGTATTGCATAGCATATTACATCTGTCTTACTGAACATCAGTAGAATGAAGAAATCCTGTGAAGTTCTGAATGCAAACATGAAATAACAAATCACTGGTGGGAAATAAATGACTCATAACCCAAATGTAAACATGGAAGATACAGGAAAGGATAAATTTAAGGCAGTGATGCAAAAGATAAACAAACAGGTTAGTGTAATTCCACTTGCTCCATAAATGTCTGATTTATTGATGAGTGTTTGTTACTTTGCTGCCTGCAAGCACATCTACGTCTTTATTTTAATCAGGATTAAAATGAGTGTAAAAACCCAAAGTATCTCTGAATTTTGCAATTTGATATTTTAGATTCATCACGTTACACATCACGTGTAGTTTGTTTTCATTAGTCAGAATCAGAAAACTTTATTAATCCCAGGAAGGAAATTGAATTGTTGTACCAGCAACAACAGAACAGCAAGAACTGAAAAGACAAGCATTAATAAAAATAATAAACACATAACGTGTTACTAGTTATTATATATAGATAAATAGCAACATGGGCAACACACTGAAGCCCAGCAACATGGGGTTCAGTGTGTTGCTCAAGGATAAGGGCATTTCGGCATGGAGTCAGGGGAAGCCTGGATTAGATCCACCGACTTTCTAGTTGGTGGACGGCTGCTCTTCCTTCTGAGCTGCAGTCTGCCTGTCAGATAGTTGCATGCACTGTTGCCAAATTTGCAACTTTGTTGCTGTTTATTTATTTATTTATTTTATTTATTTGTTTGCTCCCAGCTGCATTCAGAGTGGGGGATAATTGCCTCTGTTTCAAAACCAGGCTGAAAAAATAAAAACGCGGCAAAGCTGCTGCTGGATGATCCAGGCTTACATTAGATACTAATAAAGAGTGTCAACAAAAACATTTAAAAATTTAAAAGTGCTGGGAGATGTTGCAGACTCTTAATCTACTATTAAATTATGTTTAATAAAACCAAACTAAAAAACAAAGAAAATATTGACTGGATAATTTATTATTATTATTATTATTATTATTTTTTTTTTTTTTTTTTTTCAGTTCTAAACATTTTTACAGTTGTCTTTTTGCCAACTTTTACCTTTCCGTCGACATTCCTCTCCAAGGCAGCATCCATTACAATTGTATTTACTAGGTTGATTACGCAAATTAGATGACAACATCATTTAGCGACTTTTAGGACAGCCAATAGCTACTTTTCTTACTATGGAGTTGGTAAGAGTGGCCGCATTTGCAAGCCAAATCTACCAGCAGATGTTAACACAAGGCTTCACACTGCAGGTTACAGTCATGCTGCGCCCAATTGATGTAGTTGTAGTGTAGAAGCTCAGTTGTAATGCAGTTTCCCCACTGACGGTCAGTTAGTTGTTAAACAAACTCAAATATACAAAAGGTGGCTCAACTTGCCACTAGCCTGAAGCAAAACTTGTGAAGAAGTATTTAATTTTTTTTTTTTTTAAATGGTGGCAATATCTGAATGGGCCCACCACCACAAAAGTTGGGCGCCACTGTAAAAGAGGTTAAGATCGCCTGCTCTGGACAAGGTGATTAGTCCTACAGAGGATGATAATGCAATATTTTTTATCATGACGATTTTAAGTAATTACCAGACTACAAAGATTTATTGATTTTGTTGTGTGTGCTGATGTCAGTAGCATTATAATCCAGGTAAATATCCTCATTGTACTTTACTTTGAAATTCATATGATACAACTGAACAGTGAGAGATAATATGTTTAATATTTTAAATGCACTTTTAAAGTAAGTTAGCTCAATGCAAAAACCTGATGAAGGGCCAAACACTGACTCCTCAGTGCTGTTGCTGGAATTTCACATATAAATGACAACGTGTGCACTTTTTACACAGTTTGTTTTTGGGGGCACCACAGTTGAGGTTCACCTTGGGCTCCACATTACCTTCGACCGGCACCGCTTGGATGGCTTTTCTTGGCCACAGAGACCAGACATGATGTCTTCCACTCGCACTCTGAAGGTGCAGACTGAGGTTATAAAGGTGCTGTAAGAGAGTGTTGATTAATTTCTAGTAGTCAGTCTAACACAAGGCCCTAAGACATGTTTGTTTCTAATGCAACAAACATTTGCTGAAGAGACGAAGGATGAGTAATGAAACAATATTCAGTCTTTCCTTGCCCCAGGCTTGGGGAGATGTGTGAGACCTTATGGCCATAAAGACCCTCCATTGGTGAACCACATCAGTAGAAGGTTCTCTGATTTTGATCTGTATTTATAAAGTTTTGTAGGTCCAAACAGCATTTAATACATAAAAGAAAACCATATCTGAAAGATTGACTTAAAAGGAATTAATCAGTGTCCTTACAGTGTATCAGTCTTGCATCAGATCTGTATATAAAATTAACTTAAAGAGGTGTGGGAGTAAATTATTGTACTTTCAACCACAAATTTAAGAAAGATGGAGAAAGCGTAGACTTTAATTAAAGTATGTCTTTTGTTTATGAGGCAGAGCTGTCTGTGATACTTATTTTATTCAGTACTGCTGTGTAGCAGGAATGAGGACAGTGTAACTCGTGACATTTCTCTCCCATGATGGCATCATATGACTTAGCTTTTCATTTGTAGCATGTGTATTCAGTGTTAAACTAAAACCTACTGTTCACAAGACCATCCTTTTACAAAGCAGTTACTGTGTGTTGGGCTGATATGTTTTATACAAATTTTAAAAGAAAAAAATGCCAGTTCATACAATTTTGACTAGACAAAAGAGCCATGTGTCTCTAAACCCTATTTTAAATATGTTATAGTTGTTATTTTTGTACCTAATTTTTGATGATGAGGATTTTCACGCTCACATTCTATCTTGGAAGAACAGGTTAAAATTAGCAATGGTGTTTTACTCCAGATTTGCAACATTTAATTGAGTTTTTCATTTATCTGCTTTAAAAAGCAAGTGTAAAATATTTCAGTTTCTCAATCATATCCTTTTGGAAATTAGATTGTAAACAAGATGTTGATAAACAACAATATAATTTTATTAGCTACTCTTGCTTCAGTCTACACAGTGACATATATGGACACTCTAAGTTAATAAGTTATTTAAAGATGATTTCATTAGAAACATTTTAATTCATTTCAAGTGAAGGAAATTAGTTTTGCAGCCCAATTAAAGTGTCAATAATTGTACAGTTTTTATTGAATTATATTACTATATTCCTGCAGAAATATTGAAACTGGATTCTCTGGATGTTTAATAACTCAGCAGCAATTCACAGGAGCAATTTGTTTAGTATTTAATTTTCTGTGGCACATAAGAACATTCACCTGTTTTATTAATTCAGCTTTAAATTACACCTAAGATATTGTTATGATATTTCTGCTGTTTTCTCATATTACCTGCCACTGATTTTTATTCTACTTTCATCACTTACATGACATTTTAAATTTTCTCTACTTTCATCTACTCCTCAAATGACAACATAAATGCTTTATAAAGGTGCTTTCACTTTTATTAACATTTCATCTTCTTTCAGTGCTTAAGCTGAAAGTTGTATCAGCTCTCCCCTCCAACTCCCTTTAACTACTGCTGAAGTTTCTTGGGGAAGTTCCCCTTGTATTTTTGCTGCACCAATAGTATTTTAGGTATCTCGAATTATATCTGCTTCAAAATTTTCTTTTGAGACATACAGCTGTAAATATATTATCCTCTGACAGAAAGATTGTTCGCTTGATCTGATGTTATAGAATAATCAAGGTGGGGATGATTAATCTCAGAGCATTGATATAAATAAGATAAGGAGTTGTAACATATTCCACCCTAAATGAAATATTTGTGTCCCCCATGAGTCTGATCCTTCAGAACCTTCAGAATGAAGTGGTGTCAGGTGGAGGTCCATGCAAAAGCAATTAAACAAGAGCACTTTAAGTGAATTGATAAGACTAAGTTAACCTCACCTGGAGGGGTTCCCACTTCCAATGCAGAATTGGTTTTGTTGCACTCCAGGGTTTGGTGACTACAGAGGAGCTGTCTAATTACCTTAATTGCTAATTTAGGATTGGAGAAGCTGTTTGTTTATTCTTGTCTCCGTAGGTTTCCTCCCTCCCTACACTGCTGAAACATGGCAGCTTGTTTCACTGGGAGTGGATTAAAAATTCCTGTCCTCTGAGCATCTGTTCCATGCAGCAGGAGATGTTCTGACGCCCCACAGCGCCTGACAACTCATGCAAACGCCTGTATTCATGTCTCAGAGAAATCTGAATGGGGACACAGTTGCTGAAAACAGAGTGATACACAATGTTTAAAAGAATCCACTAAAATATAGAACTTTTGGGAGACTGGTTGATGAAAAAGAAAGGGGGAAAAGCAAGAACTACAAAAAATAGTTACTTATCTTTTGGGTTTATAAATGATTGGGGACCTCCTTTAGAGGTATGGAGTGGTTTGGCAAGTTGAAAAGTTCAGTGAATAAATTACTGAAAGAAGACAAAACTGATTCTCAAGAGGCTTTGGGTTTGAAGTAAGTTAGTTTGTGGGATGTTGCTTTGGAGTGGAAATGAATAAATCAAATTTGATTTTCAAGGAAGATTTATTATTATTATTTTGTTATTGTAGTTGTTTGCTTGCTTTTGGCTATACCCTAAAGGGAGGGATTGGAAGTTCATTGTTATTTTCTATTGCTATATTAGTTTGCGCATAAATATATTGATGGTCACAGTTGCAGTCACAATCTTAGACGAGATATTGTCTCAAAATAGTCCAGCTATGGAAAAAAAACAGACATTTATCCTTTTCTACACACCCAAAGCTCATTTTAAATTTTAAATTTTAAATCATCCACCTGAAAACCATTCTCAAATTTAGTTTGAACCATCTTGACAATCATAAGGCCAAACAGCCTGGGTAAATAACACTTGAATGCTGTAGGGTTTTAATGAGAATTAGCAGAGGAGATAATATTAATCTAATTTTAACTGCCATTCAATGACTCCTGTTAAATCCAGGATAGAATTTAAAATTCTTCAACATGCGTATAAAGCTCCTCATGACCAATCTCCACGGTATCTTAAAGATCTCATTGTTGCATATCTTCCCACCAGAGCCATTTCCTCTGCAGGTTTACAAGTTGTTCCTAGAGTTTCCAAAAGTAAAATGGGAGGAAGAACCTTCAATTGTCAGGCCCAGCTCTTACAGAACCAGCTCTCAATTTGGCTGTGGGAAGCAGATACCTTTCTACCTAAGCCTTATATATATATATATATATATAGATATATCTATATATATATATATATATATATATATATATATATATATATATATATATATTTGTTTGTGGGGGACATCCCATGACAGACTTCCCTCCATTTTTCTCTCTTTACTCTGTTTTTGCCATGCGTAAATGTATGATAGTATTATAATTTGGGCCTCTATTTTTCTTTCTCAGCTGGTATCCCTGACTTAGAGCTATGGTGCTGTTGACCCCTCTTTCCTGTTCTCTCCACACCAGACCAATTGAGGCAGATTGGCACCCTTCCTGAGCTTTGTTCTGCTGGAGGATTTTTAAGTTTTTTTTTTAACCTTTCTACAGTTGCCTGCTGCCTTGTACTCAGGATACAAAAAAAAAAGAAAAAAAAACTTAGGACCTAATAAGAGAGAAGATTAATTAAAATTTGTTGCTATCTTTAGCTTAGCAATTATTTTTATAAACTGACTTTTGACTTGATAGATAGATAGATAGATAGATAGATAGATAGATAGATAGATAGATAGATAGATAGATAGATAGATAGATAGATAGACAGACAGACAGACAGACAGACAGACAGACAGACAGACAGACAGACAGATAGATAGATAGATAGATAGATAGATAGATAGATAGATAGATAGATAGATAGATAGATAGATAGATAGATAGATAGATAGATAGACAGATAGATAGATGAAAAAGGGGGAAAGGCAAGCTAGTATCAAAGGCTGTAAAATTTATAAGAATGTACAATGTGCTCGTGTGCAAAGAGTCCTGAGATTAATGTAGAAATGAATATTATCATGATCATCCCTGGTCACCCTTTGAAGAGTTGTACAATCTTATGGCCAGGGGAACAAAAGAGTTGCTGAACATGCTCCTCTGACTGATCAGAGTCCAGTGTAGTAGATGCTGTTTGTTCAGCTGCAGATGGTTAGACCTGTACTATCCACTAAGTTCTCCACCAAGTCGCTGTACTCCCTGTCCTGTCCATCTGTAATATGCATCCAACGATTGCTGTGCCATCAGAGTACTTCTGCATGTGGCAGAGCTCCAGTTCATACTGGAAGTCAGATGTGTAGAGTGTGAACAGGACAGGGGAGAGCACTGTCCCATGTGCTGCCCCTGTGCTGCAGAACATGGTGTTAGATGTGCAGCCACCCAGTCTCAAAACTGGCCTCTCAGTGGCTCCACTTATCTCTCAGTATGATGGGCTGGATGGTGTTGAAAGCACTGCTGAAGTTAAAGAACATGATCCTCACATGATCCCTGTCCAGGTGAGAGTGAGTCTTGTGCAGAAGGTACAGTATGGTTTCCTCCACCTCCACCTTTTCCTTGTAGGCAAACTGGTGTTTGTTTGTAACCTTGGAGTGTTGATAGACTCAGATCTGACTTTCAGCAGCCACATCAAAGCTGTCACTAAGAAGCTTTTTACCAGCTCAGAAACATCAACAGAATTAAAAGTTTAGTCTCTCAGAAAGACCAAGAGAAACTCATCCATGCATTCATCTCCAGTAGGCTGGATTACTGTAATGGTCTTTTAACAGGACTTCCTGAAAAGAGCATTAAACATCTGCAGCTCATCCAAAACGCTGCTGCTAGAGTTTTAACCAGGACTAAGAGATCTGAACACATCACATCAGTTTTGAAATCTTTACACTGGCTTCCAGTCTGTCACAGAATAGATTTTAAAACCCTTCTGATCGTTTACAAATCCCAGAATGGTTTAGGCCCAGAATACATCTGTGATGTGTTCAGAGAATATGAACCTAGCAGAGCTCTTAGATCCAAAGACTCTGGTCAACTAGTCCAGACCAGAGTCCAGACTAAACATGGAGAAGCAGCGTTTAGCTGTTATGCTGCAAACAAGTGGAACAAACTGCCAGTGGAGATTAAACTTTCACCAAATGTAGACATTTTTAAATCCTGGTTAAAAACATTTCTTTTCTCATGGGCCTACGCATGAATTCTGCATGTTAACTTTTTTAACTTATCTTGCTTTTAATCATTTTAATATTATTTATTATTTTATTGTGATTATGTGTTGATGCCTTTTACTATTTCTAAATATCTGTAATGTCTTTGTTTTATGTAAAACACTTTGAATTGTCCTATACATGAAATGTGCTATACAAATAAACTGCCTTGTCTTGCCTTGCCTTGGAGGGGATCCTTGGCATGCTGGACCTGGGGCCTGAGGTGTTGAAGCAAGAGTCTCTCCAGGGTCTTCATGACGTTAGAGGCACAGTTCTGAAGTCTTCTTGCTGGCTTGGGAGTTGGCCTTTGGGTTGGCACACAGGAGGTCCATTATCTTGTTGAGCCTGGCCAGTCAACAAACTGATGGAAGAAGTGTGCTGTCCTCACTTTAAGTCTCCAAAGCTATCTTCTTTTTATTATTATTAATTAATTCATTTAGCTATTTTTAAATTAATAGCGATAGCTGCTATCAGTATCAACATCACAAATCAGTTATCAAAGTTTTGTCAAATTATGTAAAATTGCATGGAATAAATGGGAAACAAAATACTAAACTGACTGATCACTGTCTAAACATCCCTGCTTTGATTGCTTTTGTATTTATCTGAATAATACTAATTCCACCGCATCCATCAATCAGTCTCATAATCCCACTGGATAGTTGACAACATCTGCATTAACCATGATCCCAATAAATGCAGTTGGGATTATGTGATTGATCTTTACTCTGACTCATGACAACACCATATTAAAATTTTCAAATCTAAACATGTTCCACTACCTGTGTAAGACTTCGCACTTATTTTATCAGACCTTGTCTAGTGCATGGGAAACTAAGCCATCAGCTGTTGGAACTGAATTGTGTAGTAAAGGAATCAGTTAAAAAGGTCTGAAATGCTCATGCATGTGTTGATGAGATTGACCTCACAAGAATATACAGTACTGATTCTATTTTTCATCCTCTTCTTGCTTTTATTCTTCTGCTTCCTCTGCTTCTTCCTCATCATTGTCTTCTCTTTCTTCCTCTTATTTAGCTCCAAAGAACTTTGTCACCTTTTTCTTGACTTGTGATTTTTATCATTTTTTTTTTGTTGTTTTAAAAAAAAGACATTTCCATATGAAGCAAAGTTCTGAAAGTTAGGAAAACTGTAAAGTTGAATCATGTTTCTTTAGTCTGTTTTGTGAAGATCTGTGAAGTGCACTTTTGCACTGCAAAATAAAACAAAAACAGCTAGAATACACACTAATAGTCTGTTTTAAAACACCTAAACCACAGATGCAAGAAAGAAGATACATCTTAGTCTGAACAGTGGAAAGAAGAATTCATTGTTATGAATGTTATGCATTAATATTTAATCGATCACAGGGATATAGCTGCCTTTTGTCATGGATTGAGAACTTGAGGACGGTTTTATTAAATGCATGTATATGCAAGTTGCTACAGATCTTCAGACCCACACACTGACAGATATTTGTGTTAATATTCCTCAGAATATTGCTGCATTTGCCACAACTTCACATCAAAGTCCAAATCTTGCCTTACATCCTTCTTGTTGGTGATGTTCATTGACCAATTGTCAAAGATCTGCTATTCTCATTATCCCTCAACCTTCATCAGGGCATGGCATCAGCTCTATGAACTCCAAACCTGTAATTGTGTTACTATGATTATTTTCCTAAGATTTTCTTATCTGTATGAGTGAAAACACGAAGCCGATGAAAGGGGAAAACATCCAATTCAGGATCAGGTCGAACAATTTGACTTATGACCAAATAATACTTTTCCTGTTTCTGTTAGACAGGTTATAAATGATTTCATCTAGTTTTACAGTACTTATCTATAATCTCCACATCAATATTTGTTTCATTGTGCCTGTCCAGGGTGTGTACCCTGCCTCTTGAATAAAGCCACAGGTAGAGGCTATATATGCAACCCTGAATAAGTGGGAATAGAAAATGGATGGCTGTGCCTTTGAGGAAAATTCCTTTGTTTACGTCTAGACTTAATATATAGTCATTGCCTTTATATTACACACTTATCTTACCTGCAACCTTTGCACTTTTAGTCCCATTCAATCAGAATTGATAAACTACAGACAACTAATAGACATGGCTAGTTAAAACAAAGACCAGCTGTCTTTGTTGTAACCAGTGTCTGATTCCTGTCATTAACTGGTGTTCTTCCAAACTGTTTTGGAATAACGCTATCTCTGTGAGCCTGCATTCAAAGTGCATTATACATAAACTTTCTTCCAAAGCACATGGCTCCTTTTTTTCACAGGAACTGTTTCGTTGCCTGTGAGTCCACTTGAAGTCCCACTAGGATGATTAAAATGCTTCCACTGATGTGTGAAAAGCAGAATCAGAGGTCTTGCATTGTTTCTCCTTTCTGCTTCATTCACACAAAATCTAGCCAAGGGCCACTTTCTTGCAGGGTTTTGCAGGGATTTGTTTGTGCTTTAGAATATTAAAGCTGTAAAACTATGACTCACTGCTTCATTATTATAACTATGGCTGCTCTCTTCTTACACTTTCAAGCTTGTCTGGTCATTGCTGCTCTCTCTTTTTGTCTCCTGTGCAGCCAAAGATTGCCTTGCTTTATTTTCAGCCTTTCACTACTTGAATATTGATGTTGGCCAAGGCTGCCAACTCTCAAGCATTAAGTGCAATTGACACTCTTTTCTCACCCTCAAAACAAAAACTCATTCATTCTTGCAGTGAAAAACAAAAAAGAAATAACTAAATGTTACATTGCAAATAGAGGAGACTGAGCACACAGACTGACAAGAAAGAAGCATGGCAGTGGTAAATTTTTCAGACCAAACAGTGGGATGCAGGAAATATTTTCTGTCTGTTATACTGTAATTCATTCCTGTGCTGCAGAAAGCATAGCTCCAGCTGGAGAATGAATGAAGAGAGGAGCAGCAATTGTGAGAACAAATCAGGAAATAAGATACAACATTTTTTTTATTTTTTTCAGATTGTTTAACAGCACATTCTGATGCACAAAAAACAAGATCTGCCACTACGAACAAATCTGCAGGAAGGTGCTACAGTTTAAACGGCATGTATATGCAAGATTTTAAACTCCAGACAAACATGTTAATCAGGATGGAGATAACATGAATTCCACATAAAAGACACTTATTATCTACATAAGAAACTACCGACTGTGCAATCACTATATGAATTCCAGCCATTCAGGCTCCTAACTTAACTACATCTGCAGTTGAATAAATTATATTTAATGTGTGGAGGGAAAGTTCAACATTAGTCTTGAAACCAGATGGAGCTGAGAAAGCTATCAATACAAAACACAATAGCACACTAAAATCTCATTGCAAAGTTAGCAAAATTACTTAAAGAGGATACAATACACCAGTATAAGATGCTCAATATGCTTAAAGACTAAACTTCAGCTGATTCAAACTAATCATTCAACAGAGGGATCTTGTAATTTGTGTATGCTGTACCAGGTAGAAACAGCTTCATTCGGTTTTTCTTGATAGAATATCTACTTATATTTATAGACCTGGGTGATGAACAAAAGACTTGGAGTATCTGTGGTTTCTCACACTCCCAATATGTGGTAGGGTAATGCTATGCAACTGTCTTTTGATATTACAGGTAACACAGTGTAGTTGATTTAAGACATGGTGCTCTCCAAGGTTCCTCTCAGGCACCTATAACTTGCAGAGGAACTCATAGATACAATAGTTGCTTATGTGCATGAAATGTAAGCCAATGTTTAAGCCACAGTTTGATCCAGCAGTTTATGACATTATATGTGTTATTTGAGCTATTTGTTGGAATGCCTTTATCAAATTATCTTGTTACCGCAAGCAATGTTTGTTTCACTGACATTTTCTAATTAACCTGTTGCTGTCTGGACTGTTGCTCTAACAGTAGAGACACAGTTATATTTACTTACATCTGTGGCTTCATTTTTCCCTGTTTTGGCATATAGTACATTTTGTAAACACAGCAGCCCTTTAATTTTAGTGCATGGTTAGTCTGTCTTTTACGTGCATTGTTTTTTACACATTCCTTTTGCTGTGTACTGACTGCAATCAGCTGGAACTAGACTTCAAGATATTCAAAACACAAAGAAATAGGCAACATTAGCTGGTATGAAACGTTTTACTATTGTACTGTATAATAATGACACTTGACAGCTATCTTTGCAGAAAATTTCCCATGAAATTAATTTTTCATTGTATTAAAAAAAATCCATTTGGATGAAACCATCCTCTGGGTTTCAAAGTCGGACACATTAATTAAGCGTGACATGTAGGGGTCAAGAAGCTGAACTAAAAAAGCAGAGTGGAGAATTCACGAATGGGGGCTTCAGGATGAATGAAAGACAACCAGCTGTTTCATTTCTTATGTGAATGCCTTAATGGAGGCCTAGGTTTTCACCCCTCATTATCTCAATAGTAGTGGCTGCAAACAGAACAACTATACTAGTCAAAGACATTGCAAAAAGAAAGCCACCTATGCTGGAGTCTATATACCAAATATGCTGGAATTTGCTGAAACATATAAGGGATACTGAAGCAGTCACACTACCACAGCGCCTATTTGAGATGTGATGATGACCTGCCTGTCAGTGAAACCCAAACCTCCTACTGGTCTCTCACAAAACAGGATATAAAAAAACAATCATTTTCTTTTATGGAGACAACACAGTGGGAAAAGTTAAACTGGGATATAGGGACTTTATCACAAAAAGGAAAACCTGTCTTTCTATTACCCCTAAACCTGCACCTGTGGTTTTGACAATTTGATCCAAAATCTCCCAGTGCAATGTTCCCCTCTGAGACAAGCCAATGTCACTTGAAAGTACTTTCAAAATGTCGCACCCATACCAATAGGAATCCTTTGCACATTCATGGCAGCCATGATAATCCACTGTTGAGCTACCCAGGGATCAAGCTGCTCTGAAATCAATAAAGCAATGAAAGCTTGCCTTCTGGTCTTCATCATATCCTTTTCACGGTTATCCAGTTTCATAGGATTCTGCTTTGCTTTTGTGTCAGAGTAATGTAGTCAAACAAGATAAACAGTCCTAACTAACTATATATACATATATATATATACATACTCAGATCACCCTCTCTGCTACAGGACCATGGTACAGACAACGCACAGGAAGGATATGTTAAAATCAAAGCACCATCACATTTCTTAGTGCATAGATCGCCATTAAAATAATTCTAAACAATCTGTTTCATCTTTCATCATTAGCCTAATATTTACAGATATTTCCACAATCCATGTTTAGTTGGGGTGGACTGCAAGCATAAAAAAATCACTAGATATCCAAATAAAGACTGATTTATAAGCAGATCTTCTTTTCCCATGCGCAGTTTTGTTGTTATTTTCACTTTATCTCTACAGCCCCTGCGGAACTGCGTGAGCCTGGATTCCACTCCACATTTTGTTTCTGTCTCTTCCCTGCCGGTGGATCAGATCAGAGCACTGAGCGCTCCCCTCCACAGAGCATTTCCACTTCAGCACAGCTTCTAGGGGGGTTCGTCTGCTGAGAGAAGTTCAGTCAACACACCAGGAATCGCACAGTCTGGATTCATGTGGCATCTCCACACTCACAGTCCGCTTCTCTGCACCACCGCGAGACTTCCGTCCATTCATGGTTGCGATATAAAACCTGTTTGCCGTGGGATATGTGTTGGTAGACATTAATAGTTGAGTTGTAACCATTACGCGACCTGTCACCAAGTACCTGCGGATCTACTGCGGGGAGTTTTGCCAGCAAGCAGGGTACTGCAGAGAACCTGTAACAACACGGATCTTTACAGAAGTGAACAATGCTCAGACTAGAGACCATCATTTGCACTTTTTCTGTGCTGTCAGTCGCTGCAGGGGGAGATTTTAAAGCACGGAACTGCAGCGAGGTGAGGGAGTCTTGCATCAGGAAAGGCTTCAGCTTCGCACATGTTCCTCACCAGGATATCCCAGGTAAGGCGGGAATGTGCGACCCGTCACAAGCCCATATGATACACAGCCGATTAGAGATATGCATGGAATTCTGTCAGTTTTATTTTAAGCTCTGTGTAGAAAAGTGGAAAAAAATCGCGTATTTCTTTTATAACTAATTTCTAATCCAAAGTCATTCATTTTAGTGCAACGCAGCGTGCGTTATACTGCAGGTGAATGTCACCAAACTAATCAGTCATACAGTCCATCGCTTCAACCACCTGTCACTCATGAAGTTGCAGCTGCGGGTACTCAGACGTTTACACCACACACACACACTCACTGCCAAAACAGTCCTAACTGAGCTGAACCGAGCTGGGATCAATAACTGCATCCCTCAGCTTGCACCATTGAGGTGTCAACCCTGCATGTTATCAGGAGCCCAAACATCTAACATCTGAACAATATCAGTTTTAAGTGCGCACGCTTTCAGATTTTATATTCCTACTATGGTAACAATAACACCCGCTCTTAGATCTTATCAGTATATCAAATGCGACAAGAATCTCCTCTGCACACATCGTAGCAACCTAGGATCACACTCTGCGTTTCCAGGTGTCCGAGTGTGTTAACAAAGCAGGGACAATAGGTGGTCAACTCTGCAGTCAAACCCTGTCCTGCGAAAATCGGGTGAGAAGATAAAGTGCAGCAGGCGAGTCTCTCATTTACCATGGCTTCAGCCTCTGCTGAGCAAGTATCTCACCTTGTAGGTTATTATAATGAGGGACAACCATTTATACCCTGTGATGTCCATTTTAGTCTTAAATGAGATATGTTTGCTTGAAACTTTTTTATTTTAAAAACATTTTTTTATTTTGAAAACATTTTTAAAATATATAGAGTAGATAGGCTTAGATAAAATATTTATTTCAACAGTATGACTAAATCTATATATTCATGCATCAGAAGTTATGGAGTCATTTTTATTCATATCACCCCTGCTGAGTTGTCCAGTGACTTTTTTTTAATATAAATTAGGAAATCTGGCATGTGTAAAAGCTGCATATTTGATAACAGGCACACCTGTTCAGAGATGGGTTGAATAACTAACTGATTAAATCCTTCAGATCCATGTCACTGACATCACAACCAATCTCCCAAATGAGTGAAAAAACTCAGTCTCTCACATCTCTGAATGATGCCACCGTGAATAAGTGCCTTTTGATCTGAGCTTTGAATGAGTCATAACCTCTCATGTCTTTGGGACAGACAACACATTAACAACAACTCAGCAAATTCAACCGGTGATGGACATGCCCTGCAGGCTTCTACCTCATTGCCTCTTAGTCAATTAAACAATAGACAAGGTAAGCCAAAGAAGAGTTGAAAGTGGAAATGCCCTGTGCATGAATAAGTTATTCTATGAATGTAACATTTAACTATCAAACATACTCATGGATCAGAAGCCAAATGCAAAACAAATATTTGTTTTCACTCTGTTACACTCAAAAGAACTCTTTTTGTAGTTTTTTTTTTCCCTGTATTTCCCACTTACTCTTCACGTTGGTGCAGCTCCTGTGGTTTAATGGTCAATATTTGGATATTAATCTGATTGCCTTTTTGATGCTAACTGTATTGAGCTAATTGTGTTGAGATAAATGCACATTTTGTCTCACACACACAGCATAAAACCTGCACATTATTACGCGTGTTTCTCCTTTATCTCAAGAAGGAAGTAGTTTTATATTATTCATGAAAACCTTGGTTGTTGTCATACAAAAAAACATTATCAGTGGTTTTCATTTTATGTCATTAATGTAAAATGTAAGACTAATAATTCTTGAAAAATACACACCAAGCTTAGCAGGAAGTAGGTGTGGTGGTGTATTGTTTGGTTTGGATGTAAATCCAACTGATTATCTCCTCTTAATTATTGGGCTGGCTTTTTTTTTCCATTTGAGCCTAAAACAAAGCTGTGCTGTGTGACTTTGTAAAAAACAATCACATTGTTAAAAACAGTTGGTGCTGTTACTAACCTCTAATTAAACAGCTGATGGCTCTAATGCTACACTTACTATAGGTCCCAGAAGAGAAGGAGGGGGCATACTGAGAGGATGTTATTAAAATAAAATAGGTCAACCATCAAGCAGTTGGAATCAATGGCAAAATACTAAATGAAGTGTGACATTTGTGGAATATTATAACAGTCATGCTATATGATTACAGCTAGCTTAGAAAACTGTGATCAGGTGATTATGTAATAATTGTGGCAGGCTTAGTTAGAGGTCTGTAATATGTTTAGGAGGTGACTTAGGAGCCATCTATGTGGCGGACTGGGATCAGCTTAAGTGACAACATTAAATTGGAGTTCATATTTCAGCACTTGTACATTAGTTGATCCTTGGGGGACTCAGTAAAGACTGGCTCTGATAGCCCCCTGTATAGCTTAGTGTTTCTGTCAACCTCACAGCTGCCATCACACTCTATTAACTCGCTGATGATACAGAAGAAATGTCAACACTCATATTAGTGGTCCACTTCTGCAAACGAGGCTTTCACTGTTTGCGTGCTTGTATAATGATGATTCTTTGTAGTTAGATTCCTTGAAATCTCTTTATTATCTGACAAGCAGATCTTTGGACATCGAATTGTAAAGAGAAATGGATACATGTGAGATCTTAATGCTATTAGAAGACTTAGTAAGAAATGTGATTAGTCAGAAAATATTAGATTACATGCATACGTTATATATAAAACATTGCTCATTAATTTCCATTTAAATCTTGTCACACATGACTACTGTTGCACTGTTAATCACATCTATTTCATCAGGATCGTTTCTCAAATATTGCAGTTTCTGTTTAATAACTTGTTGCCTTCCACTTTCTAGTCTTAAAGATTTTTGGCCATTAGGTGTAACTCATTGCAATCATTACAAATTTAGTCGAAAGATAATAATTGCAGGGAAACAGCAGGGTGTTTTTGTGAGAATACTGTGCTCAGCACTACTTGAAATGCTCAACCTCAGCTACAAACTGCTTTTTCATGGAGCTAAAAATGAAAAGCTTAGTATCCTAGATTTTTGCTGCGGTGCTTGGTTAGAAGAACCAGGTCAGGTGGAATGACAGCACTGGAGACTGTGTTATTGACAGACATGTTGTTATGATCCAAAGCCTAAAGGCTCAGCAGGTAATTCCACAAAACTGAGGTGAAACCTCTGCCTGCTGACCAGGGGCTTAGGAGCTGTCAGCAGATCTGTACTGAACTTCTGCATTGCTCTAAAAGTGGGACTATTTGCACATTTAAAAATGCCAACAGCCCTCTTGACAGAATTTACTTTAAGTTCACTTTTTAATTTCACTTTCTTTTGCTTCCTAATCCATTGCTCTTGTTGAAGATCAGACATGTACTCAGTCTTGCCCTTGCTGTCTCAGTTTCCACCCGGTGGATTACCCAACATCTGAGACAAGATATGGAAAGTGACTCATAAGAGCAGACTGCTGAATTCTGTGGAACTTCTTTGCATGTCATATTCTGCGCTGTCACTTGATGTCCATCTCTGTTTACTGCCAGTCAGGAGGTGGAAGTGGGACAAAAATAACGGTGCTGATATTTTATGTGATCTTCTGCATGCATAACGAGGCAAACGATCTCTGCTGAAGCGTGTGCTGTGCACAAGTCTGCTCCTGTCATGTAATGGGATGGTGAGGATTAATAAGAGCTAAATGGGGAAGACCTGCAGAGGGACTAGCCAAGTGACTTTGCTCACCCCTGAAGCATGTGTTACTGTTGCTGTGATGCATTGTGAAATTATTGTGACCTTTCTGTCAGTCACACTTGTGGAAATAGATTGAGGAGTCCTGAGAGGGATCACAGCTTTTGATAGGTTTAAGGTGTATGTGAATGTTTTTTTTTTTTTTTTTCATTCAGTGAGCATCAAATTATTTGATATAAAACTGCAGATCTTTTGGGAGTGACAGAATTTTTATTTATATATTTATTTATTTTAAAATTTGTATTATTTATTTATGTTGTCTGCAGTAGCACTAATATTTAAGTCTGCGTTCTGTTGTATAATGTAATGTGATATAATGTAATATATCTTAGCATTGGGGGTACTATCTGGGGGGAGAGCATACAAACAGACATCAATTTTCTTATGGCGGAGGGATTTCTCAAGCGCTGTCTCCATCCTCGTGTCATCAATCATGCTTATGAATGCCAAAATGGCCTCATGATTGGCTGTCTCTGCAAGTGTTCCCTCTGAGAGCTGCAGGAAACATCGTGTCCTGCGAGTGTTAAAGGGTTTCAGCATTGGAAATCAGTTTGATTTTTTTTTTTGATTTTATTAAATTGTTTTGTACGTACAGAAATTTTTTAACTGTCTTCACCAGATATTTATTGTAGTTACTTTCAGTTGCTTAGACACCAAAGACCACTTGAATGATCATCATAAATCCTCTATGAAATGACTTCTAAGTGATACTACTGAACTTTGACAGATTTTTGCACATTGGCAGCCCCTAACGAAGGCTAGTTCAGCATCCGTCTTGCATCTGTCCCTTCTCTGAGCTCCCCAGCAAGTCATTGCTGGAAAGCTGATGTCAGTCTGATCTTGACTCTTTCTCTGTCGTTTTCCGTCTTTCTTTTCCTAATGTACACTTACATTTCTTTGCTTAATCAGCCATAGTGCACGTCCAAAAAGGCCAGTGTGCTGATATCTACTTGCTGGTGTGTAACGTGGTGCCGTAAAGCAAAATGCAGCTGTTACATGATGCCCTGGGCTGGAAACACAAAGTTGTGAAGGGTGGTTTCTCAGTCCCAGGACACAGGAATGTGCATAATGAATGTCGGTGTGCCATCAAAATGAGTCAGAAACACAGAATTTTAGGCTCACACACTTATGTAGTGTTGCTTTAATTTCTCTGAACCATACTTATTTTTATTAGTGTGGAAACTATAGTTTATATCTAAATGCACTGCTCTCAGTTGTGCATGAATTTTAATGTTTCTTTTGAAGGAGGTTGCCCTCATGTCTTCAGGGTTACTACTTTTTTTTTTTTACACCAGAAAGAACTCTGTGGATAAATATTTCTAAACTCTAATCCTTTTTGTGACCCAAACTTTTAGTTTAGTTTGTTTGTGGCCTCCAGCAGGGTTTAAGGCCAACTCTCTTTTGCTTATTATGAAAGTTTTAATGTCAACAATGCATTTCTAAACCAGAAGGGACTATTGCCAGCAGTTCACCAGTTATTTAACAGCGCTGTTAACTGTGCATATGCTCATTCTGATATTTTTGCTTTAATTCTACTTGTTTTTTGTGTGTTTTTTTTTCTTCACAGCAACAAGGCTTGCTTGTTAATTGCAGAAGGAAAGTTATCTGTCTATGCAAGTAATAAAAAAAAAAAAAAAAAAAAAACAGACACAAAGGATAGTGAAGCTTGACCAAATCTTGTGTGTTTTGTACACGGTTGTTATCTTGAAGGTTGCTAGAGAAGACAGCCGGCAGTTGTGGAGAATTAATGTTTGTCAGACTCATTTAAGATAAATCATCTGTGAAAAATAAAGATTGGTTTGAAGTGGTTCTCCTGATATGGCATTGTGTAATGGGTTAAGGGTCGTTTGAGATGCAGAAGATTGAGCGCTCCTCTTGTCAATACAAGATTGATTCAATGTTATTTTGTGCTATTAGTTCCTGTCACTAATTGCCAATTAAATTCTAACTGTAGCCAATGAGAAATGTTTTTTTTTTTCATTCCTCCCGTAAGAAGGAGGCATCAACACATTTCCAGTTGTCACTAATCCTGTTTTTTTTTCCACAGTCACCCACTCAATACTGTTGTGATTAAAAATAGAAGCTTTTCAAGTACCTACATTTCATTATCTTTTTCAGCCTAATTACATTTATACCGTTGACGTTATCAAGCACAAACTGGATTAAAAGTTAATTTCCTGAAATTTAAGAGGAAGGTAGTTTGGAGGATTAGTGTGCATAAAACGTCATAAATTGTATTACAATCAAAGGAGTGTGTAAGCTATGTGTAAGCTTACTGAGTGACTAGTGTTAGCTTTTAGACATTTTTGCAAATGTCTTTCACCTGATATGTAACTATATATCTTTATTATTCTTGGGGTTTTTTTTTTTTGTTTGTTAGTTTTTTTGAGAACTGTTAAAACATTTTCTAGTATTTTTACTCTGTTCAGGGCATCAACAGATCATCACTTTTCGTAAACAATCCTCTCGATCAGTTTGTTTTTTACTGACAAAAGGATGAGATTTTGGCTTTTGTCTGACATGTAGCTGGTGCTCCCCCGCCAACATCTCATCTGCTTGTCAAACTTAGCCATCATGAAACAAAGCCCCCTCAAATGCCCTGTTGGATCTATCTTTAGACACTCATCTGCCAGTTCTGTCTTGTTGAGAGCATCTGACTTGGTGTGATGTGTGACTAGAGAGGATGTTTGCCTTTACACTGCTCCTGAGGAAAGTTCAGTGTGGTATTTTTCAGCGAGCTGCCTTGGGGATCTTTGTATCGTTCTGCTGAGTTGTGTCCTCTCCCTCTCACTTAACCAGCCTGCTATCCAGAGGGCATTTGCACTGTAATAAGGTGTAATAGGCAGTGTTCATCTATACTAAACCATGAATGCTGAGTGAAAGGTAATGATCAGTGCAAGTCTCAGGGCCGTCCAGGCTTCTAAACTGCCACCAGCTGCTACCTGTAGTGCAGTCGTTTGCCATGCTCCACTTAGCAAACTGATGCAGATGAGAGTGGCCTGTCTGCTCACTTCTCATTTTCAAGGGGGGTGGGGGTTGTCTTCTAGGCGTGCTTCCCACATAGATCGAATATCCACACTGGACTTCACATGCATCCACTCGGCTTTTTATTACATGCTCTGCATCAAAGTCAGACATAGTGTTACCTATGTTGATTATGCTGCACTCGTCAGTCTAAAATGTGCTGCACATGGCGTTAGGAAAACCCACACATTAATCTTAACAGTAATGATATTGGGGCACCTTCTGCAAGGGTATATGGCACATAAATATTTTACAGCTATTACCCTCAAGGTCAAACATATTGTACTTTTTGGTTGTATATTAATCTTCTTGTCAATGGTAAATTAAGTATTTTGCATGTTCTATATTTGTGGGATTCTGTGTTGTATAGTGTTTTGTTTCTTATTGTTATTATTTGTTAAGCATCAGAAGATATGCACATTACAATTTTCCAGAGCCAAATATTTTTATGTACACAAGAAAAAGAAGGTAAGTCTCCATGTTTGAGAAGCTGGAATTGCAATGGTTTGTATTTTGATTAAAAATAAAGCTAAAGCTAAAATTGTTTATCTGAAAATTTGCTCTGCACAAAAGGAATACATTTATTGGAGAATTCAAAGGAATAGGCATCAATCATATCCTCAGAAGCAGTTTTATGTTTAAACGTTTATATGTTTATATGTTTAAGGCTCTTAAAAGGTTTCTTATGTACTGACAGGGTTTTTGTGCTTTTTATTTCCTTCCTCAAACTGTTCTTTTTGGCATATTTAGAAAATATTTGAATATGAATATTAAGTCAACGTTTGACTCTTGTCATACGCATGGCCTTGCACATGGCATGCTGAAGTGCTATATTGTGACATATTCAAGTTAAAAAAGAATGCTACATTCGCTGGGAGCATGAACCTGTTTGAGGATCTTTATTTCTGTCCTTTTTCCCTATACACTGATTCTCCTGAGGGTGAAGAATACCGTCATATCATTGTACTGCACTGCTTTTATTGTAGACTATTTTATATCAGTAAAATTTCATTTCCTCTTGAACCTGTCCTCATTCACCCAAGGACATATATCTTTCTATATTTTCACATCCCAAGTCATTTAAATCACGGGCACGGCTTTCATTGTGACTTCTGACATGACCCAAAGTATGTTAGGAATAAGTTCATTCAGTTTTGATAGGTGCGAGTTCTAACTTGAACAGTTAACTATTCTGTACACAAAACCCTCTGGAGACATTATTAAAATTTCCAGATTCCTGTGTGGAATTTTAAATCTGTGTGGAATACATAGGTTTAAAAGTAATTCGTAAGCATTGACAACCCTGCCTCATGGCCGTTTTTGAAATAGTTACATAATTCAAATCTTTGTGAGTGCATGTGTGTGTGGACCACAAAATATAAATAAATAAATATATAAAAAGCTTACACCAGCATAACTCATTATTAAGCTTAAAAGACCACTTTTAAGTCATTGCCAGGACTTTTCTTTTTTTATTTTCTTCTTCTTTTTTGCAACATCATATTAAACTGTTATTAAACAATGTAGATAAGCAGGTAGTCAAATCAACCTGATCTAATAGAAATGCCATGAAATAAATCCAACGTCTGTTATGGCCCATTTTATGACATGGCATGTATAGTAATTGGATCATGCCACCATGGAGACAATGCAGACAATCACCAACTTGGATTGTGTAGTGTTGTTTTAAAATTTGCTTGTGACTTTGACAGGTAGATACTTCATCATACTACCTCCCAAGTATTTTTCAATTGTGCCTCTTTGCCCCTCTGTTTCTTTCTACTGTTTTCAGTCATTGCTTGGTTAGGCATAGGCATAATATTTTTACTTTAGTTTTCTGTTTGGTTAGGTTTAAGTAAAAATGAGTTAGTCTGGTTTTGGCTCCAAAGGTACTTGATTAAAGACCGGCAAATGTACAGTATGATTTGAGCAGCCAGACTGTAGGTGGAAAATGACAATAAAAACCCAGCTTGATGGTTTGAAGTAAAATGGGTATTACTTGTTAAGTCCTTACAGATGCTTCTGCAATGTAGCCTATTGGGGTCTTAAAGAGACATGCTTATTTCATTTTTGGCAGACCAACCTACAAACTCTGGCAGTTTAATCCCTAGCTCCACCTTTTTTATATATTAGCCTGGCCATAGTATACAGTGGCAACTTCATATCGGCATGTTATATTGATGCAGTGATTTATTGTTCCTGTTGCTGCATCTGTTTCTTTTTCCTTCATTACATTTTGCAACAATGCAAATAATAGATATCTATCTTGTAGAATTTTACAAATTTCCATGAAGATGAGCTGAAATTGAATATAGGTAGTATCTGGGATATAAACTCATTTTTTTACAGATGACGTTTTTGTCCGTTTGATTATCTGTAACTTAGAAAAAATGTTCCAGTGAGCTACAGAAAATGAGGAAAGAAGTAGACACAGTGAATACATATTAAATTCAAATTACTAGTACATATACTTTGGATTTCTGAATGCATGTGACATCAGCTAACATTAGCATTCAGTTAAAGCCCTTTGTTTCAGACACTGAATATACAAAGTTTAAAATACACCTTCGGTTTTTGCTGTGGTGTTCAAATTCAGAGCAAACTTTAACTCTTACCTATTGATTCAGCTTTAATTAGTTTGAAAACCAAGTGGGCTTAGTTAGTCTTTTAAAGTTCGGATCCAATAAGCCCTATATGGTGTATTGTTTCCACATGAGGTGTTCCTAATGTCAGGAAGATAAGATATTCCATATTAATTTATTCATACACTATCTACCCACTTGCATTTAAACCAATTCATTAATTATTCTTTTTATGCATTTGTACGCTACCTCACAGTTAGCCTATTGATCCAAACCTCCTGAGACATCACAGGAGGGCATTAATCTGCTTGTAACAGCATATTTTGCTTTGTTTATGTTGATGCTGTGGATTCAAAGCTGCAGCTTAAATGACCACATTTACACAAAAGGCAGCTAATACACCCAGATTTTATAGATATTTATAAGGAAAAAAAACACCTTCAGAGTTAAACCCCATCACACTGATACTTTAAAGAAGTTGAGCAGAAGATGCAGACATTGCATTTCATGAGCAGCTGTGATTGACTGAAACTAGACCCTGCTGTCCATCTTAAAATGACATTTCAGATCAAATGTGGAAAATAAGGTAAATATATATATATATATATATATATATATATATATATGCAGACATCCTTCTCACTACACTGAATGTCTAGAAATGCCGGCCACTATCTCTAGAGGGAGAGTCACTGGACTGGTAACAATTCTCGGTTCTCCACGTCACGGTAGTCCTGACTGCTTTAATAGAAGGCAACTGGACTTCTTACCTGATTCTTAAAAGAAGATTTTGTACATGTTGTATGACTGCAAAAGGTCACAGATGAAAAATCTAAACCTCAGTGTGATTTCAACACATAATGGACACATTTAACGGACTGATAAAAAATTGTCACCTGATAAAATTGTAAAAAACACACACACAAAAAATGGTGTACCAAGTCTGAAAAGTAGGTAACTACAACCTCAGATGAACAACACATGACGTATTCTAGCATGTCATTATTTATTTAACAAGAACTACAAGATTTTTTATACAATACTCCGTGGAGACGTGTCAGGGAGTACTTTCTTTTTTAAATGACTGTACATCAGGGTCCTGGTGTTAGACTTTTTCAGATAGATTGATTTGACGTAGAAGATGAAACTGCACTGACACAAGTAATGTTGATCTCGTTAGGACTGACTGTAGCTGCAGCTGTGAATCCATAAAAGGTGTGTCGGGGGAACCATGGGACACAGCAGATGGTAGAACACATATGCTGTGGGTCTCTTCGGCCAGGTACACTGAGGAATACTTCTGGGAGGTGGCCTACCTTTGCTGTGGAATAAACAGACACTTTAAACAACCTGAGTCACAAGTTAGTTTGTGCAAACACACTTGCTGTTTTTGAGTACACATAAAACCCTTGTAATACATTTATTCAACCTTGCTCTGATTTTGTTTAATAAGGGATGTCAAACTCGGATCTTTCAGGGCCGCTACCCTGCAGGTTTAGTTGTTTCCCTGCTATAACACACCTGATTAAAATCAAATGGATCCAACAGCTTGTTGTCAAGTTCTTCACAATAATCAGGTGTGTTTGACCAAGGAAAAACTCCAGAGTAAATTTGAATCAATGCATTTTTTTTTATACTTTTTTTGGTATATTTTGGTATATTTTTTTTAACTCACCATAGATAACTTTTATGTTGTTGTACTGCTGCTGGAAATCCCAATTTCCCTGAGGGAACCTGTCCAAAGGGATCAATAAAGTTTTATCTAATCTCTGTAATCTCATGTAATGGTGTACAAGATTCAGACAGTTCCCACTTTTTGCACAGTATCACGCCACACATCCAGTCTTGCAAGATTCAGCTGCTTCTCAGACCCCCACAGTATCTTTTTTTCAAAGCAGACAAGTGACATTCCCATCAACTTTTAGAACAAACATCCCAAGTGTTGCCTTTCAAGAGTGAGGTCTCTCCTGCTGTGGGAACACTTCTCCCTGCATCTACTCTACTTCATCAAAGGCAGCAGTGCCTGGGAACTGATTGCACATGCTCAGTGCTGTCCTTGCGGTGCATTAGGAGGCTGTGGAGTATGCGAGACAACATCTGAGACAATTTGTTGCTTCAAACTTTCTCTTTAAAAGATCATTGTACATGTAAATGTACCCAAAATCACTTTTTATGACAATTTTGTCTGATAATATTGCAGATGTAAAATTAGAATTGAATTAAAACATTCTCAAAAACAGCAATGGTGGGTTGGCACGTAGTCTCATATGGGCTCTTTCAGTCACACTTTCAGACTTGTTTTACCATCTGACATAAGAAAAAGAATTTATAAATGAGAATCTTTTTTTTTGGGGGGGGGGGATTCAGCTCCACTAATACATAGTAGAACAGAAGATTGGAAACAAGATATCATATTTTAAGGGCAGCTGGGACAAAGCAGCGTTATATTAAGATATGACTGGCTGTATTTCCAGCTAATCTTTTTCTTGGATATCACACAAATCTCCCAGACACTGTTCTTTAAAAATTTTTAAAAGACATTTTATTCACTATAAAGGAGAGTGCCTTAGAGTTTTTTTGTAATATCTAGTCTTCTCTACCCTATCATAAGACCACCTCAGGCAGGAACTGGTGAATCTAGGAAGCGCTCCTACACAAACAATTTTTCCAAGATTCTTTTGCTTATTTACTCTGAGTGCTAACTTTAGCAGTAGTTGATTCTGATGCTGCAATTTTGGCATTAATACTTTATTTAGCAAAGAAGCATGAAGAGGCATGAAAATAATCAGCTTTGCCTAACAGACAGCACCCCACCCCACGTGTTGTTTTTTTTTTTTAAGTTGCAGGTTGAATATGAATCTTAGATGATAACATTCATGATTTTTATGTGAATTTATTTTCTTTCTTTTTTAAAACAATTCCTCTTTTCAATATAGACACATTAATGAATTGGAATGTATAACAAAACAGACTTGTTTGGCATATAGTCTGCTTTTAAGAAGGATATCACAGATTGCATCATCAATTAGATAATTTTCCTGTCTGACTACATAAGTTGCACAACCTTAGCATTTTTTCCTTAAAAGTTGCCCAAATTAGATAAACAGAAAAAAAGACATTGCACATATATGTTTTATGTCAAGCTGCAGCTGCAGCTTCTCCATCACGTCATATACAGCACAGATATAACAGTGAAAACAAGGCAAGATCAGGTGAAAAATCATGTTTTTCTAGTGTTCAGAACTGCAATCATTGCTGTAAGTGCAGCAAAACATCTGAAAGCACTTGTGCAGTGCTTTGCCCATGTCCCAAAGGAGGGTAGTTTTAAAAGACACTTGGAGAGGCGCTGTGTATTTATCATAGATAACAGAAGTGTAAAACTGTCTAATCTAAAAAAAAAAAAATATATATATATATAGATATATATATATCTATATATATATACTTATTAAGAAGCACCAGGTTTTAAAAAAAACATTTAACTGTGGTAAAGTTTTAAAGGAAAGCAATCTTCAACTTACTGTATTGGCATTCTATAGTTTAAAATAGAAGTTAATTTTTCCTGTGTATTCCAGGTGTATTTAATAAATCCTGCTGTTAAATGCCAGGTAAGCCTTAATAAATATGAGCCTCTCAATCGAATGAATTTCACTTCAAATATCTATATCAAGTATAGAGTTTCATCCAGTTTGTTAATAAACTAGCTGATCTGAGTGACAACACATTTGATTACAGACATGTGAGTAACATGATTTAATTTAAGCTTTTCATGACAGCTTGGATGGGTTTTAATAAATGTCTGAGTGCATGAAGAAACCTCTCATTAAAACTAAACGTTACATTTTTTTTACAGTGTTGGTACATTGTGTTGATGGATTGCAACAAAAAAGCAAATCTGATTTAACATTAGTATGTATTGAATTCTCTGCTGTTTTGTTATTAATATGTTAATGTGAGTGGGATCTGCTGCTTTGCTTGCATGTTAAACACAGTCTGGTCCCATGGCTCGATGCAGAGTATTGCATCCAACTGTTAGCCCAGGACAAATAAACTATGAAGGTTAGTGCAGTGAGGTTAGACAGAAACTAGACCTTATGTTTCACCCTTACTGTCCTCTTAATACTGAATGACTTGCCAGAGGCCAGCACTGAGACAAGGCTATTAGTGGAAAATAATTCCCCCTTTAGCTGCTGAACTATGGCTTTCTCAGGAACACTGACAGCTTTATTTAGAAGTCATACTTGCTATCATACCCGGCGAAGTATACAAAAGGCCAATCTACATAAGATGTGGCTCATCAGATCTACACCAAGCCACAAAAGAAGGGAGGCTGTCCCGTAGCCGTAGTTCACATTGTTGGAAAGAACTTTGTTGTTTTAACAATTGCTTCCACGAACCACCTTGCAACTCCCAGGGGGTCCAAATAACATTATTCTGTTTTTGTCATTGAAAGAAGGAACATAAGGTGAAGCAAAAAAAAAAATGATAACTTCATGCGAGCATACTGAATTTTATACTCCCATGAAATGCCTGAGTAAGGACTAATATTGACAAGTTTCTTTATGTGGTCTGTGTGTGTGTGAAAGTGACCTAAAAATGCTTAAATTTGACTACTTTAATAACATTTTAGTACTCAGTGCAAACCAATGTTATTTTAACAGAAATGTCCCACTAAATATTTGTTAAAGATGGATTGTAATTATGTATAATGTATGGATTTATTATTGTATGAAATTCATTGTTAAAAAAATGCTGTATAAGAGATCCTCTGAGGGAATGACTTTGTCCCAGTGAAGCATGTTACACTTAAAGCCTTTGTATTGCACCGTAAGGCTCTACTCCATTTTGACCTTTTTTTGAATGTATGGTAGAGTTTTGTGTTTGCAGTGACAAAATGATCAGTGCATTTATTCACTGTTAGGAGGTTTAACTCTATAGTGGTTAATATTCATTTTGAATACAGTGTAAATTTATGGTGAAAGGTCACACACTGTATTAGGTTTTTGCTTTTGTGCATCCACTGTTATGCTGTTGTTAAAATGATAATAAATAATGGTATACAGTAGGCTAGTTCTTTATATTATTGCTTATTAATATAAGTAAAGTAAAATAATTGTCTGTAAAGCCTATAGCTATTGTCTCTCTGCTGGAAAAGGAATAGTCTCAGCCATGCTCCATACTGTTGCTAGTGTGCAGCTGTGCTCCAGTACATAGATTATATTTGAGGCTTCAGTGCTGTTTCAACCTTGGCCAAGAAGGTCATGTCACTTTGCTGAGTGGTGAAGTCCCTTGAAAGCTTCTTTCCATATGTTGATGAGTGACAGGCTTATTTTTAAGTGATGCATAGCTCAGTTGAGACTGCTGGTTAACAGCGTAATGTTGTTATGTCAAGAAGGATTCGACTTTTCTCTCTCTTGACACGTCTGATAAAAAAAAGGCTCCATTTAAACATTGATTTGCACTTAACATAATGTCCTGCTTCCTCTTTTCTCCGTATGTTTTAGCAATTTTAGAGTTTACTTGAATGTAAGGGCATCAAAACAAGTTTTATTTGGTTGGTAATAACACACATTAACCTGTTTTTTGTCACTTTTATAGTATAGCATGTAAATATAAAAACTTAAGTCTTAAAATGAAGAAAATCTGAGCTTCATTGCTATTATTCAACAAAACCTGTTCAAAGACAGGTCCACATAAATGTTAGTTACATATTTAAACAAGTTCCTCTCTACTTTACATTCAAAGCATTTGCTGTGGAGGTTCAGATTCTTTCTCATGCATGTTTAAGGCTCTCTATATTCTAAAAGCATCTGGACAGATTTTTTCTCATACAACATCATGTTTTTGAACCATTTCAATGATGGATTTTGCTCTACGGGGTTAAGAAATAAGTTATTCTTATCTAAAAAATAATACTGATTGTTCTAATAATGGAACATCAACAAGTCAGTAGCCAAATTGAATGTACTAGAATTAATGTTAATGTTAAACAAAGGCATTTTAATCAACTCATAATGTTATACTGATATTAAAAAAGGATAGATGACCTGGGTCCCTCTCTGGGGAACTTATAAGCATGGTCAGCTATTTGGGGACAATAGACAGATCAATTAGAAAAACTTTTTTTTCAACTAACTTTATTGTTTTGTATTTACATTTGTAAGAGTTATTGCTCAGTAACACAAAATTACAAATATTTTTTCCCCTTTAAATGTATTCGATGATCAGAAAAGATATCGTTATTAAAAAAAATTGGCATGACCCTTTGATATATAATCTCTTTGCAAGTGTTCTTTAAATATGTCATCTTCTTTTTTGAAAAAGGCTTTGTAGCAGGTGAGCAATGAGAACAGGCCATCATTATATAATGTGCTTTTGAGAGCATTTTTGATGAAGCTAAGCTTGTGTGTTGGAGTTTTGTCCTGCATGAAAATCACAGCCTTTTTCAAGGCTGCAGATTTCCTGTGGTACCAAGGTAACTGTCAGAAACCAGCAGGAGGCGTTGAAGGTGATTTCCAGTCCATCTTCATTCTGAAAAGGTTCAGCTGGGTCATCCTTAAGGACAGCAACCCACAGCAGTACTCCTCTTCCACCTCGCTGAAGCATAGTTTGAAATGTGCTCTGTATCCATTAGTGAACCTGCACAAATCCATCCGTCTGCTCCGAGTCCCTCTTATTTCATCTGTCCTCTGGTGTTTCTTGGCCCATTTTGGTGCCTCAGTTTATGAATCTTTGTCAGTGGTTGTGTTCAAGCTTTCTTTACACTGGTCATGTCTCTGAGCAACTTGTATTTCTAGACAAACTAAACAGGCTGTTGTTTATTGGCACTGTGCGCCAACAAATACAATAATGGGTAATTATAAACAGTTTTCTGCTAAAAACTAAGATTTATATTGAGATTATTAAGATAGGGAAAAAAATAATTCTAATGCCCTACTTTTATTTTACACAAATCCATGCTGCCAGCAAGTAGAGCACTGAGTGCTGCACTGCCCCCAGTGTGCAACACACACACATGCACTCACACAAACATACTGAATCTCTAGATCTCCTTCATTCTGAAAGCACTAGACAGCACATGCCATTTCTAAAGTGTCAAAAGTGCAGCAGACTGTAGTTGTAGAAGAATCCTTGGGTCTGCATTTTCAATGTCTACTTTAAAATGTCTGGTTGGAAAATTAAATGATATGGGTCATAAACTTCTCATCAAGTTCAGTATTAGTGTCATCAGTTATGTAACGGCAGAGAATATTTCAAAGATCTGTGCGGTTTTAACGTCGGTAATGCCACTTATTGTTAGACCAGTTCAGTTACACCAGTGTACACAAAAATACTAAATATATTTTTTTAAAGATTCTGCAAGCACTAAACTGTTCCTATCAGTTTCTAACAATAAAAAGCTTATTATGTATGCTCCCCTCCTCCTAGCACATTTGTTTGCTATAATTGTGTGTTTTTAAGTGTTAAACCTAATTAGTGTCTTTAGAAAGGGACATTTATGTATTATTATATCTTTTTTTGTGTCACATCTGATAATCTGCCACACGATGTTGACAAAACAGTTTTTAAAGCGAACTATTTTTTTTTAACTAGCTTACAGCAGAAACTTGTATTATAGCATTCCAAGGCAAAGGGCTAGCATATTATGTGTACATAAATTATGCAAAAATGAACATAAATAATGAAAATATTGCATGATGTAGTGCCAACCAATTTTTAAATTGATCTTTTCCCCTAGCTGACTATTTAAAAAAGTCGTACCTTCCTAACTGTGTAAATCTAACATTTTTTATTTTATTTTATTTTATTTATCAACTATACATACCTATTCAATTTTTCCTCATTTTATAGATTTAATTTAAAATCTATCCAGTACTTTTTTTTTGTTTGTTTGTTTGTTTTTTCTCTCATTGATCTACAAACAATTCTCCATAATGGCAGAATTTAAACTGAATTAATTTCCTCCAAAGGTTAGAAGTGGAATATTACATTAAGAGAGTTCATACTATTTTATGAACGCGTCCTTGGCTCCGATGGCATCCTCAAGTCTTCTTGACAATAGTTCTATAAATGTGGTGCATGTTTCCTTTCCTTTCCTTTCCTTTCCTTTCCTTTCCTTTCCTTAGTGTTGCCATATCTTGATAGAGTCTGGACTGGGTGTGCCAACATGCAGCAAATTTTTAGGACTTATCAGATGCTCTGCTGGTTTAGGATCCAGATTTACTGGTTCACTCCTGGGATTTCACAGTTTTATGAGGTTATTCTTGCTTTCATGGAACAACATTCCCACAGAGTAATGCTGCTGTCCCCATGTTTGACTGCGAGAATGGTGCACCTGATATGATGGTCAGAACCTGCTTTCCTCAACGAGCACTCTTGGGAATTGTGGCCAAATAGTTCAGTGTCCATTTTTGCAGCATTTTGCTTCATGGTCTGGGAGGAATTTAAGTGTCTTTGGCAAATTCCTTTTGGACAGCAAGCTTTTATGTGCCTGATAGTTCTGCCAAGGCCAAGGTGGTGTATCTTTGGCAGTGCTGGTTTGTCTGTCTGTCTGTTAACAACACAAATAAAAAAGTTAAGGATGGATTTTGATTGAATTTTCAGTAAATCTAAGAAATGGAATAAAAAAAAGTGATTACATTATAGGGGTGATCTAGATCACTGCCTGTATCCAAGATTTTTTTAATAGGATTCTTTACTATGGGGAGATAGGGATAAGACAGATAGATGGATAGATGGATAGATTATTGGCCTGTCTTCATGGAAGTCAGTGGGTAAATGAAGGGTGTTGCTGTTCTTTTATACCCTTCTTGATTTTTTTAAACTCTTCTTGAAATTGGTGCCTTGACACAATCCTGTCACAAAGGTCTATGAAAACGTCTTTCAACTTTTTGGCTTGACTTCCGCTGTAATCTAAAATTCACAAAAAGCATGCAGATAGATAAAATGACTTCTGTGGTGACATTCTGAGCGCAAATGAGCTTAAAAAAAGTCAGCTGTGTGACCTCATTTAGATGGTGTGCTTTCTTAATCATGGATAATTAGCTAAATTAGACATAATTAACTTGACTCCAGTCCCGATGCAGAAGCATTTCAAAAACTGAAGGTATATTCACCAGAGCTCATAACAGAGTTTTAACACTAAATATCAATAATGGCTAATTCATAATAGTGAATTACACCTGATTTGATTATTATTATTATTATTATCATTATTATTATTAATAATAAATAAAAACTATACAACATGTTTTCTTTGACATTCTGAGATATTGTGTCATATGTGTTATGCTATACTACTAAACACTTCCTTATGGAGTCTCAAAAAAAATATATAAAACAAAATCTTGAGAGGATCTGAAAACTCCATCAGCACTGTAGCTTTCTTTCTTTTGGTAATGTCCTGGACTTTTCCTTTTCTTTCCTTTTCTTTTTCTAAGAGGCTAAGAGGCTAGGCTTTTGAAGTTGAACCATACACAAGTATAACAACAAGAGAAGCACCTCATACCAAGACTATATTTGAGAAGTCTTGGCAAGGTGTTTGATTCAGGCAGATTTTTCATCTTTACTGGACGGATTGGCTGTACAGGTGTTACTGTACCAGAACTGTTTTTGACTTTTGCTCTTAAGTCGGCAGCATTCTGTAGTTTCTATTGATAATTTGACTTTGGTAGCCAATACAATTAGACACTGGATGCTAAAAGTATCAAACAGTAAAATTTTTGTTTTACTCTCTTTCTAGTTTCCTTTGAGGCATATCGTCCATCATATTAAGGACTCTTTCTCTTATTCTGTCAACATGTTTCAGTGACTGCTAACATTAACTCAGCTATACAAAACCAAAGTGTTTCTGATTTAACATATTTATGGGCGTTACTTGTCTTAAGTATGTCACCTTTGTTGTTTTGTTTTGTTCTTCCTGGACTTTGCAGGGGAACATCTGCGTGTATGTCCTCAGGGAAACACATGCTGCACCCAAGAAATGGAGGACAAATTTGGTCAGCAGAGTAAACAGGACTTTGAGAATCTGCTTAACGAAACAAGTCATGGACTGCGAAGCACCTTTGTCTCTGGACACAAAGGATTTGATGGTAAGTCTTTGTTTTGCCCATGCTGATATGTTTTTGTTTTTCAACTAATTTCTAAACATTGATACAGTGGTCAGCTACCACAGTGCAGTATGTTGCTAAAAGGAAAATCAGAGGATTGAATATGCAGGTTTTCATTTGTAAAGGTTGACTGAAACTGTCTTTACTCAAGAGGAGACGAGGTATAAAAAATCTCATTATTATGCCTTGGTGTAGAGAATACTCTTGTTGGATTAAACAAACATGGCTTCTTGCACAGCAGATTGACAGGTTGAACAGCAACAAAGAGCCAAACTACACTGTAAGGGTAGCTTGGCAGTCTTGTGCTGTGTGTGATCTCGTTTTAACCCCACTGTGATTGTATTGACCAACATTACCTTAATGAAGTTTTCTATAAGAAGGGATGTTTTAATTAATGAACCAAATCTCACTGTACCTCGAACCGTCCCTGTTGGTGTCACTCTCTGTGGAGTTGACTCTTTCTTCTTGCAGTATAATGAGAAATAATAATCCCTCCTGCACCCATTAAACTGTGTGGGTAGAAGCAGCTTATCACTTTGGACAATGCTGAACGGTGGTGGAGGTGAAACTTGTCAGGCATACCAACCTGTCGCCATTGTAATTTATTATTGTTGGTAAGGATAGCAGTATAATATTTCTTTTTATCTCTCAGAAACCTTTTAAGGATTACTGATTCTGCCTCATCTCCAAGGTGAATGACAAGACAAAACTTCAAGCTTATCAAGAGAATAAGCCCATCATCTTTCCCCTCTTCTAATACAAGACAATTTAGGATTACAATCCTGTCTAATGTAGCGAAAAAGACACATAATTAAAAGAAGACACTAATTTAGCTTTGGCACATATTACAGAGAAAGATCTCTTTATTTAAAACTCATGATCAGAATTTGCTTCCATTGTTTAATGAACATCTTAAGTCTTCAATGCAAAAATTTGAAGCACTATTAAAAGTTCCTGTAAAAATACTTTAGTAACCTCTGAAATAATGAGTAAAACTTCAGTGCCAGTACATTCAAGCTTTATTTACTGCAGCAGTGCCCTTAGCAGAAGAAATGAAGTGCTCTAGAGATTAAAGAAAAATGTTAAAGGCAAATCAAATTACAACCCAATGCAATATAGAGAAAAACAATTAAACTTAAGAAGAGGGTTTAAAGATTTCACATTGTAGAGCCTAGCATTTATATGTATTTTGGTTATAAAGCAGGCAAGAGTGCTTTATAATTATATAGAAAGCTTTAAAACTAAAACTCTCCATGCTGTCAAATTTCAGGATTTTGTGAGTACCAGTTAGACTGTTGGGGCCTTCAGCTTTTCCCAAGCACAGCCAACCAGAACCGACCATCCAAACGTGCAATGAGGTATCCCTCTTTGATGCAGATGAACAGATGTGCCCTTTCCAAAAAATGATCAGAGATGATGCTATGTGTTGATCAAATGCTAATTGGTTCAAAGTTAGCACAGACCAGGAGTTGACAGCAACAGATTTCATAACAAAGAAAAACACAAAATACCAAAGAAACTCAGGTAAAAAAAAAAAGAAAGAAAAGAAAAGCAGCTGCAATGGACAGTCCTCATTATTCAACGCTTAGTTTAAACTACAAAGCAGATCTTTTACAAATCTCAGCAGAGATAAAGCACCAACAAATGCACCAACACAACCATCAAGAGCAGCTCAGAACTCTATTTCTCATATTTTTTTAACTGTCTCAAAGTGGCAATAAAACATTATAACATGTAAAACACAGAGCCAGTACATGTAGGTTCAGACTCTACTGCAGCTGGCCCTCATTCTGATGTTACAAGCAGACACAAGCAGACTCTGCTCACTAAAAACAGACACTGCTGTTAGTAAAAACATGTTGTTTGTAAGTATTAGCAAAAATAAACGCAAGTATCTTCATGCACTCACAATCCCACAAGTCCTTCAGCTGCATCGACCATTGAGGTAATGGATTTATACCAAAATGCAATCAATAATAGCATCCCGAAAAGTACCACTCATGGAAGCAGCAAGTGAGCAAATTGACTCATGGGAGTGTTTCCACATCAGAGCAGATGTCATGATCAAATGTTTCATTTAGGAAATTACACAATCTTAAGAAGGATGACAGAAGGTGTTTGATGCTATGTTTATGCACAGCTCTATCAATCATTTGTATGTTCAAGCTTATGGCTGAAACCCTAAAATGACAAGCCAGAAACGTTTTTAAATTTTCATAGGTAGGAGGTGAAACCATAGATGTAAATATATCCACCAACTGAAAATGGTTGACTGATTAATATTGCAATTTTATACCCAGCAGTCAATGCGTTCTCTTCTTATGCTCATTTTTTTAAAACTACTCAACATATTAAATGCAACAAATGCTATTGAATTACAGACTGTAACTCTCAGATGATTTCACATTGCCAAGAAACTCAATGTCACAATGCCTTGGTGATGTCTGTCTCTTTTTTTTTCCAGGAATATGCACTTCTCAAGCTCATATGTGATTCCTGGAAGCATGCATAAATAAATAAGTGTTATTTAGATCTCCCCCTGTCAAGATAGTGAATATTGTGTGGAGGGATCCAGTAAGAAGGGAAATAGGTTTTGTCCAGCAGCACTTTGATGCATGCCTGCAGGCATCCTTCTTTCTCTTGGGGTTTCCTGCCATTCTCCATAACTTCAATAGTCAAAGAAGATGCCCAGTACAGGTTTTATGCCTGAAACTGTTTGCTGGGAACCTCCGTTTACAGTCAGTTTGGGATGTCAAATTTGTTGTTTTCATCGTTCAGATTTCACCCAATTGTTTATTTTTGGTAGATTTTGAGCTCCACATGTAAGGTTATTAGCTTTGATTAGAATATATTTGCAGGGTAATTGTATCTTAAGTCAATTGTTTTGTTTTTATTCAGTTCTATATAAATGAATATTTTCTCTTAAAGAATATATTACCAAAATAATTAAACCAGCGTCAAAACTGACAACAGAGCATGAAGATCGAAACAAGAAAAAGCTCTTAGTGCCCTTTAGAATCTATTTAGCACCTGGTTCTGGAGTCACTTCTATACAGAGTATGCACTCACTGTATGTGTTTATTTTTTCTCTCCTTATGCAGACGTTGATGAGTGTTTCAGTAGCTGATAGTGGTTGGGCAGCCCACACATATTCCTGACACTGCAGCCTATGTGTCATAGTGAGAGAGTATGGTATTGGCTTTGCCAGGTCCATCTACAAAGAAATAATCAAAAGATGTGCTTGAAATGTCCACTTGTCCACTCACTCGGTGAACATTAGGGAAAACTAGTGTCTTTTAGAGCCTAAATAAATACAGGTAAATTACTATGCATCGGATATTTATACTGATCTTTGACACTTAAATAATCAACACCATGCATCTTTACATCATGTTTGAGGATATGGACACTTCAGAGTTGCTGCTTTTGCATTAGTACATATGGTGATTAACAAGTTTCTCCATAATAATATTTATGAAAACTAATATATGCACATATGACCTAATTTACATCATCATTTGCCTGTACTGTTTCCACCTATAAAATATTGTGAATGTCACACGCATCAATTTTCTTCATCCTGTTTAAAGGTACAAAGGGCTTGAACCTATCGTAGCTGTCATTAGGTATTCTAATACTACACCCTGGACAGTTCAATCATAGGGCAAAGAAAAAGACAACCACGCACACAGTAATTCATACCTACAGCAAATTTGAAATAACTCACAACGCACAACTTTGAAACTCTGGATGAAAAACCCAATCAGCCACAGGGAGAACATGCAAACCTTGCTGTGAGGTGACAGTGCTAACACTGCTTTACTGTGGTGCCCTGCTGTGACACTATAAATTATAAATAAAAACACAGAGCAATGATCTGCATATCCTTTTAAGACTAAGATTAATAGAAAATGATACATAGTCAAAATATCAAAGGTTCAAACAGTGAAATGTTATAATTTTTTGAAAAATATATGCTTATTGTGAATAAGGGACGGGGGCAACAAAAGAAATGGAAAGGTTGGAAACCACCAGAGGCCAGATGCATACATTTCTGATTAGTTTCATAACTAAAACCGTGTGCACACAAAAGCAGAAATATGCATAAGCATATTTTATGCCAGATTTATAAAGCTTATTATACATATGCTTTTCTTCATACATCTTAGTCATTCTGAAATTTCGCACAAGCCAGATTTATATTGCAATTTCAGCCAAATCATGTTGTAGACACTCTCATTTGCATATGTAAAATAAAACATAGCCTGCATAGTCCTAACACTAAAAGCAACAATAAAGAACAGATGCAATTTTGTTAAGTGTGATGCTAAAACTGTCCTTAGTAAGACTGGGATGAGCTACACACCTAACGTAGTCATTCAGTCACAATTCAGAGGTTGTGATGTTCACGAAACAATTATCACTGCTTCTGGAAAGGTCTTTTTTTTTCTTCACTTCATTTCAACTTAATTTTAACATAATTTTTTAATTCAGTATGTGACGCCTTCTTTCAAAGCAAAGTATTTGTAACAATCTATTATTCATTTACTTCTAGTATCTTTTATTAATAAAACAATGTGGCAAGTTAACTGGAATGTTACAGTTGCCAACATGTTTCCATGATGAACCGACAGTAAAAGAAAATGCCTGTGGCATTATGCTCACAAACACATGTAAACATATTATGACTGATGAAGAAAATATACCAGAATTCTAACAAACTCCTAAAATGAGCAATGTACAACATAACTACTGATCTATTGCTATGGATATACTGTATAAAAACTACTAAATATGTAATAAAATGTGCAGTAGCAGCATTTTTGTGCCAAATGTGGTATGCATTGTCTGTTAGAACAATCCTACCTGCATTCCTAAATGATTCCATGGCTTTTGTATTTCTTTCACCATGGAGTGGAAATTTCTGTATCAATAAAATATCTTTGAGATAGGATATTGTATATCTAAAAGCTCTGCTTCTGGTACTGACTATAGACATAAATCCCTGGGAATAAAAAATAAATAAAAGCTGCATAACATGCAGCCATATTTTCTGCTATTTGGTAATTAATTATCTTATTTATTATGGTTAGTTTCATGACACATGCTGTTAGTCAGAGTAGGCAAAATAACAGCTGGCCCAGGGAATCCTTTTCCCCTACGCTCATTAGGGACTAAGTCAGGGTTGGTAATTGTTAATCATTTTTTTGGCTCTTCTGGCCACAAACACCACAGTGCTGAGTTTCCAAGCAGAATATCAATGTCGCTCTTGTTTCTATGTAATGAAGTCCCTGTTACAGTTGGCAGACACTGATGCCAACAATAACATAGTTGCTGTGTTATTGTTGGTTGTTAAAGGTTGTTAAATTTTTACACTTTTGCACCTTTGTTGTGCTAGAAAGGTTTTCATGTTTGCTCAGCAAGTGTTTCTTTGGTTACAAGATCTTATTGAGCTTTATAGTCTGAGGCATATAGTATAGAGAATTTAAGTGGAATCATCTTCATGTTTCTTTTATGAGCTATTATATTTGTTTAGTAAACAGTATAAAGTAAATATATATTTGAGTCACTGACATGCATTCCCTTTTTTCATTTTACCATTTGGGAATAACTGGCATTGTGTGACTCACTATAGGCTGGCCACAGGAATTAACACAATGAAATGGAGACATAAAAGGTCAGCCTGTCATGTTCTCTACAGCAGCACTGCTCTCAGAGGAGCTCCCTGTAGATGGGTACTGCTTGACAGACCAATCAATGACCCAGCTTATGATTGCCATGTGGAATTCATAGTGCAGCAGAATAGCTGGTTTCATCTACAGTCGTGAGGCTTTCAGGGAGGCCAAATACTGAGCCATGTGTGGTATCTTATGCACTTTGAGTTGTCACTTATGAAGTGTTAGGTTCCTTCTTTGACTAGCTGGGCTCCTGCAGAGAACACCGAGTGCTCTGCAGGTGATAAAACTTTTACTCAGCTGCATGCAATTTTTGTAGTTTATTCAGAGTTGCTTCACAGATAGGTGTTCTAACAGAAAGGTTTGATTCTTACAAGATATCTGATCAGAAAAATGCACTTTACTTAGTCTTTTGGCTCATTTGATACCATGTTAGGCCTTTTAATCAGATGCTGCACTGTGCTGGCAAGGCCTTTATGGATTTTTTTGATTTGCAAGTATGAATACAATTCTAATAAAAGCAGCGCCTTGCTGTTGTTTGCCAAAAGTGATCATTTATTTGCTCACTATTAACTTTTTGTTACAATATTATTTGCTGTGGCATTATTTTGATAACTGGCATTCATTCATTTCCGAGTTACATGATTTTTTCCCCTTGATCCTGCATTGGTGATGGAAAAGCCAGAATGGGGAATAAAGTCAGCACATCCCAAAGATTCTAAGTAGGGTTATGGTGTGTACTCTGTTGCGACCAATCCATGAGTGAAAATGAATTTTTAGACTCTCTTAACCACTCTTTCACAATTTGCGTAAGATGATCGACTTAGGGCATGAATGTGCAGTCATGGGAAAAAAGAAAAAAGTTGATTGTATAACTTGGTCATTCAGTACAGTTAGGTAGTCAGCTGATCGCTTTTTCTGGGTACATAATGTTTCTGAATCTCAACCTGACCAAATGAAGCAACCTCAGATTATACTTCTGTCCCCACAGGCTTGTATAGTAGGTTCTAGACATGATGTGCTGCAGCGCTTCATCTGCTGCTCTTCTTAAACTGATGCACCCATCACTCTGGAACAGGGTCAGTCTGAACTCATCAGACCACATAACCTCTTTCCACTACGCCAGAGTCCAATATGCTCCCTTGCAAATTTTCTATTAGCCTCGCTGATAAGTGGTTTTCTTGAGGCTATACAGCTGTTAAATCCCAGTACCTTGACTCTACTTTGCACTGTTCATGTCAGTCTCCTTTTTTCTCCATTTAAATTTTGCTATGAACTCCAAAGGTGTTGATTTTCTTTAATTTAACCAGACATTAAAAAGAACCATAATTCATAATTTCTCTCAATGAAAATTATGTTTAACTACTATGATTCGCCACTATCCTTCCAGGATTTAATAATGCATCTGCCTGTTCTTAACCCAATTTTAACAGTTTGACCAATATCCTTTTAATTTTCTCTGTCTGATGACTCCTAAGATTGCTGTAATTGTCAACAAAAAAGCCCAAACAGGTTATCAAAAAACAGTACATGTGTGAAAAGACCACTGAAATGTTTATGCAAGCTTTCTCCCCCTAAAACTAATCGAACATACAGAAAATCCATCAGTATCTCACTGGAAATACATTAATTGTCTCAGGGAAATCACCTAAGACTACACATGAAAATGTATAAAAAAAAACAGTAAGTTAGCTTAAAGCTAATGTCTATGGAAAATACCATTAGCAAGCTAGCATTTAGCATGTGCAAACAGACTAAAGGAATTTAAACAACTTTGTGCAGCAACAAATGTTTACCTCAACAATAGTCTCTGTGTTCAATTACAAACTGACAAGGATGCGTACAGGCTAAAGGTTTCTGGCCATAAAGGAGAACATGAAAAATATATTCTTAACTTCCATATTCTGTCAGGACTGACTACAGAAAGACTGAAGGGACAAAACACACTTCTTTACTGCAAAAAATTTTCATAACATAGCGTAACATAGTGTATGATGTTTGACAATATCGGGACATTCAGATTGATTTCTGATATAATTATACATAAACAGGGGGCTCATAATTATATGACTGCTTATATGCATCGATAAAGAAAGTAGCAATGTGCAGTGATAAAGAAAACTGAGGATGCAACACATAGTGATGCATCGTAATGCATCGCTGAATTGAACTAAATCATTGACAAGATAATCGTAATGGAATCGAATCGTGAGACCAGCGAAGATGCACAGCCCTAATGAAAGGACTGATGTCCAAGCAAGACAGCTGCAGTTAGTCCAGAATGCTGCTGCTCGAGTCCTCACTAAGACCAAGAAAGTGGCTCATATAACTTTAGTCCATGTTTTAAGATATAATTTAACTCAAAATAGTCTATCTTCCCAGATTTTGTAATTGATTTGTCAATTATTCAGCCACAACCTAATATGGCAATGTATTTTCATTAATTACAATCTTATTGCTTTTGATTGTTGTTTGTAACAAACTGTTTTTCTTTTTTAAAACACCATGCTTTGCAATTAGTTAAAAGAAGAAGACTGAACAGAGGTTGAAAACCAACCCTATTATCCTCCTTAGTTGGCTGGTCACAGTTCAGGAGACTTTGTTATAATTAATTCTGCAGGCCACTTCCCATGAGAGTCCTCAGGGTAGAAGTCATCTCTTCCTCAGCTTCCTCCGTTGGTTGTGTTAATCAGATTGACTCCATAACCTCTGTTGTTTCAGCTGTGGTCTGCTTATAAATTTAATTCATGAAACTTGCCTTTTCTATTATGTAGCTCAAAAATTTAAAGCAGGAAGGCTGTGTTTCAAGACTATTGAAGTAGAATGCTGACATCCCTGACATCACAGAGACCACGCATCAGTAGATTTCTGTAGAAGCACAGAAACTGAGGCTTTCTTTTTTATCACAGAGAATAGCTCTATGTAACCTCGGCAGAGCTCTGTTTACACAGTGAGGAGCCTGAGCCAAACTGAGCTGTATCAGAGCAACATTACGAGCTCTCTGCAATTTGAGAGTATTTGAATCACTGCTGTCTCATAATGTATTTCAGTGTTATCTATTTGTAGCGCTGGCAAGCGTTCATTTGGACAAACATCTTTATTATCAGTGTGTTCTAATGTTGACTTATGAGAGTATTCTTAATATATTTTAGTCTTTGACATTTTGCAGCTTTTTTAAGTACTGTACAACATGATCTTTCTTTTGAATGTTCACTAATTAGGTTATGATGTGCTGCTCATTTATTCTTTCAGTTTTAGTCAGGCCATCCATAATGTGCAGTAATTATTCATCCTAATCACTCCAAAACAGAGCTGAGAATTATGTCAAATGTTCTATATGCACTGAAAATAAACTACACTTAGATTGTATTACTTACATTCAGTTAGTATGTCTACTGAAAATTCCTGCTGTGAGCTTTTTCTTTTATTCAAAATGCATTTTTTTTGTCAAGTATGCTTTGAAGCTGTCATTAATCAACGTGTATATCACTCAACACCACTGAGTGCTCTCATTGTGACAAACAAGTCACGTCAGTATAAATCATATTTGGAGCTTTGCATATTTTATAATAAATGTTTGCTGTAGTTTTCCTCTACATAGTCCCAAATAATACTGAAAAATGGTTTGGCCTACATCATACTAGATGTGGAAGAAAAAGTCAAATCCTCTTATAATAACCATAAAAGTGTCTATGAAGGTAAGCTAATTTTATCTGCTCCCTAGAGGAACTATTACAGTCAAAACAGTCACCCGTGCCTGATAAGATGTGTAAATGAACAATAATTAATTGTGATTATAAAGCAAGTCTTTTTTTAAACGTGTGGCATGTGATAAGTCAGAGACAGTTTTCTGCCAAACAGATTTACGGAGGATTGTAATCTTTACCTTCCAAGATAATATGAAGTGAGTTTGCAGCTAAAAATACAAATGTCTCAATCATCTAAGCACATTTTAAATAAGATTTCAAGTGTTGTGCAATCTTGAAAATTATGCATATTTTTCTTTTTTTTTTCGTGTTGATGTCAGCAGCTCTTAATAGAAATAGTCAGATGTGACTTGGTCTGGTATTCTGGAGAATAACATCTTTTTTATGCTGTTATGCTGAAATCTGTGATTTCACCTGCAATGCTCAAAACTAATGAGCACTTCAAGTCCATTACACTTTTGTCTGAGCCATTATGATAATTGGGTGTAATGTGCATGGCTCATAGGGGTTGAGATGTGACCTAGCTCCTGTGAGCTGTGTGAGAACACTTTCAGTGTAAAAAAAGGTTGCAGCTGCAGCTGATTTACAAGTCTACTGTGCATTATGTCTGTAGTCTACAACTGCGAGAAAACCCCAGTCATAAAATTCACAGAATCAATGGTTTCAATGCTGCTACTTGGCCAGTACGTGCTGAGATGTTGTTTTTTTCCCCCATCATTTTAGTGTTTGCTATTAGCTTGATCACCCTTCTCTTTTCCACTAACCCAAGAGTCTTAGTTTAGTAGCCTACTTATCAACACAAATGTACTAAGACTGAATCAAATGATAGATTTTTGGGGTTACTCTATTACCAAAAGCAGTTGGCAGGCTATAGGCAAATATGAATCTGCTATATACGACCCTGCAGACAGAATTACTGCTGGACATAGTGTGGCACATCACTGTAAACGAATTTGACTGTCACAGAACTAAAGGGAGAGTTTATGTTGGACATAACTGTACGCAGTGAGCAGCCACAACAACAAAACAAGTGATATCTACACAGCTGCAGACCAAGCATATCCCCCATAGCAACATGGATCCTCCTACAGGAAACAAGAGTTTGGAGGCATAAAATAAGCCACAATTACATGAAACGATGCTAGGTATTGTGATACTAGTTTGATAGAGGTGGTTCAACAAACTGTATGGCTGATCAGTGAATAATGTTCATGGATACAGCTGCAAAGAAAGGTTTCTATTTTTGGTATTGCAGTTGAATATACTGTATGTTAAAGTTGCAGTGCTTTATATTTAAAGTCCTAAATGATATGCAGAACAATGTTTTTATTAGTGTAAAATCACATTAAAGGAAGAATTATTGTATTTTGGTCTGCTGTTAAATCCTGCCACCATTCTAGCATTTTATGTGTTTTCAGCCACCAGTGTAGCTTCTCCTACAAGCTGGGAAGGTAAAAGTGAGGTACTCTCCAATGGCATTATAGTACAGCAGTTGGCAGTTTATTTTATGAGTTTTGAAGAATAAATTGAGTCTTGGCTTTTAAATGCCAGACCATCATTACTGGCAGCAGATGATTAGAAACATTATCAGATCATCATTCCAATTTTGATGAGTCAAAAAGGTCATGGCACAAAAAAAAAAAAAAAAACATTGACCCAAAAAGAAGAATTCAGGACTTTATGTTTCCAACACGTAGAAAGATACTCTTTTAAAATACATTTTTAATGGCAATCTATTTTTGATACAACTGTACTTGAATGTGCAAAGATCATTGAACAAAAATTAATGTTTTTATTTTTGTTGTTGTTTTTTTTTTTTTTATCAATTTACCCAGAATTCTTCCTGGAGCTGCTGGAGAACACAGAGAGGTCCCTGAATGAGATGTTTATGAGGACTTATGGCAAGCCTTACATGCAGAACTCAGAGGTCTTTGAGAACCTGTTTGCTGAGCTGAAGCGCTATTACACAGGAGGGAATGTTAACCTGGAGGAAATGCTTAATGACTTTTGGTCGCGGCTGCTGGAGCGTATGTTCACACTCCTCAACTCCCAGTATGTCATCACCGAGGACTATCTGGAGTGTATCAGTAAGTACACCGACCAGCTCAAGCCCTTTGGAGACGTGCCCAGGAAGCTCAAGGCTCAGGTTACCCGCGCATTCATCGCTGCACGCACATTTGTCCAAGGGCTCTCTGTTGGCCGAGAAGTGGCCCAGAGAGTGTATAAGGTAAGAAAAAAATCATTCCACTTTTACAAGATTTAATATTTAAGCTGCTTGCTCCTGTCATTTAACAAATGTGACATACAGAATACACACAAACACAAAATGATGATAAAAATTAAATAGATAATATTTACTTAATTTGACTTCAGGTGCTGATTCCATAGGAAAATATTCCAAATTTAACCCCAGATTAATTAAAACTGTCCTGATCAAATTCTAAAAAGCTTAATGTCTTTGCTTAAAGCTTAATGTTGTGTTTCAGCTGTCACTCATTTCCTCTTAGTTTCTCCCAGACTCTTTCTGACTAATGTGGGATCTCTTGATGCCTGTCTTAAAGTGTGAAGCTTGAGGCGACTCATTCAGTTGTTGTCAAGAAAACAGCATGGAAGAGTACGTGGATCGCTCAGGAGGGATGCCCAAACAATAAAAGAGGAGAAAAAAAGACATTTCTGCTAACAATGTTAAATGCTCTCTTTACTAATATTTGTTCACCCAGGACACACAAGCAATTAATCATGCTGTTGCCATAGTTTTCAGTTTGACGCAATGTGATGTTAATGCAGCTTTTCATGTGTGTTGGTGTGTGTGTGTGTGTAGCTCTGATGATCTACAGTTACATAAACAGAAAAGAAAAAGGCTAAAACTTGAACCTAGTCTCACTAAACAATAACAAAGCTACTTCTGTGTGCTATCTTGGCAGTTGAGAGCAGAACTGATTTGGTGCACTACAAGTTACAGTATTTGTTTTGTAATCAGCTTGATTCAATTATCTACCCCATGATAAATATTTATAGAGCCTCTGCACAGTATAACCAGGAGCCAATAAAATATATTAACCCTCAATCATCAGAGAGAATAGGGAGAAGCAGTCGACACTGGTGTTCTCTTCTAAATCTAGCTTTCATTTTCTATTCTGTCCTCTCCACAGTGCACTCTGTGAACTTTAAAGATGTTTCCTTCACCTCCGCTTCCCCCTCCCCTGTGATAGTGGTTAGGCTCATTTAGAAGCAGTCACAGAGGATGTGTTGTTAGTACGTGTTTAGTGGGTTATACCCCGTGTTTTGCACAAGCCAGCTTGTCCCAGCATCACCTCTTGACATTTCAGTGGGACCTGAGATCCAGGTCATGTGTCTGGGACTGCAGCCCTTTGATCCACAGGGTATAAACTCATCATGACAGTTTGAGTGTAAGCATAATGAAAAGAGACACCCTGCTAGAGGTGTCTATTTCACTGCGCCTCTACAAAGTAACAGCCATGCTTATTGCTGTAGGGATATACACTATATTGAATTCAAGTAGATGATGTAGAATTATATTTCTTTTTTTTCTTTTTTTTTTTTTGGAAATAGTGATAAGACACATAACCCAACAAAGCTTAGAAGAATGTACAAAGATAGCTCAAGCATGTGCAAATCATTACTGAATTACAGTTGTTTGTTTACTTGAGGTACACAAAATTTAAATATGCAATAATTTAAAACATTCAAATTCTCATAGGGTTGATCATATGTACATTATTGGAATGCATTCACTGCCATAAGAAGTAGACAATATAAAAACCACAAGCTATATTCATCATTATCTTCTTACAAATTGTAATAAAACCTTTCTAAAGTCATTTTTAAAAACAATACTCAACAACTACATCAGATTATATATATATATATATATATATATATATATTTGAAAGATATGTCTAGATGAGCAGTGTGTCACTAGATGCCCTTTGTTTGAAGCACATGCCCACAGAGCTTTTCTATAAGATGAAGAAGTTATGAGGTAAGTTGGAGACCACATTCAGTTGATGGTTCTGGATGTTGCAAATAGGTTGGACATTTATGGAGTGATATTCTTGTGGTCTAAGTATGGGAATGGATTTGGCAAGGATGCTTTAATATGTACATATGCAGTTTATTGCACGGATAGTGTAAGGAAGACCAATGATAAAATTAAATCCCCTCTTGACTTCTTCTTGAGATGTGTATAGAAACTTTATGAACTCTATGTATTGTGTGGCCAGTTGATTAATTACATCCACGGCTTGCGGGAGAGTCGTGGTTGTAATATTTTATCCCCATTTCTTGTTTTTATGTTCAGAAGTTACTCTCACTTGTACAGAAAAAGTCCCATCTTACATGTAGAAATGTTAGGCTTCTGCTCAAAAATCGTGTTTCTGCTCTCAGATTTATTTCTGCTAGTGGAAATGACCACCTCTCCAGTTTGACCCCCTCTTCAAGGCTCAAAAACATCTCTTGTTGTACTTTTGCTTCTCAAGCTCTGATTGCTGTGAAACAAAGTTTTCAGCCAGCAAAGTGCCAGATATGATTCTGTCACTACCTCACTAGTCTTTCTTTCTTTACAAAGGCACCTTCAGATGATTTATGGTTAGCTGGGAAAATCACAGATTTAGCAAATCACATGTAATGTTTTAATTCAGTTCCCTTTCATTTGTAAATCATCTACTTACAACAGTTCCAAGCAGTTGCTGTCTAATTTATTCTAATCCCATTTAATTTAAGTCATGGAGCTGTTTCTTCTACTATCTGCATATCAATGTCTATGCACTTTTAGAAAATATAGCAAAAATTATTAGCTGCAATGTACATGTAACTAAATCAGTTTAGCAGAGCTCATCTTGACATACTTTAAAGATATAGTCCAGTTTAATCCAATTCAATCAATTTCTCAGTGATCTTAATCAATATTAGTCCTATCCATTGTACCTGTTCATGGAAAGTTGCATAAGACAGTAGCCCACATCAGCTGAAGGAAGAGAGGAGAAGGAAGAGGGGAAATCGCTCTATACAGAAAGAAACAGCTGGGAGACCTGGACTTGGGAGGGAATGATGCTTCAGAACCAAAGAAAACATGCTCTTGATTAAAGACTGTAAAAAGTTTCCATCGATGTGAGTCAAGTTATGAGGATCTATGAATTTAAAGTCACAGATTTAATGTGTAATTGATTTTTATAAAGAAGGCAGGCTGCATGTAAAAAGTTAAAAAAGTCTTTATTACGTCTGTAACGTCTTTGAGAAAAATGTATTTATTTCTGTTATGAAACCATACATTTTTCTCAGCACAAATAAGCTGCTTAATGTTGTTTGGATTCCACTGAAAAACAGTCCAATACATATTATTCACTAAAAAATAAATCCTTTCTAAATGTATGTGATGTATTAGGAAACGTGGAAGATAAAAAAAGACTGTGCTTTAACATCACAATAAAACTTCAGCTATCAAATATTTATTTGCATACCAGGTGTTCTCATATAATAAATCTCAATATGCAAATATAAATTGTAATTACACGTAATATTGTCAAATAAACAAAGTTTAATTAAAAGTAAAAACCTTTTTGAGATTCTTTTTTGTTTTTTAACAGTAACGTAAAACAAGACAAGCTTTGGAAGAAAGTGACCCGATATTATAGTGCTTGTCATGTCTTGCATTGTGGTGCAGGAAGTTTTCATTCAAGCTAAAATTGTATATCTTACATTATCTTAAATCTTCATGTTTCACCAAAGATGGGGAACTAAACCTAAAAGAATGAATAAGGAAAGAAAGAAATTTATACAAAAAAAAGCAAAAATGGGAACCCCTCGATCAGTTGACATAGCGGGGTCATGAACTTTTTATATGATTTAGTATCAAGCTGGAGTATGATGTGTGGATTGTATAAGTTTTTTATTTATGCTTTTTTTCTTTTGAATACAAAAATACGTAATTTTTTCTTTATTGTTCTTACAACTGAGCTGAAATAAAATTGAGGCCTGGAGCATATTAAACAACACAAAATACTGTAAATAGTGTTTGTCTCATGAGGACACACACACACACATACACACACACACACACACACACACACACATATATATATATATATATATATATATATGTATGTATTCTTTTTTCCCATAAGGCTTCCAGTGTTTCTTTATGTAAAGAATAGTATTAATTTGTCTGTAGTACATGAAATTTTACATACAATGCAGGTGATCCATTCTGTTTCCTTTAGTACCATCTAGAGCAGCATTGTTTATTGTGTCCTGTGTGCTGCCCAAGCAGCGACCCTTTTATCTGCTGCTTTGTGTGGTTGCTAAAAGAACATTCTTTCCCTATATCAGATGTTTATAATTCCAACAGCTGCATACAGTAGCAGATGGTTTTGGGCCAGTAAACCTGTTTTTAACCATGCTGCCATCCACTAATATATGTATGCATGTGCACATGACTTTGGAAGTTGTGGTACATGCTTAGAAAAAAGGGTACCCCGAAAGCCCCTGTGTAATACAAACCCTTATGTTTCAAGAATGCAGCTTCTAGTGGTCATGAATAGTACTGCATGTAAAACATTAAAATAACTGTAGCAGTGTATAAAAAATATATTTTACCCCAAACATTACAGGTTTAATTTCTAACCAAGTTATCACCTAGTCTTATTCAGGAAGGGATAAAGTATTTTGTTACGTCTTGGTCCTGATTATGCAAATAATTAAAAGAGTGCTCATGCCATGCAAGCACCTGTTCTGCCTCCTTATGTGAATTTTGTGACTTGTTAAAGGAAACGCTTTGTAGTGACATCTGCTCAGATGTAGACACACTCACTTGAGCATCCCCCCCCCAGTCCCTTGTAGGGATGGTGTTTTACAGAACACCATTATGGATCATGGAGAATATCCAAACAAACTTTATCGTTCTGAAGATTGGAAGACTCATTTTCTTTGTTGTTGTAGTTTTTTGCTGACAGTATTTTTTTTCAGTGACCATCTTCATACAATTAGTCAAATTACAAAATGTTTTAATAGTTTGTGCAAATTCCCTCTATTCATCAAGATGGCTAACTGAAGTCAAATCAGGACAGCTTTGATTACAGTAAATCCAGTAAAAAGACTAAAGTCTTTTAAATTGGCTACATAGAAGTGCCTGCTTGGATATGAAAAGTCTTGTAAATGCTTTCTTCTTTAGAAAGACATAAAAGACTCTTCTCTGAACTTGTACCTTTATTTTTAAGTGTTGTTGATGTGTTCAGTCTGTCTTGGAAATCATTTTATGTTCTGTGAGCTGTCAAATAGAAAGTTATGCTTTTTAAAGAAAGTTTAATTTTATCCCCAATTTCATTAAGTAAAAAATAGCTTAAAAACATTTTAGTAACCCACTTTTTGGTTATTACAGCCTGTAAAAGCCTTTTCTAGCCAACAGAAGCTGTTTCAGCCTTTTTTTAGTGGCTTTTCATGCTCAGTAAAATACTGCGCTGTCTTTTTCTGTCTGATAGGATTTTGATTTGTCTCACTTACAATTTTATGAGCACCTCGCTTAGAAAGGTTTCTTAAGACATTTTTACACATAAAACTGGAAACCTTCTGGGGATTGTGCAAAATTATTTCGTGAAAAACTTTCTTAGCAGTTGCTGTTCACACATGCACTTCACAGTGGGAAATTCTCCATTTCAAACATGTTTTCACAACACAGTGAAAGTGGAACAACACCATGGCATGGCACCTGCTTGGAGCACACAGGAAGTATTTTATGGAAACTGTTGCTGGCTTTAAAGCATGCTGAGGATGGCCAATGAGGCACCCTCCCAACGCACAATGTTTTCTTTCTTTGTGCTGATATGAATAACATTTGGATTTTGATGTTGTCTGCAATGCTGTTTATGGAGGTCACCGGAATAGAAAACAAAACAGCTATACTGTTACAGCATGCACATGCATTTTCAGTATGTTGTGAAGGATTACCCGTCTGCTGAAAACCCACATAGTAGTTTCTTACAAATCTGAAGAAGGGGCGTCTAAAGTTAGTCCTTGAAGGCCACAGTCCTTCCGGTTTTCAGCATTTCCCTGTTTCAACAAACCTGCCTCAAATTAAATGAATTCAAAAGCCTATGAAGTTCTGCACAATGACTCATCAATTTGAGTCAGGTGTGTTGGAGCAGGAACACATTGAAAACATTCAAGACTATGGCCCTTGGGGACTGGAACTGAACACCCTGGTTCAGAGAAAATGTTGCCCTGAAATTTTCTAGATAAAATTTCTCTGAATGGCTTAAAGGTTTCTTGGAAACATGTCTAGAAAGTTTTGGGGCCGCAGTGCTTGAGAGCCATTCCATTATCTCTTTCAACGGATTTGTCAATAAATGGTCCCCAGTTCAGTTCAGGTCAAGAAAACATCCTGCCTAAAATTTCTACAGCACAAATATTCATATTAATTGAAAAAAAGTGATTGTCATTGTCCAAGACAATTGTTGTAGGCTGGAATTACCTCCTTTGGTGGTCCTTATTGCAGCGATCTGAAGAAGCCTCTGACTGAGGATACTCTCCTGTTTAGCATTCTTACTTCAGCCCCTTTGTTTGATGTTTATTTGTAGCCTAACATAGCCTTTCTGTTTTGACATAAGACATTTAAGTATGCAAATACATATTTTTGAACTGTTATTTTAATAACAGTTCTCTAAATGATGTAAACATTTTCAAGCAGTAATAGAATTAAGGAGATTTCTGTGGGTAACTTGATGTGACATAACAGAGAGCATAACTAAAAAAACGTGCTAAAATGTAAAATCATGCATATACAGATCATCGATGGTTTAATCATATTCCATTAATAAAATTGTTGTAGACCTCTTTGGGGCTCCTCAGACACTAATGACTGCTGTTTCACTCTGTGTCCTTGCAGGTAAGCAGCACTCCAGCATGTATACGAGCACTGACAAAGTTGCTGTACTGCCCTTTTTGTCAGGGCATGCCAGCAGTAATGTCCTGCAAGAATTACTGCCTTAATGTGATGAAAGGTTGCCTGGCCAATCAAGCTGATCTGGATCCAGAGTGGAACCAGTACATTGGTAAGTCTTATCAAGCATATCATGTCAGCTATATTTAACTTGGTTCTGCTGTCCCGTTATTTCTGTTTGTGCCAATTAGATGTGTTACAGTATTAATGGCTGGGTCCGTGGCTCAATAATGTGGTCAAATGGAAGTAACGGATGTGGTGGATATGAGGAAAAAGCACAGAGAGCATGTTATGCAACAAGAGCACTCACAATAATGAGACACTTGTAGATTCAATTTTCACTTTAATAGCTACCACTGTTTGCTGCTTTATGCCATGTTGCCTTTTAATTAAAACAAAAAGTGACATAAAACACTTGAAAAATATGTACCAATAATAGCAGGAGTTAAATAATCTTTTAAGCCTGTTGGTTTGGAGTTGTAACCTACGACAATGAGATGAAAGCTGCAGATTTTGGTGCTAGTTGGGTGACTTTGGCAAAAACTGCATTTAAGCAATATAATATTCTTTGACTTTGTTGATACCTTTTTGTTCTGCTCATTAAAGAGTAAACACATAAGTATGGAAATCCAAGTGCTTTGAGACTAATGTTTTATGGAGGCAAAAAAAGAACATAGCTGCCACTAAATATTTAAATTGAACTCAATTTAACAGATAAAATATTTAAATCCATGTGTTTTGCTCTATCTGTTTAATACCCTTGTAAAACATTCACAGGGTTGTGTTGAAACCTTGGATTAAAAAATGGAATAAAAAAGACTGCTGAGGTCAAAATGTTAACTGTTTAAGTTTGAAGGATTAAAGAAATCAGTCCATCATATTGTACTATTTGAGATGTTAAAGCTTCTGCTGTATTATGCTATCATATTTTGACAAGCCGTCTCTGCCATCATCGACTTACATTTGGTCCTCAGATAAGGTCCCTTATTTGTCATTTCTTAATCGGCATTTCTTGTTTGAAAAGATTTTATTCATGAGATTCAGTTCTCCTGCTGGCCTAAATGGTGGCTGGTAATAGGGAAGAACTGCACCACAGGGAGTGTCAAGTTTTCTGAGAGGTAGTTCAGCGGAAAGTTGTCAGCTCAGATGCAAACAACACAAATATAAATTCAATTCATATAGTTATTGAATATTTGATAGAATGCCAGATGATTCCTGCAGTCAGTTAGATAGACTCATCCGTTTGGGCTGAGCTAAAGCTGCTGTGATTAGGAAAAAAGGTGTTTCCTTGAAGCAAACAATACATTGGATTTCTAGCACCTGTGCATGAAACTGTGTAGTTAAAGTTGCAATTCATATTATAATGTTAGTTTGCATAAACAAAACAAGACTATAGATATCTGTAGCTCAGGCAACACACCAATAATATCATGAAAAATGATCCTTTTGACAAGGAAGTGCTGTTATGAAATAAACGGATTCCAGCCTATTGGATTAAAAGGGGGATGTACAGAAGGTTTATGGCATCATAATTCAAAATGAAAATAGTAGAACTATTGCAGCTTCTGCAAGAAATGTTCTAATTGAATTACCTGGCAGGAAATTGGATGAAAGAGCATTATCAGATTTCTTGTCATAACAACAGAAAACACACTTCACGGGAACCGAACGTAAGGGTTGAATGCTCTGTCTGCATGAAGAACTTTAAGTGGTGAAGAATACACAATTTATTAATACAAATAATGATACTGAAGTTTATCCTAATATTAAATATGTGAAAATATATGGAGGAAAAAAATTTCTTCACAGTGCAGAAGAAAGTATATCAAATGTTGAAAGTTACACAATGTAATAGTTCATGAAAAACATTAGCTCATCTAGAATTTGATGATAGGAACAAAGTTGAGAATGAGCCATGTGCAGCTTCGCCTTCTCTTTTAACATCAAACTGTAAACTTGGTAAATGGACTGTACTTATATAGCTCTTTTCTAGCCATTTTTCATTCCAATCTTAATTTTCATCTTCACATCAAAAAAGTCACCCAGTCCTGTTTCCTTCACCTCCACACCATCAGTAAAATCAAACCTGTCCTCTCCCGGCCCGATTTAGAAAAGTTATCAATGCACTCATTTTCTCCAGACTCGACTACTGCAACTCCCTCCTCTCCGGTCTTGACAATAAATCCCTCTCTCGCCTCCAACTTGTTGAAAACGCAGCAACTAGGCTTCTCACTGGTTTTAGCAAAGACAACATATTACACCTGTTTTAGCCTCGCTGCACTGGCTCCCTGTACGTTTTAGAATTGGTTTTAAAGTTTTACTGATTACTTTTAAAGCTCGTTTAGGTCTGGCACCCGGCTACATTACAGATTTACTGACATCCTACGAGCCTCCCCGCAGCCTTAGATCTTCAGGCAGGTCCCTTTTAGCTGTGCCAGGGTCGAAACTCAAGACCAGAGGTGACCGAGCTTTTGCGGTCCGAGCCCCTCGACTCTGGAACGACCTGCCTGAGGAGATAAGGCTGGCACCATCAGTTTCATCTTTTAAGTCACTTCTTAAACACACTTTTATCAAGTGGCTTTTTTTATAACCTTTTTATTTACTTTATGCATGTATCTTTTCATTGTTGATTTTATTACCTTACTTTGCTGTGTGCTGTTCAGCACTTTGTAAACCTGTATTTTTTAAAAGTGCTATACAAATAAAGATTTATTATTATTATCTTGACTACTCAAAGTGCTATACAGCACATGTCACATTTATCTATTCATGCACACACTGCAGCACTTCTTTTGTTATATACTGCTTTATTATTGCTCTAACACACACATTCATTCCCCGATGGATACATTGGGAAGCAACGTGGGGTTCAATATCTTGCCCAAGGACACTTCGGCATGTAGTCAGGGGAAGCCTGGAATCGAACCACCGACTTTCAGGTTGCTCTTCCTCCTGAGCTACAGCCACCTCATCTAGGAACAAAGGAGACCAGCAGCTGGAGTTGTAGCAGAGGCGTGTTGGATAGGTTTTTTGTCTTATTTTGCATTTCGTGATGCAGAAAATGACTTGATTTGGAGAAAGATCTGGACTGTTGTCAGGGCAGTCCAGCACCTGGACGCTTCTATATGAAGCCACGTTGTTGTAATAGATTCAGTATGTGGTATTGCTGAAATATGCAGCTTTTTCTGAAAAATAAATGATCTGGATCGGAGTGTATATTCTGAAATATGTTCCTCTCAGCACTGATTGTGTCTTTCCAGATGTGCATCCAGAGTTTTTGATTTTTGGGTTTGTAACTGTACTTCATAAAAAGAGACGGCTCAGTGTCCTGCAGTGAAGTCCGTGTAGGATGCAATCAAATCCTGCACGTCTTTAGTACTTTTATTTATGTCTATTTTGTATCTATGTGTTTAGGTTTCTGTGTATACATTTATGCATAAAATATGTACATAAATAGACATATGGGTAGATATAAATAATTTTTCCTTTTTTTAGTATTACAGTATATCCCACTTGCTCTTAATAAGAGCAAGTGTAAATATGTAAATATGGCTCTTGAGAAGGTTCTCAGTGTTAAAGTAATTTAGTTAAGTTCTCATTTATACACAATGAATAGGAAAATAAAAATATAGGATTTTAATATGTACAATTCAAGATAGTGACATAGTGATAGTGTGCATATACAAGTTTATCCAAGCAAATATGACCAGAACTAAGAAATGCTGCCCTACATTATGTGAAATTATACTTGGCTGTCAAGATGCTCGTTGCACAGCATTACTGAGCATAGTAATATCACACATCAGAAGTGTGTGCTTACAGTAAATGTCATTCAAAACCTCACATTTCTTGTTATGAAATGGTTAGAGATATGATAAATAGATCTCTCCTCTATCTCTCAATTTACCATCACTGCTGAAGATTCTCCAGGGACTGTTGCTTTAGCTTCAGCCTCTTTTTTTCAGCAGGAAATTCAAATTCTCTCAAGATTTGATCAACTAAACCCCTCACGCTGTTGAAATACACCATGGTATTAACATTTTAGCTGCTAAAAACAGTGTGAATGTTTACAAAGTACACAAAAAGAAAAACTGTTTCACTCATTCATTGTTTTCATTTGGTAGGTTAGAAGTAGCTCTGAGAACTTTTCTGCTTTCTGTGGATTTAGTCAGTCTTGCTTGCTTCTCTCTCTTCTCGTAATCCCTTTCTGACTCAATGATGTTGAGATCAGATCTCTGTGGGGATGTACCATCTGTTGCTGAGCTCATTGTTTCTCTTGTGACTGAAAATAGATATTTCTGTCTTTTGCCCTGTGTTTGGGGTCATTGTCATGCTACAGAACAAATGTGGAGCAAATCAGATGATGCTACTTAATGGAAAAATTAAAAAGCACACAGAGCTCCTCAAAGCTTCTACAGTCCTGTGCAATGCATAACAAAAAGTAGAGATCTTCAGGCAGTGTTTTACTTTAAGTGATATTTAATTCCTGTGGGGAAGGGAAGCACAGGTACAATGCCCTGGTATTTCAGCGTCTTGTTTAGCTCATTAAGTGTGTATTAGCAAATTAACAGATCCAAGCAGAGTCTGTTCAGTCTTGGCAATATACTACAGTTTTCTACATTTGAATGTTTATCTGATGATTTTTCACACCCTTCTGACACATTGTCTGATGCACCAGCTCTCAGAATATGTTTGGATTAGTTAATGTACACTCACTGATGTATTTGGCACTCAGTGATTTAAATGTGTGTATTTAGCACAAGTGAACCTGCATATGCTTGTGACCTTGATACACCCACATAAAGCTGTATACGGGTGTCAGTGAGAACCACTCAAGACTATTCAGACACAAGATTACACAGAGTAAGCAGCTGAAAGCAAAGAAAGAATACAAAGAGTTTTAGCTAATTTTCAATGAGATTTAAATTTCATCATTTTAGGTTAAACTTCATTTAGTCATAATTTATTCATGTAGACATTTAGGCTTTGAAGAGAACTGTGATAATAGACTTTTTTCTCTAAAAAGAGAAGATAATGTTCTGTAAGAAAAAGTAATTTTTTTAATTTAAGAGTGATTCAGGTCAGTGAGGTTCACCAATTTTCTTTTTTAAAACTAAATAATTTGAATGAAATTTCAGTCAGTCAAAGATAGTTTGAGTTATTTAGCAAAACAATATAAAATGAATTTTTTTTTTTTTGGACAGTGTCACACTTGTGTTTAGCATGTGCAGCTGCACCGTAGCAGCAGAAAGGATTAACAGATGCCCGTGTGAGTTAACTTCCCTAAAAGCAGGGGTGTATTGAAGTGTACATACACAATAATAAAGTTTATTAAATCCTTAGTACTTGAAAGTATCTGAGTAGATTTTCATATACTCTCTTGTGTTTCTAAAAATTAATTTTGTTGTCCATTACACCAGTGTTTTCAAAAGCAGTCATGGAGCATAACACTGCCCCTAAGTGCGACTAAACACAAACACAGTTCTGAGCTAAACACCAGAAAACCACAACCTGCGGCTGTTTGCGGCATGAACCATTTCAGCAAAAATTGTCAAAAACTTTGCTTTTAACCAAAAGGCACATTTGACATTTCGATTGTTTTTGTGGTCACCATACTAAAATCAACTAAAATTTAAAACCCGATGCACCGTGTAACAAGCCACACATGATTACAAGACTATAAATACGCACAATTCTACATAATTATATCAGTTTGGCTTAAATAAATTTAAGATGTTATACTTGGTAATTTTTCAAGTTTTATGTATAAAAACATTTCTTGCTAATCCTTTTGCACAAATATCTTTGTTATTAATTGAAATGATTTTAGTTGAAATTGTATTTAATCTATTTCACATACCACCATATAAGACATGTCAGAGGAAACATCTTGCAGGCTTGTAGCGTGTTAACACAACAGCACATGACCTTTTATGGGGGTGGTGGTGTTGCTGGAACTTATTATTAGCACTTTGCAACAGTCAGCCTGCTACAGCACTTTCCCCTTGACTGGATTTAAATTATACTGGTGGTTATATTTGAGCCATACTTCCCAAAAAAGGAAAAAATAAATCTGTTTCCATTACTCTATAACCATACCTCAGTGTCTAAATTAAAATTATATGTGATGTACAATGTTAAATAACATGAAATGAAAGTAAAATATGCCCCACAGACTCAAACAGTGTGTCCATTAAAAAGCTGCATATATTTATCTCACCTGTCAGTTTTCGTATTACATTCTTAAACTGAATCAGTTTATTTAGTAAAACATTCATGTTGTTCTGGGTTTTTGGAATCACCTAAATGAAATCTTAAAGAACTGCAGTGAAACCTTGACACTCTTCTACATTTACGCATTATTAATAGTCACCATTTCATCTCAAGACAATGCCTGAGCAGAAGCAGGAAGATTATGCAGACTCAAATGATGTGAAGTGTTGCACTTAATATAGATTATTAGTTGTCAATATGGGGGATTCTTGGAAAAACAATGCAAGTCTCTCTCAGTCCAACAAGAACTGTTTACATTTACTCCAATAAATAGTACTTTAGACACAGCTTGAATTTGATAATTGTGCAATGGTGCCATTAAACCTGGAGCGATGTTCTTTCTGTCTTTATCAGAGCTATTGTCAATTGGATTATTGTTCCCTGCTGCAGATTAAATGCCAGTTCTATATCGTTTGGCTGTGACATTTCATGCTCATTATAGGTTGAAAGATTTTCAATTAGCTCGAAGTCTAAACACACAAAAAGGCATTGACATGGCTCTGGGTGTTAAATTGTCAGGAAAGCTTTTTCATGTTTTGCAAAGATGGACAAATTAGTGTTAAATGAAATTTCATGTATGTAAGTTGTATGCTAATACAAATCCTACTGTACAAATACACTGATATGATAAAAAAAACAAAGATTCTGATTGAAAAGAGACTAGGGAAAACACCTCCCATCTTCTCCCAGAGTCTCCCATACAACAGTTTTCTTTTTTTTTTTTGACATTTTGGCTTCACTGACCAGAGAATAGAAGATATTTTGAAAGTGAAAATGAATTTGACCAAAGTGATAAATCATTTAAATCTGGCCGATGTGCCCATGAGAGTAGAAGTGTTCCTTATAGCAATGCAAGAAATAACACCCTCTCATTAAATAAATTCAAATGTGTAGGGAAACTTGGAAGAAAAAAAAACAAAAAAAAACATGCCAGTTCATATTAAAGCAAGCCTCACCTTATCTGCAATACAAGGGTGATGCAACAAGGAGCTGTTTTAGCATCGCCAGAGGCAAACAGATGTGTGTCTGAAAGCACTGCTATATGTTCCTCAGAGATGTGGAATATTTAGAAATTTTTTCATGTGTCTGATTTTGAACTAGAGTAGAAAAAATGAACAGGCTCAAGCTTATCATTTTTGCATGTTTTTGTTTAATATTTTGTTGGATTTGTTATTAAGGCCAACTTAAACATAGATGACGAAAAAACATTGCCAGGCTAAGAATAAACGCATATACTGCCCAAATGAGAAGGTCTTTTAAGGCAACCATACTAACAGCCTTCTCTGTTTTATATATCAGGTCCTTGTGCATAAGCTTATTACCTTTACCCCTTAAGCAAGAAATTAATTTGACAAGCAAATAAAATCTGACCAAGATATTTAATTCATAACATAAACCCCAAACATCCCATCTCGAATTATATGCTGGTCCCACATTTACATTTTATACTAATGTAAAAAGATGCTGCTCTTGAAACTAATAAAGCTTTAAGATTTAAGATTGTCATCTCATTAATGATATTGATTATGCTGTATATTACTACCAGAACAATACTTGAATGCCATACATTGCTTCCCTTTATATTGGACTGAATAATTCAAATCTGAATAAATCACACAGTGGATTAAATGCACACTGCTGACTAGCCAGTAACTAATCCATTTGCTCCCACCAGTGGTTATAATCCTTGCTGACTTCTGCCCATAACTTGCTCTGTGCATTAATTTTAGAAAAATGTGCAAACTACACCATGCAGTCTTTAGCAATATTCTAATATACAACAAATAATACACTGCTCAAAAAAATAAAGGGAGCACTTAAACAACACAATGTAACTCTAAGTCAATCCCACTTCTGTGAAATCAAACTGTCCACTTAGGAAGCAACACCGATTAACAATCAATTTCACATGCAAGACACCCCCAATAAAGGAGTGGTTCTGCAGGTGGTAACCACAGACCACTTCTCAGTTCCTGCTTTCTGGCTGATGTTTTGGTCACTTTTGAATGCTGGCGGTGCTTTCACTCTAGTGGTAGCATGAGACGGAGTCTACAACCCACACAAGTGGCTCAGGTAGTGCAGCTCATCCAGGATGGCACATCAATGCGAGCTGTGGCAAGAAGGTTTGCTTTGTCTGTCAGCGCAGTGTCCAGAAAATGGAGGCGCTACCAGGAGACAGACCGGTACATCAGGAGACTTGGAGGAGGCCTTAGGAGGGCATCAACCCAGCAGCAGGACCGCTACCTCCGCCTTTGTGCAAGGAGGAACAGGAGGAGCACTGCCAGAGCCCTGCAAAATGACCTCCAGCAGGCCACAAATGTGCATGTGTCTGCTCAAACGGTCAGAAACAAACTCCATGAGGGTGGTATGAGGGCGCAAGGTCCACAGGTGGGGGTTGTGCTTACAGCCCAACGCCATGCAGAACGTTTGGCATTTGCCAGAGAAAACCAAGATTGGTAACTGCGCCACTGGCGCCCTGTGCTCTTCACAGATGAAATCAGATTCACACTGAGCACATGTGACAGATGTGACAGAGTCTGGAGACACCGTGGAGAATGTTCTGCTGCCTGCAACATCCTCCAGCATGACCAGTTTGGCAGTGGGTCAGTAATGGTATGGGGTGGCATTTAGGGGGCCGCACAGCACTCCATGTACTCGCCAGAGGTAGCCTGACTGCCATTAGGTACCGAGATGAGATCCTCAGACCCCTTGTGACAATGCTAGACCTCATGTGGCTGGAGTGTGTCAGCAGTATCCTGCAAGACGAAGGCATTGATGCTATGGACTGGCCTGCCCGTTCCCCAGACCTGAATCCAATTGAACACATCTGGGACATCATGTCTCGCTCCATCCACCAACGCCCCGTTGCACGACAGACTGTCCAGGAGTTGGTGGACGCTTTAGTCCAGGTCTGGGAGGGGATGCCTCAGGAGACCATCCGCCACCTCATCAGGAGCATGCCCAGGCATTGTAGGGAGGTCATACAGGCCCATGGAGGCCACACACACTACTGAACCTCATTTTGACTTGCTTTAAAGACATTATATCAAAGTTGGATCAGCCTGTAGTGTGTTTTTCCACTTAAATTTTGAGTGTGACTCCAAATCTAGACCTCCATGGGTTAATAAATTTGATTTCCATTGATCATTTTTGTATGATTTTGTTGTCAGCACATTCAACTATGTAAAGAATAAAGTGTATAATAAGAATATTTCATTCATTCAGATCTAGGATGTGTTATTTTAGTGTTCCCTTTATTTTTTTAAGAAGTGTATGTTTTTGTAATTAACACCACTGTCTGTACACTCTAATCACAATTAACATGTGTTTTGAAAAGCAAACTATGTGTAATTTGATGAGATTAAGAATGGGATTAGATTTTAATTACATTAATTAGCTGAAATGGGGAGTGACTGAAGAACAGCTGTCAGTCTGTTTACACCTGAGTCTTGCACAGAACATAATCAGGATCCATCTAACAAGTCTTCTGGGATATATAGATCATTAGGCTGTCTAGATGTCTGTTTTAGGATGATCGCTTTGACACTGCATAATTATTTCTGGTTTTGTATTTCAAAACTCTTCAAAAGCTTTTGTTTTGTTTTCTTTTGTTTTGTTTTGTTTTGTTTTGTTTTGTTTTGCTGAATGTTGTGAAGCAGCCTGTTTTTGTATATGTTCTGTTATTATCAGACTGATTCAGTTGATGACAGTTACAGTAGCGGTAATATCTCAGCATTGTAGACTCCAAATATTGTGATCATTGTTTCCTTTTGTGTGTGTTTGTGTTTGTGTGTGTTGACAGGTAGCTCCTTCCCGTAACGGAACTTTTTTCCTGTACAATACTTCCTTTCACAATACTTTCAACCAGTCACTCTTAAGTGAACTGGTTGCGCTGTTAAGCTTGTTTATTAGTTTTATTACAATCTCGTTGCATTGGTGTTTACAGGCCTTTATTACTCCCTGTGGAGAAGCACGTCACATGTCACGCCACACTGGAAGCAAGCTGCATCGATTTTATCTGCTCATTTCTTCTTAATTTGGTAATTTGTTTCACTTGGTAACTGGAGCCAGCCACAACCTGTTTATTTAAATTCAAGACAGCAAACCTTTGTGGAAAAATTCCTCGTGAATAAAGTATTGACAAATAACATTTCTTAACACCCTGTGAGTGGTCAGCCTGTGGCTAAAAGTCAGACCACACAAATATTTTCTGCACACATTGATGCTGGAGGGTTTCGAATTTTATGTTTTCTTTGGAATAAATTATGTATGCTGACACTGTACTTTTTATTATAATAAAGTCAGGCCCTTTTAAACCACATTGATGTTGGTTAAACATGTGTTAACATCTTATATGTTGTGCAGATCTTAAAAACTGACAAGACATTCCTCCAGACCATAGTTCAATATGGCATACTCATCTTTCATAAACACGTGTTTCCAATACACATTGGATTTGTTGTTTTTTTTTCTTATGAACTACTGTAGACTGAGCTAACTCCATCTGATCTAACAAAGGAAGGAAAACACAGGGAGCATGAGTGGGCAAATGAAAAACCAAAATTGCATTGTAACAGCTAACACAATGAAATTGTGTTTGACAATACAGCTGCAGACATTGATAATATTTATTTTCTATCTAACTATCCATCCATCTATTGGCATGTCCTTTCATTACTCCCATCTTTACTGGGTATTTTCATCTGTGAGTAGCAGCTTCTCTGGCAGCTTGAGCAGAAAGTCTTATTACAGCAGTCGGTTAGAGTTAATGTTAAAGACCGCTTCTGCTGAACTGCAGCATTTGGAAGGAAAATTAAAAAATTTAACAGCTAGTATGAAATTCTGAAACAAGTTCTTTTGTGAGTGGATTTTCTTAACCTTTTGCCAGTTTGTTTCTGAATTAAACCTTAACGATTAGCCAGTGCAGACAATCACTCTTTTAACTCCAGAGGAGGTTTTATGGCTCGCAAGCACTGCTGATCATAGCTGGACAGAAACACCTTTTTAGACCACAAATAAAGAGAACAGACATTAGAACATATGTTTCTTTTATCTAATGTGTCATGCAAATTTACTTTTTTTTACATTTCTTGTCACATTTAGCCATCAAAAAGGTAAAGACCGTCTGTTGTATGAATAGTGTCCATATTTAATTCATTTATATAACTCCATTATTAATTTTAGTCCTGCTTGCTGACATTTCCTACTTCCCAAATGCCAACAAAATATAAAGACCGTTAGCTGCATCTGGCTGCTTGTGAGACGTCAAATTGATTTACATCCACTGCAGCTCTGATTACGTAATCAGACGTGTTATTCAGCATGTGTCAGATTCATGATTGTTTTTTTCCTGTTTCTTGGAATTCATCGGCTAAATGCTTCATAATACATGTTGAATGGCGGCACAGGGCCTTTACGTCATTAAAGTTAGTTAGCACAAGCTAGAAAACATTTATTAAAAGTGATAAAGAGGTTCATACTAATATTTTTATTGTACTGGCCAAATGTGATTTATTCTATTATATAAACTATAACTAAGTACATAATAGATTATGTAAGTAAATAATGATTTGTTAAAATATTAATTAGCTTATTGTTTACCTGCTTCATTCAAGATATGCTAAGAAGAGGATCTGAACTGGTTAAATATTCCCTTCAGATTAAATAAATGTACCTATTAGTTTCTAATTATTCTTATAGGTTCACAACAAACTTATGTGACTAATGAAATAATGTCAATACAAACAAAAAAATTCTCTTCCCGTTTTGCATATTGTGTATATTCATTGCATAGAGGAACCATAGAAATTCTCCCACCTGTAACAAACCCTTTATCTGTAAAACTGAGAGCTGAGAAAACTGTATTATATTATGCCCTCTACTTTCTGGAGTTATTTTTGACTGACTGGTTGCAAAAACTGTTCCATTTTGAGATTTATCTGCAATGGCATCCATAGCAATGGCATTAATTTTGTTTTACAGCTACCTGCTTGCCTAAGCACTCAGTTGCTTGGAGATTGGGTTGAATTGATCTAATTTCTGATTTACTTCCCACCTGCACATTTATGAATTTGCTGAAAGGGGAGAGGTTTTACACAAAGAGAGAAAATATTCTCTTTCATGTTTGAGTATGAGCAGGGATGCAGCTTCTCGCTTGTTAAACTTTGTGGTAGTGATCCATAATTTTCAACATTTTTGTAGACAAATCTGTCCACTCAATAATCACTAAATAAAATTTCTAACTGCCTCTAACCTAATTAGTAACACTGTCTAATCCTAAAAAGTTTAGTTTAGTTTGAGCTTAGTTTGATTAGTATTAGCATTAGTGTTTCATTCCATGACTGATGCTGCTTCAGTGTGGCTTTAACATTACAAGTCTTACTTATTGTTGAGAGTGCTATAATTTCTTGATTAGAGTCCTCTTAGATTTATTGTGTTATTATAGAGTAATAGTACAGACAAACTGATAATGAAAGGCAATGATTTTTCAAAACTTTACTACTTTGGTGATTTCTGCTAAATGCTGAGATTGTCATGCTATTTTTTTCTTACAGTGAGAGTACTAACATCCTATACTGCTATAACGAAGGCATTTTTAGACTGATTGCTGCCATATTTTGGCCTATTTTTAGCTTTAAGGGTCTTAAGCAAGACCCTTAGTGCTACTGCCTAACCACTGTAAGTTGCTTGTGCACAAGCGTCAGCTAAATGAATGTAATGTAATGTAATTATTGATCATCCCAAAATTTCAGTAGCCACTGAAAAGAAACACTTTTCAAGGATACCCATTCAGCTCTTATAAGCAGCTTCATATTCAAATAAAGCATATTCTAAAGCTTAAACTAACAACAACAAAAAAAACAATTTGATATGTGTAGATGTAAGTGTGCAATATGTGACTCTCTCTTGCTCCGTAACTGCTGTAGTTCCAGTTTCTCTTATTTGAATCGTGTCAGCTTGTCCTGCCAAGCTGAGTCCCTGCTGTGCGGCAGAGAGCAAGTAATCTTCCAGATATTCATTCACAGAATAGCTAACAAGATTTCCTCAAGAAGAGAGATAAAGCAGAGGCCACATCCCCCCCCCAGTACCACCACCGTCAGCACCACAGCCACTCCCAAAATGGGCTGACATTCTGCTCCTATGTGCAATTTTCGATATTTCTATAAGGTTGTCTATTGAACCTTCGAAGTGAAATAGTTTAACTCCTATTGGCACTAAAAGAAAGTCAGGATTTTACTAAAAGTCATTAGGATTGATTCTCTTTGGGCCTTGAGTGTCTGTACCAAAACTCAAAGGAATCCTTTTAAAACTTGCCAATATTTGTATTATATATTAAGCAAAAGTGTCAGCCTCTTGGCGACACTGCAGAAAAAACATTAGGATGCATCCTCTTGGAACCATGAGTGGTCGTATGGAAGTTGACAACAAATCATTTTAAATGTTTTTTTTTATATTTTAATGGGTAGGGAACTGGCTGTAAAACTAGCCACACAAAGTATTTCATGGTGCCAAAGTCAACTACAAATCTAGGAAAAATGAGTAGAAGCTGGCATTAGCGAGTGGTGGGAAATGAGAATCAAGCATTCATTCAACCTGGTGGTAACTTGTGTGTTTCACACTGCAGCCAGTGGCATCGTCTGCTGGCTAAGCTTGCCTGTAGTCCTTGTTGTATATACACTTACTGAATTACAACATGCTGTTTATAATGTAGGTATCATAGTTTTGTTTAATGAAAAGAAAAGTCCTAATGATAGGAAATGAGCCCTTTATAGCATGATCAACTTATTTCTGTTTAGTCGTTCTGTTTAATTTTCACAATTTTTCTTTTCTTTTCTTTTTTTTTTTCATTGCACAGTGTCGTGTCTATGTGTGTCTGTACACACAAGTTTATTTTCAAGGACTTAATCTATTTGAGCAGGACAAACTGAGCAAGGTATAACATGCATTATTTCATCCTTTCTATTTCTTTGTGTGTGTGTGTGTGTGTGTGTGTGTGTGTGTGTGTGTGTGTGTGTGTGTGTGTGTGTGTGTGTCATAGCACTATTAGTTGGTTGACTGAACCACAGACGAGCTATGCTTTACAGAATCAAAATTACACCAAAACCATTTTTCATACTCCTCACAGGCAGAGAGCCATAGATGGGCCCGCTCACTTCCCTTATTTGTCCTTGTCTGAAGCAGGTTGCTGCTGGCTGACATAGCCTGAATTTAAGTGGACATCAATCTCGATACAGAGGCAGAGCCCAGAGTAATATTACCTTGTTAATTTTTTTCAGCAGTTTAGCAGGACACAACAAACAAGCACATTTTTATATTTTGGAAAAAATGAGCAATTAAGTCTTTTAAGCTAAACAAAATATTTCAAATAGGTTGTGCTTATACAGCATGGTGATTTTTTTTGCTTCCTATTTGTTTTTTAAAAAAAACAAAGCATATAAGCAATATGACAAGATGCATCTAATTAAATGGCTGTGTCTTGTTGATAACAAAATTTCCTCTGGCTAGCTAGTGGCCTATCTCAGCGCTGCAAAAATGATGCAGGGAAAATTTGGCTCAGCGTGGCAGCCATGCCACAGCGGACTGGACTTCATGTACTCCTCATAAATGAGAGTCATTAATTCTCCATGTAGGTAGTTTTTCACATGCATTGCAGGAGCTCTTCTTCCTCAGGGACAAAGCCATACCACCCCGATTCTTATTCTCTATCCCTCCTTCTTCTCTGTATCATGTCTGTCTGTTTTCCCTCTGCAATGTATGAAAATAAAAGTTCCAGCTTTCCAATGGTTGAGTCCGTCTGATAAGCTGCAGATAAGTTACCAGTGGTGGGAAACATTGCCATTGCCTCTAAAGCTAGGGGCACTTTTGCTATCCCTATAAAAAAAAAAATTTAAAAAGATTTGTTCTCAGTTGGTTAAACTGACCTAAATTCTCAGTATTTGCTGTTTCTAAGCTTTTGCTTGAATTTAAGTATTCCTTAACATGTTTGTTTTGTGCGCAGACTTCCATATGACAGCTGAATAAATTTACATAATAATCACATTAAATAACAAAATGAACAGCAATACAAAATTCAAGTCATTTCCACATCATCCAGTATTCAGACTGCTGCTGTGTAATGTTAAAATCCACTATAAAAACAGAGTAGCATCACAGCTGTCAGGCAAGTGATAAAAATCTTAATGACTTGTTTGATCATTCTGTTGATCCAGGTGTTATCTGCACTTATAGACCATATGGTTGCACAGTAGTGCAATTGAGGAGCTACTCTAGAAAAAACATTTAGCACTGAAGCAATCTGTATATTAAGATCTCAGCAAACATCACGGACCATTTACAATTCATGCTGTAAACAAACAGAAGAGCTCTTCAAAGGCTCTGACTTCAACATAACTGGAAATGAGCCAATGTTTCTCAGCTTTTTCCCCTGTCATTAGTGATCCCAGAAGAATAAACAGCTGGACAGGTTTCATATCGAAGTAGGGCTTTTTTTATTTTGTTTGTTTTTTTTCTGTTTGTTTGCTTCATTGTTTGTTTCTTCTATGGTGTTGCTGTCCTATTTTGCTTTTTTTTTTTTTTTTTTTCATCAAAATACATTATGATGATGTTATCTGTTCATTCCCAAGCTTTATATGTGAAGGTGGGGTGGTGGGTGCAGTAAGCTGTTTGAAACAAATAAAATAAATAAATGAAAAAGAAAAGCAACAGGCTCCTTTCTGCATTTTTGCACAGAATAAATAAACTTTTAAAGACATCAGCGGTGCTTTAGAAGTCACTGTTTTGGTGCAAATGATAGTATGGTCTTATTTAGTAACAAGGTAATTGTAGAGTCCTCATAACGAGCTGCTGGTGAGGTCCTGTCCTGGGAGGTCTGTGGATGGAGAAATCTGTCCTGACAGACTCAGTGTGTCCACATATTGTTTAGGAGTGACTAAGTGGTTTGGTGATGTCAGATTCCCTGTGGCTTGTCATTACAACTCAGACCTTCTATTACAGAGACTGATTCAATCTGATATAAAAATCTTCAGGAAAGTACTTTAATGCTGTTTCACAAAAATTTAATCTCTGAATCTCTTAACTTCTTTTATAATTTTATAATTGAGTTCTGCTTTTGACATTTTGTATAAGTTAAGTATTCAGAATTCACTTATTTAAAATAAAAAAAATAAATAAAAAAGCTGCCAGAGGCAGTAATTGAAAGTGATGAAAACAAATGGAGACAATAATGGCAAGTGTCTCATGTTCAACAAGGCCCTCTGGCTTGTGTCTGCATAATTTAATAAACCATTGACCTTCTCACAGCTGATGTGCTGGGCTTTCAGTTTTGTTTTTTGTTTTTTTTATTAAATCTATGACTCATCAGCATTATTTGCTGTTTGTTGACTTGATTGAGCTGATCTGCATAAAAACTGAATTTGCTGTGAGAAGCATTCATGCTTCACAAGTGGGTTTGAGAACTGTGACGAAGCAGAGGGCTGGCACATGACAGTTTACTGTAGTCAGAAAGGAATACTTTACTGTTGGAAACTGTCATGTAAAAAGGTAAAAAGGAAAATAATTATAATGGTTGACTCTTGTTAATTAATACATTATTGGTATGATATAGTTCTAAATTTGTCCTCGATGTATGTTTTTTTCTCTAAGGCAACTGTGCCACACCCCTTACAAAGCATGTAAACAACACCACATCTGTTCTAACACTAAACCGTTTTCCCTAAATCCTTTTAACCCATTCTAATTCCACTGAAGTAATTTCTTAAGTGGGTAGACATCACTTTGTAAACTTTTTAAAACTGCTATACTCAAGCCATTTTTTCATGTGTGTGAATGTTGCTGTATTATTTAAAACTCTGTGAGGTGTTTCTTCAACTGAATGTGAATCTGATTGCACCTCTTCCTTCATTCCTCTAACACCTTTTTTTCTCGCTGTGACAGATGCCATGCTGCTGGTGGCAGAAAGGCTGGAAGGGCCTTTCAACATTGAGTCTGTCATGGAACCAATTGATGTGAAGATTTCTGAGGCCATCATGAATATGCAAGATAACAGTGCCCAGGTCTCCTACAGGGTAAGACACCTTGTTATATTTCCCAAAGAACAAAAGTAACACTATAGACAAAATGATGTAGACAAACTGACAAAAGAGCTTGCTGGAAGTTAAATTTTGGCTGCGTCTAAGGTGTGTAACGCAACACATTCTAATTATGTCCAACTTTAGGTCTTACATTTGAATTATATGTTTCAACTTGGTCAGATAATCTTAGTTGAACTAACAGTAGTTAATGTGTTGCCTGTATTTTACTGCATTTTTTCTTTGCCCACAAAATTGTAGTCAGAAGGGAAAAAAAATGTAGGTGGTTGTGAGGAATATTTTTCTGCCTACACTGATTTGGATGCCAGTTCCCATCCAAAACTAAATGCTCTGCTGGCTTTCCCATGCAACAGATGCATTTTTGTTTATAGGTTAACTATATGTTGTGTTTTCCCAAAAGCCTGTAAAAACTAAACTCTAGCATCTTAAATAGCATCGGCCACCGCGCTTAGCTGACTCACCTATCAATGTGGTTACCTCAACTTGACATAGAGCACCGTCACACTGGTGGTGTGGGGAGAATGTCTCACAAGACCTTAAAAAAACAGCATGTTTTCCCTATTTTCTGCATCCAAAGTAATTCAAACCACTGACAGCTGGGTGCCCATGTTTTTGTAATTGCAGGTTTTTCAAGGTTGTGGTCAGCCAAAACCCGCAGGAATCACGAGGTCCACTCGTGGTGTTTCGGATGTGTTCAACGCCCGCTTTAAGCCCTACAGCCCAGAGGAGCGGCCTACCACTGCAGCTGGCACAAGCTTAGACAGACTGGTAAGGACACAAAGCCAGTGCTGCTGTTTTCAGGCGAGACACTGCTTCAGTGTAAACATCATTTGTCTTTCTGTCTTGACACTGTTGATTAAAGCTGGTGATTTGCCATCGTAAGCCCCTGGAGCCGGAAATTAATTCTTTGTACTTGTCCTCCGTTCAGACCCCTTTATCGATTTGTGTTTGTTAACGAATCAACAGCTTTACCCCAAGAGGGCAGCGGAAGGGCTGATGCTCTGTGATCAGTGCCCTTCTCATGTCTGTGTACTTGGCAAACAGAAAAGGAAAGGATGAAAGGAGATGGATAGATTTTGTGAGGCTGACCATAACAATTCTTGTTCCAAAGCACACTTTTATTTTCTTTTTGTCAGATTATCTGTTTGTTTGCTTAATGAGATTTTGATATGTGGATTTTCATCTTGAACAACCTTGAAACCTAAAGTGCTGCACAACAGTCCAATTCAGCTTGGAGACAGCGCTCATCATGGATTTCCTTTGCAGTCATCCATTTACTACTCAAAGGGAATCATTATGGTGTGCATCTCAGTCATGTTGGTAAAATATTATTATGGCATTGATAAATATAAACATTAAGGTTTAAAATGTGGTAAATCAAATGTTTAAGCACACTGTGTTCAAAACGAGGAAGTACCCTTTTTCAGTCATTTTTTGGCCTTTAAAATCACACAAATTAATTAAGATATTTATTTGATTCGATATTAATTATGCTTTTTACAGTCTTTTTTTTTATCCGCAATGCATATTTTATGTCTTTTTTTTCTTTTTTAACAGAAGTAGCCTTTTTTCCTTTATGTGTCTATCTTTTTTTTCCTTCCACCCACATGGAATTAATTAATGTCTTTTCCTGCCTTTATGCTGCAAACCAGAGGATTGTTTGGAGAACGATGCAGTACAATGTAAGAATCAACATGCTACACTTATTCTTTTATTGGGTTTGTTATTTAATGCTAATTCATGCTTTAATTTATTTAATACTGCAAGCAAATTGATGTTTCCATATTTGGGAATTGGAAGTCTTAAACCTCATTGCATTTCAAGCAAGCAGGGTGATTTGTTCACCCCACTGGTACGCAACATCCAGTCACAGTCACACTTTCATCTTAAATTTGATTCAGTCTCACATATACTATATTGAGGGATTTTCTTTGTGGTTTATTGGGAGTTTTAATACAAGAACTATTACAGTAGAATTGTGAACAAATCAGACATTGTTAGGCGGGTGGTGTCTTTTTTTATTAGGTCAAGACTGTTTGCTCAATTTCAGCACTCTTGTCATCCACAGTCGAGAAACATCCTATTCCAAGACACTCATTGCTGCTGCTAATAGAGTAAACTCTTGGAGAAACTCAGTCAATCATGAAATGACCTGCTCTGTCAAAGCAGAAAAAGCTGGTGTTGAACAGAATTTGGTAAAAAATGTGTATACTGGTCAAGAATAACTGGAGAGTTAGCCTGCATCTTGCAAATTGGAGCTCAGTGACAAGCTTTATTTGTACTTACTATAACTATACTAATACTAATACTAGAACTATATTAATTTAGGCAAGCAGCACATTCCAGTATTAACTTAGCATAGCCAAAGGAAGCTGCAAAGGCTTTGTTCCTGTTGTGACTTTAATATGTGTTGAAAATAACTGAAAATTCCCTGTTTGGCTTTTGGCTCAATCAGGTTCAAATCCACTATTTGAGATTTAAAATTTTATTTCTTACAAATCTGGAAATTTTCTTTCAGTGTTTGACTATTTATATATTCTGTTTGGACATATAGTCAAATACATAATTATTGTCACACAGGGAATTGAAATACCTTTATAGGCAACAATATTTCTGTTGTGGAGAACTTGTTATCCCATTTCCACAGCACCATAACACAGCAGGAGAATGTTCTCACTGCATTTTAGTTTAGCTGTTGTCATCATAGGTGGAAGAAAGAAAACGTTTGTATTTCTATAAAAACAGCTACAATGGTCTTGGCAGCAGTACGGCCCACTGCACAACAATGGTGCTACCTGCAAAACCGTGTTTCAAAGGGAGCTGTCTTGTTGGAATCTGTCAACAAACATGCAATAAAGTTGTAAACATATTCTTTTTATAGGTCTTTCCAACCACTCTCAGAAATAATTGCACAATCCAAAGCTTCATCATGGCTTGCTATTTTTAAGTAGAGGTTACAAGCAGGGAGACTGCTGTTGCCCACAGTGAAGCTTTTTTTAAAGACTTGATAATGCTCAAACAATAGAGAGAATACAGCATGAATCATGTATCTAATGGCAGGCTAACACCAACAATAAACATCTGGTGAGTTGTTACAGATGCAGAGTAGCTGCAACATTACCTATTTCTTTTCATATTTTAAGCAGTCTGATAAATATTAACTCTGTTTGCCCCAATGATACTCTTTAGTTTTTAAATGCATGTTTTACTTACATCTTTAATTCTTTTCATTTTTTAAAACAGCCATTCGTTTTCAAAATGATAACAGTAGGGGAATGGAAAAGCTCAAGCCTCATTTTTTCCAGCAGCATCTTCCAGGTCCTCCCAGGGGATCTCCAGCCCCTTCCAAGTCATTATGAATACGTATCCCCTTTGAGGTAACCTGGGCCAACCCAGTGTTTTCCACCCAACTGGCTGTACCAGGTAAACCTCTAAAATAAGATGCACAGGAGGCATCCTTATCATATATTCAAACAGCCTCAATTAGCTCCCCTCACTGTGGTGATGTTGAGGATCTACACTGAGCTCTTCTGAGATTTAAAACTTCTTACCTAATCTTGGAGTGCAAACTCAGCCACCCTGCTGTGAAAACTCATTTCAGGTGCTTGTATTTGCATTCTTGTTCGTTTGTTCCTGATCCAAGGTCAAGCTGGCAGACGCACCGAATGGTAAAACAAGAGCTTTACCTTATGGCTCAGCTCACAAGCTGCACTGCATTGAGGATAATTATCATCCTCCCCTGCCTTGCCTCTTAAAGCTATGAGTCATCATTTCATTCAGTATTTGGATACATCTGTCTACATCTGAGGTTGCAAAAATAATATGTATATGCTATTATTATAATTATATCATTCGGGGAAAAAATACAAGATAATTTCAAAAATGTTTGTTTGTTTTCTTGCAGTAGCTGCAGGAAAAACGACTGTTCATCCCAAACTTTTTTGCCCCAAAAAAACAAACCTTGTATGGCCTTAAAACAGCTTATATGACTAAACCTTTTTGTTATTTAGTAAACAGGGATCTATGAATATGCTAATCTCAACTTGTCCACGTCAAAGCTCGCCTGCAGGTGATCTGAACTGTTTAAGTGGCCTTTCTTTTGCTTAGGAAGTTTACAGATTGAGTGGATCAACCCAGAAAAATGCAAGTAGCAGAAAAAGATCAAACTGTGAAAATAATATGATAACATGTTCAAAGAATATTATCCAAAAAGTGCTGTCCTCATTAATTTCTCTTGACCTTTGATTACATCCAATTTCTCTCAATAAAATGGATTTGCTCCTGTTGTTAAATATATTTGGGTCAGATATGAAGGTTTACAAAATCTGATTATGTCTTACCGCTGCATTATAGAGAACAGAAAAAAACACACCAGGTCGCATATATTGTTTTGTCCACCTAGCTTGTGCCAATTTCTTTTCATAGCTTTCTATCTTGTCATTTCATCAATTCTTCATGGCATGCGCAGACAGATTGTAAAGGCCCTTCCAGGAAATAGTTGGTTTCTTCAGTTTTCTGTGAAGAACATACTGGCTGTGTGACATCGCTTTTCTGAGATTGTTGGTGCGGATCTGCAGATTCAAAGCTAAACTCAACAGACATAATGTTTGTGGCTGATTGTTCTAAACATGCACTATCAATCACACAAACAAAATCCAAGGGACAGATTAACAAGGTTAGAACACTTTAGTTTTATTATAGAGGGACTTTGCAAAGGTGCAAACCCCCTCAGTGCTGCATCATTTGATTAGTCATTATGAACTTGTCACTTGTTTTTATTTTTAGTCACAATTTTTAGCTCTCTCTTTTTTATATATATAACTTAGCTAAATGTATATATTCTAAGATTTAAATTGTTAGGGGCAACATTGGCACTGTTGGCTTCCTAACATTTGTTAGGAAGCCAGACACACCAGAAAAGTAACAGCAGTTTATCATGTTGTGCTTTTCACAATATTAATGTCAATACTGATATTGCCAACTGTTATTTATTTTGCATACCTTAACAGTGTATGTTAGCTATAGCTGCAAACTTCCAATCTTTCACTAACAGTTTCTCATGCCTTCATTAGTGCGACAGCGTTTATCTTTTCATGCTGCAGAGCTCTTGTGAGAGCGCATCTTTGTTTTCCCACACAAAGTCCTCGTTTACATTCTGGCACAAGATAATTACCCGTGACAGTGACACTGCTCAGCCTTGCGGAAGTTGACAATGGTTTAAAGTGTCCTTTGATAAGAACTTCTTGTCTGGATTTACTGTGAAGTTTGTGAGTCAAAGAATGAGCCAGGGATGGCAGGGAGTGCCTGTACTCATTTCTTCTTTTGCCTATAGAGGAGCCTGGAGGAGTAGGTCCACCTCCAGCTCAATGAGCCATGACTGTTTAATTGCCTGACATTCTGTCAGAGCACACACCCTCAAAGCTCTGAGAGAAATGGAGATTGTAAAGTCCAAAGAGGGGATAAAGCCACAACACACTGTCAGGCTGGAAGGCAAATTAAAGATAAGAAGTGGAGCCTTTAATTTGACATTTGTAACAAGTTTTGTGCGGTTTAATTTTGTGTAGTCTTATTGGTCCCTTGTGCCTCCCTTGGTTAATGCACAGCTTTATATTTCATGTGTGGCAGTGCAGTACGGGGCAACGATGAGAGCCCGTTGAGACAATATTTGTCTTCGCAAACTTTCATTCTCAAAATATTTATTAAAAAATAAAACTTTTGAATAATGCTTTATGTGTATACATTTTAATTTAATTTACTGGGATATCACAAGTAAGTCATTTATGCACATAATTCTTAATTATAAGGTAGAATGATATATCATATTTGTTTGAAGTTCTTTTCACAAAATAAAAAAGAACAATGAGGTCGTAATGTAATATTTTGTATTTGTGTTTGTAATATTTTTCTTTTTTATATTATTAATATATCTTTTACTCTTATTTTCTAATTATTTATTGTTATTTCAGTCTCATTTTTTTTTCTTATTTCTTCCATATAATTGAAAATAAATTGAGGCTTTAAGGGGTTTAAAGAGAAAAATGTGCAACAAACAAAATAAACTTTAATATTGAACAACTCATGTTAAACAAAGTCTTTTTGTCTTGTGCATTTAAAAAAAATCCTCCCAGTTTGAAGAATAGAGAGTACACTTCATGTTCTAAATATCAGTTAAACACTACGGCCCCTGTTTTCATCACAAAAAGTCTTAATGTTTGAAACAAGCAATTACTTTTTGTTTTTCTGTAGACACAAACATGATTGAAGGCTGATTATTACCGACTGACAGTACACATCAAATGGAAAAGCTATAATTGTAAACAAACTGGAGCGCTGCTTTCATCTTCCCAGATATAACAAACTCTTGACTTCCGTCTACATCGCTCTGTCTGTCTCACCCTCTTGCACTACTGGATAGAGCAAATACTTTGAATGTCAACAAGCAACAGTGGCTCTCTTGCACATAGTTAGACAAACACCCCAACATTATTCTAAACTTGCAGAGATAACTGTTCAAAGGAGGAATACAAATGCACTTAATAAAAATATTGTAGAAAATATCTTCTTGCTACTTTTTGCAAGCACTTCCAACTAGTAAGATGAATATAAATAGTTGCAAAAGAGCTGGGAACTAGAAACATTAACAGTATATGTCACAGTAACACTGCTTGTAGGTTGCTTTACTTTAAACCTATTTTGGAATTTATACATACTGTAAATCTTTAATTAGGTGAAATATTAATACCAAAATATCTCCTATAAGTGAGTAAAATTAATAAATAAATAATTACTAGACACAAGAAGTATATTATGTTGCTATGTGCATTAAAGTGAGTGCAGTTTCAAAGTCTACATGTAGCATTTGTGTAAGTTGTGTATTGATTGTCTGATGAACTAGTTTTGTTAGAAAATCCTGATCGCTACATCTTTGCGTAGTACTATTACAAACCTCAGTGTAAATTATCTGTAATATATTGAAATTAGCTTTGCTGGCAGCGACCTGAAACATTTTTTAACAGATAACACATGTACGGTTTATATTAATAACTGCTCTTTTTACACATGGATTGAAGGTCTCTCATAACCCTTCACTGTTCATTTTTATAAATTCACACAAACCAAAAAATACTGAACCAATATTATTGCTACAGCAAGGACCTGTATCCATAATATTAACAACACAAGCTTTTAATTTACCAATAAGTTTAAGTTTTTTTAGTTTAGTAGTCCAACTTTATACTACATAAGCTTTTTTATATAACATTGTAGGTCATGTTTTCTTATAAATCTTGATACCTCTAATAGATTTTTGTCATACTTAAATATATTTATCAGCAAAGAGAATCTTCTTTCTCTTGTCTTTAGACATTGAGCTGTGTTTCTATATCAAATGGTACACTACTATTTACTTGAGGAATATATCAAGGAAAACCATTTTTTTCATGTATACACACTAGGATTGCACTTACACAACAGTCCCACCAATAAATTTAAAGCTTGGTCCGGTATTCCTGTAGATTTAGATCATACTGGCTACAGTTTGGTCAAAATCCTGCAGTTTATTCTCGTAAACTGCTTTGCATTCAACATAAGGTCATACTGAACTCAATGATTATTTAAATATACTACAACGAAACAGGTCTGGAGTATTAGTCTATCACAGAGCTAATACACAAAATAACAACCATACAAAATTTTCAAGAAATACCTGTAAAACAACTTTCTACTTTAGTGGTGTTAAACTTTTTTATTTTTTTCCACCCCAATGTAATACAGCTTACAAAATGTTAATTTTTAATTAAAACAGTTAATAACACAGGCAGCTACTCTTATGTTTTAATTGTAAATTTACATGAAAGATTTGTAATAATAGTAATAGCTCTTTATATTAAAGTTTTGTGATCTTACTTGAATTTAAGGTGAGTTGTCCTTCCACTTGAAAAACTGCCTGTAGTGACAAACACTAGACACATACTGTTCTTCACAATGTAGGTCAAATATCCAAGTAGAATAACAATAAATGTGCCATATTTTCTCGTTGAGTGAGACGTTATAGAAGATAATACAAATCCATTCCTCTCAGTGCTCTATCAGATCATTCCTTATATTGTCCAAGTTCATTTCAGTAAGTGAAAGACCATAAAGTCAGAAAGAAGAAATCAGTTTGTAAGAAAAGGTGGCAGCTTGCCGATCAATGTTTAGTTTAAAAGCCCAGTAGCAACGAAGTTTTGACACATTTAGGAGTTTCAGTTTTCTCTGGGTTAGTGATCTTTTTCTATCTCCAGGCTGTCCACTTTCCTGCAATAAATGCATGCAAGTCAATAAATAGCTGTTAAGTGTGACTGTGTGATTGTCTGTTTGCTGACTTTGTAAAAGACCAGTAATTTGTCAAAGGTCTTTCTTTGCTCTTTAGCCGATATGCATGCTTCATTCTTCCATAACTCTGATTAGAATTGCATGAAAGAGTGCAGTGACCTAAAGGTGCTAAAAGGAAAGTATTAGCTCCTGTCATTGTTAACAACATCCTATCACATTCAATATTAAGTTGTTTCTCTGCTACAAAGTGGAAACTGTGATTTTTTTGCTGCTACACTCTGCTAACTTTTATGTCAAGAACACTAATGCATTCAAATAGTAACTGGATAACTTGTAATCATGGGATATTCAGTAAACCTGAATGTTGAAGTATCAGTTTCATCTTATTCTTTCCCATGTTTAAGGAAAATTAAGTCCAATTTAATAAGTAATTTGTCAGTTGTCAGGGACAAAAAAAAAAGAAACTCCCCTCCAAAAAAGAAAAGAAAAAGAAAAACCACAACCATTTCTTTCTAAAGTCCAGACCCTGGCATTAAATTTCTGCTGTCAAGGAACATGTCAAGCCACTGAAACATTCTTGTTTTGGATACAGTAATGAAAATAAAGTGGGCCTATCCACATCTCCATTCTGTGACTTGTATCTACAAGCTTTTGTCCAGCAAGGCATGCAATTATGGAGATTCCACAGATTCTAACATAACTTGTACTTTATTCTAAGACCACAAACATAAATGGATAACAGTGTGTATATATGGTACAATACTTTAGGGGACTGTCTAACCATGAATTTAACAAATGTTTGGGTGACAACTGGCACTCTTGTATGAACATTTAATGTTTAAACAATAGCCTGAGAAATTTCAAATACATATTCATCCATTGTTTATACCCATAAAAAATGTACTTATTTCAGTGCAGGGTTGCAGGGAGCCCTAGAGCCTATCCCAGTTGCTGCTTGGTGAGCGGCAGGGTACACCCTGGACAGGGTGCCAGGTCAAATAAGCACAACACAACAACTGTGTAAATGTGTTATTTGACTGAAATTCGAACCTTTAGTCAACTTATTAGCCAAGAAATCTTGCAATCATAAATTGAAAAGGTTAACTAGTAACTGTTTAGGTACCACAAACCCTCTTTAATTGTATTGATCAGTTCCCTTTTCAAATTATCTACTTGTGCAGTACCATGTCAAGGTTTAAGATAAAACTTGAAACCATCAGGAAACAAAACTTTATATTAATGCTGATGAAATTTTTGCACCGTACAGCACCACATACAAAGTATTTCAGGACTTCTTGTTCATGTGTCCGGTGAGTTTTGTGTGTTTAATTAAGTAAAAGGATATTTTCTTTAAAATTTTGTCATAATAGTACCTTGAAAGTTTTCCAAACAGTAATTTAATCAGTTAATCTGTAATGCATAACCATAAGTAGTTTGCAAAGTATACAACAGCAATTAAATAGTGGCTAAACGTACAAAAAACACCAGTGGTTGACTCTTAAAATAATATTTGAATTAGCGGTTTGGAAATGTAGTCAAACTCATTAGCTTAGCCTTACATTTCTTTGTGCAGCTCCAACCTTTAACCCTCACTAACCTTCAATGATGGTCTTTGTGGCATCTTAAACTTGTAGAAAAAACAACTAAATTGTGTCTTTGGGCATGAATCAATAGGTTAAGTTTACTCAGCTTGTCCCCTGTAGCTGGGACACTGGATTGGAAGTCCATATGAAGTATATGAACATGTGTTTAGAGCTAAGACGAACAAAACATGAAAACACAAACCATAGCGGACATGATGTCACAGCAACACTTTTTTTGTTTTTTTTTAGTAAAACAGCTGTGTTTACTGTTGGTAAGCTAAAAGAAACTTTTATTTCCAAATATGCCACCACGTACTTTCCAATATGACTACAGCGACTAGTTTTTTTAAGCAACTAAAACACAGTGGTTCAAGTGCACTGTTGAGTGATATGGTCTTGTATACAAAAATTAACATTACTACTTCAAAACATCCCACATGCAGAAGCATTATTTACTTATATGGGCTGACCACAGGTCTTTAAAATGACATTTTTAAGCTTGGTGTTAGGTCTGCTTGTTGTCAAACAGGAAACCGAGGACCTAGGGTGGAGCTGCTGTGGTGTAAAATTGAATGCTGGGAGTTGATATCCTCAGATTTCTAGGGAATTTTCAATCTTGGTTTTTCTTCTGAGGAAATGTACCTGCTGAAACCTAAGACTTTTAGCATTTAGTGAACATGCAGTACAATAGGACTGGAATTGTCTCTTTAAAGAAAAGCCACCGATTTGTGGATCTCTGGTATTGACAAACTGAATCAAATTCTTTTTAGCAATGACGACAGTAACATGTTTTTTTTTAACTTTTTGTCAAGAAATATCAGATATGATGTTTCTGTTTGGTCTTTCTTCGTATCAGTAGAATTTGTATTGATTTACATTATCCACACATGAATCTAATAAGCACCAGCTTGTTGTTACAAGCATCATTAGCTTAGTCAGTAATTTATTTCTTAAAAAAAGAAGCAGTCTGTCAGCTGTAAGTCATCAGATTGATTCAGCCACAGGCAGTATAGATTTACATGGAGAAGGTAGAGCGATGACATACAGCTGATACTGATTAATTCATGCAGTACTGCTGTGAATGTGTGTGATTGTGTTAAAGTGCAGCCGTGCATGTCTTGAAAAGAAAGTGTTCAATCATACTGACTCTATATAAAGGTTTAAGAAAAGGCCAGTTTGTGTGGGTGTGTAACCATGTAGATGATTCTCTTCTCTTGCACACTACAAGGCATTTTGTTGTACAGTTAAGATTGCACACTTTGTGTGACACATCCACCAACATACCTTAGCTCTGTGATAAACACCCATAGATGTGTTTCTGGAAAAGAAAATAAATAAATAAAACAGCAGGTAAAGTTGTAGCTGTGAGTGCAGCTCTCTGATTGCATAAGTGAAAAGTCAAAGCTGTTGAGGAGGAGAGAAGAGCTGTTTATGTAAATGAATTGAGAATAGACCCCTTCTCCATCACGCAGCCATTACTTCTTATAATTAAACAATGTGTGTGACTAACATACAAAGTGATGTATCCCATGACGACATCTCAGTCAGGTTGTCATAGAAATAGGGTTTCGATCATACAGTATACCAAAAATTCATGAACTGAGGTGTGTAATAATGAAAATACAGCACACATGATGTATTAAGTAAAAAAAAAGCAGCATCTGCAAAATAACTGCTGCTGGAATCGATGAACCAAAGCTACTAATCAAAGAGACATTTAGAATAGAACTACAGGGTTCTATTGAACATGATATATTAAGATAATTAATATAATTTCGTCTGATTCATCATGATTTATTCTTTGAGATAATTCATTTTTAGTATTTTTATTGCATGTATGACTTCACTAAGAAATATGAGGTAACACTCTCCAAACATCCCTTTTTTTTATTTTAAATTGTTCACCATTGTCAATGTCAGTGAGTTCTTGATAGATTTTAAAGTGTAAGTGTTAAAGATGTATATTGAAGAAAGCTCTGAGAAGTGCACCAGCAGAAAGATTTACAAAACTGAGAATAAGACATGATTACAAGTCAAAAACATCTATCGTTCAATACGAGTTTGTAACCCGGGTGAAAACATCACTTCTTCCCTCTCGTGCACTTTCCATGTAAATTCCTCTCGCGGTATTTACTTTACTCGCGAGTGCAGCGTCACACGCTCCCGTGACTTTGTGAGCCAATTGGGCAGCCATATAAGCCGGCAGGTAAATGCGTCGGCTGCTACGCAGGGAAGCACGGGGGAGAGTTGCTGCAGGTAGGCTTCAAAGTTATTTTTCCGCTTCATTTGCACTTAGATCGCTTTAATACTAAACGTAACAACTGTTGATTATAGGCGCCTACTACCGCGAGCCTCGGATCATCGAGATAAGGCGTCGTAGTTAAGTACGGAAAGGAATTGGTGAGTAAATCATTGTGCTAATTTTAGCCTAGCCTGCCCCATCGAATTGAATGGGCTGGTTAGCATTGCATTTTATGCCAGTTTCTCAAATGGTTTTAACTAAATGTCATTTGGAACCACCATTGGTCAACGGTTAATGTCTTATGTAATTGATTAATGCTGTGTGGTTTAATCCTGTGGTGGGTTAGAGCCCAGGTTCACTTTAGTTGTTGTCAATGCTTTTGATTGAAATCTATGTATTTTACCTTGGTGTGTTAGCATGGGGTATTTCAATATTTATTGTCTGGATGAATATAGTGCAATATTACGGATAATTGGAATATTAATGTATACATGGGTATATTTTATATTAATATATTATGTATTGATATGGATATTGATTGAGATTATTATACTATTGAATCCTAGATCATGTATTTAATGCAACTAGTATTAATTATTCAGGGTTCAATTTTGTGTGCACACTGATTCGTGAACAATGGTCCTGTGTTTCATACAGGCCAGGTGTTAATTTTGATGGCGAGCTACGGAGAGGCCTAAAGCCTAAGCAGAACAATATCATTCAACTCAACTCATCGGATTCGGGTTATCCAATCTGGATCCGGAGGAGATCACCTGCTCTGTCCGGGCCGGTAGGAGGCTCCTTGCAGCCGACCAAAACTCTTTGCCCAGTTTTCCCCTGCGGCTTCCATATAGCCATTCACACCCGTCACCTTGCTTCTAACACATTCACCAACTCAAACCCCCGGATTCAACTGATCGTGCCATACTGGACTTGGGGTCGTTTGGGGAATTGGAAAGTGATATGGGATTTGTGAATCACAGAATTTGAACTTTATTGCATGTTGGAACCAGATATTTTCATGTACATATTTATTACTGAATGGTCATTCAGGTTTACATTCACTACTTTTCTATTTTTTTATAAATGTTGGTGTTTTGTCTGTCTTGCTAATATATGGTACCATCAAAACCTAACATTCAGTCTCTGTGCCTCTGTTGGTTCTCCTCCCTCCAGTGAGTTGATCTAGCCTTCTGATACTAGCCACTGATACCCATCTTAGCTTATACTAACATACTTGCTACATAAACGTGGCGAGCTAGCCAGGAGGGGGGCAGATACACAGAACTGAATAAAAAGTATTACATATATTGTGAATATGGACATTTTTGAGAAACGAGGCATTAAAATTCCAAACGCTGTTTTGGTGCAAGATGCGACCCAGACGGAAACTGATGAAGAAGTACTAGATTTTTTGAAGCAGTATGGTTCTATTGCAAAATTTGAATTTATTAATGAACCCGATTCTGTTTATCATCGATCATTAATTGTTGAGTACAAGACAGGAGAAGCGCTGAGTTTGTTGCGTGAACTTTTGCCATATGAGTTTGTCTGTGAGAACACAAAAGTAACTTATGATATTTCAGAGTTGTCTTCATTCTGTGCAAATGAAGTAGGTAAATTGAAAACTCAAACCTACTTAGCGGACTTACAGAAATTGGCTAAATTGACTGGACAGGACTACAAACTAGTCCTAAATGGGGTGATGTCTCTGCTTGGTCAGTCGGTCGCTGAACTCCACCCTAAGGCTGCCCAAGTCAAGACGCCTCCAGAGGACAGCGAGAGTGAGACACCTGTTGCTGCAGTGCTGCTACCATCTGCTGCCACCAGTGGGTTTCTTACGGGTTCTGCTGCCAAAACCCAGGACTCAAGTGGACCCTTACCAGAGGAAAAGCCGGATCGCTTCCCTCGATACACCTCTAGACCCTCTCTGCCAGCCATGTCTCCTCCAGATTTCAACCCGCCGGAAGTTCAACGCTATGTGGTTGAACACATAGTGAAGAATGAAGACAGCAGCCTGATGCATCACTCTGTGCAACGTCTCCGAGCTTTCTCTGGGCGATCACCCAGACCCCAGAATGAGTCTGACTACGACACTTGGTGTTCCGGGGTGGAGCTTTTACTAAAAGATCCAGCAGTTTCAGACCTACAACGATCACGTAAGATCTTCGAGAGCCTGTTGTCTCCTGCTGCTGATATGGTAAAGCACCTGAAACCTGACACTCCACCAATGGTCTATCTGCAGATCCTTGACTCCGCGTACGGCACGGTCCAGGATGGCGATGAGTTATACGCCAAATTCATGGACACGTTTCAAGACGCTGGAGAGAAGCCGTCCATGTACCTTCAACGTCTACAGGTGGCCCTGAATCTGGCAGTTAAACGGGGGGGAGTCTCAGCCAAAGATATTAACCGACATCTACTGACTCAATTCTGTCGTGGCTGCTGGGATAACACACTCATCTCAGAACTACAACTTAAACAAAAGAAGCCCAACCCACCATCCTTCGCTGAATTGCTGCTACTGTTGCGGACAGAGGAAGATCGGGAAGCTGCCAAGGCCCTCCGTATGAAACAACATCTCGGCGCATCTAGATCCAGAGCAGCCACTCATGCACAGTATGCATATGCAGATACGGAGGAGAAAGGGGCGTGTGCTGCTCTGACCACCATCACACAGCAACTCGCCCAGCAGTTGGCGGATATCCAAAAACAGCTGGCAGCCTTGACTGCTTCTCAAACCAGCTCCAAGCAGTCTGCCTATCCCAAGCCCACACACGTCAATAAGCTGGATGGAGGTCAGAGGGCTGGGAGGTTTAGACCATCGCAGCGAAACACATCTTCTATACCCAAACCTGGCTACTGTTATCGGTGTGGGGAGGATGGCCATATCAAGACACAGTGCGATAATGCCCCAAACTCTGCTCTGGTCGCAGCCAAGAAAAAGCAGTTCACAGAAAAGCAGCTCAAGTGGCAGAGGTCAGACCCCGCTTCCAGACAGTCTTTAAACTAGACCCAGTTCCAGTTGCGGGGCGAACCGGAACTAATGTGGACCCACAATGTCCCAACAAGAAAGAACCTGTCATCTGTCATGAACTGAAACCGTCGTCTGCTGTCCAAACCCGACTGCCAAAAGGGTTAGTTGGATCCAGGTGTACAGCAAACGTCAAAATCGCTGGTCAAGATTGTAATTGTCTCCTCGACACCGGATCTCAAGTTACAACCATCCCTGTCTCTTTCTACAACATGCGTTTTTCCGATCAACCTGTAAAGCCATTGTGTAATATTCTGGAAGTTGAAGGAGCAGCCGGACAAGCAGTTCCCTACTTGGGATACATCGAAATGACAGTCACCTTCCCTTGTGAGTTTTTGGGAGATGATTTTGATGTCACTACCTTAGCGCTTGTTGTTCCTGATGTCCATCCGGGCCATTCGCCAGTCTTAATTGGGATGAACACCCTAGAACCTCTCTACAGCCAGTATAAAGTGAGTGAGTCCTCCAGCTTCCAGCCAACAGCAAATGGCTACCGAGCTGTTCTCAAATTACTGCAGCTACGATACAAACAGCATCAGGTGGGCAGCGAGGGAGTGGTGCGATTGTCCAGCAAGATTCCTGTTCCCATTCCTGCAGGGCACACCACTGTCGTCGAGGGGTCAGTCCACACCACCACGCCAGCCTCGAATCAGTGGGCCCTTGTGGAACATCCTACCACCCCGTTGCCTGGCGGTCTTTGTGTGAGAAACTGTCTAATTAAGCTCTCATGTCAGTCATCACACAAGATTGCTGTCATCCTCACCAATCAATCAGATCAAGAAGTATCTCTCCCACCTCTTTGTACCATCGCAGAGCTGGCTGTGTCACCCCAGATTTTGTCACACCATGTGTCCACCAACCGTTCGCCATCTAAAAGTCCTCCAGAAGCTCTGAAGCTGGATTTTGCGGAGTCACCAATTCCTCCAGAGTGGAAGGAGCGGATTCAAAACAAGCTAAGCGAGATTCCCGACATCTTTTCTCATCACGACTTGGATTTCGGATGCACAGACAAGGTGAAACATCATATAAAATTGCATGACGAAACCCCATTCAAGCATCGTGCCAGACCCATACATCCTCAAGACATCGAGGCAGTCCGCCAGCATCTACGTGACCTGTTGGAGGCCGGTGTCATTAGAGAGTCTGAGTCGCCATTTTCATCACCTATCGTCGTGGTCCGCAAGAAGAACGGTGACATCCGGTTGTGCATAGATTACAGAAAACTGAACCTGCAGACGGTTAAAGACGCTTATGCTCTGCCTAACTTAGAAGAGTCTTTTTCTGCATTGACCGGCTCCCGATGGTTCAGTGTTCTTGATCTTAAATCAGGATATTATCAGATCGAAATGAATGAGACTGATAAAGCAAAGACTGCATTCGTAACACCCATTGGATTTTGGGAGTTTAACCGGATGCCACAGGGCGTGACAAACGCACCAAGTACGTTCCAGAGATTAATGGAAAAATGTATGGGGGATCTCCATCTGAAAGAAGTCTTGGTTTTCCTCGATGACCTGATCGTGTTTTCAAGCACTTTGGAAGAACACGAACAACGGCTGTTACGAGTCCTGAATCGTCTTAAAGAATATGGACTAAAACTTTCTCCAGAGAAATGCAAATTCTTCCAGACGTCAGTACATTATCTGGGCCATGTAGTCTCGGAGAAAGGAGTGGAGACCGATCCGGATAAGATCAGCGCGCTAAAATCCTGGCCAGTTCCAAGAACCCTCAAGGAGCTCAGATCCTTCCTCGGATTCGCCGGATATTATCGCAGGTTCATTAAGGGATATTCTGCCATCGCCAAACCACTTAATGACCTGACACGTGGTTATGCTCCCACTTCTAAAGGTTCTCGGAGGGGGCCCACCACTGCGCAGACACAGGATGCCAAGCAGCCCTTTGGAGAGCGATGGTCACCTTCCTGTCAACTCGCTTTTGAAACCTTGATTGAGAAACTGACCACTGCTCCAGTCCTTGGGTTTGCTAACCCGAAGCAGCCATATATTTTACACACTGATGCCAGTACCACCGGCCTTGGGGCTGCCCTATATCAAGAGCAAGAAGGCAGGCTGAGGGTAATTGCTTACGCTAGTCGTGGCCTGTCAACTAGCGAATCGAGGTACCCGGCACACAAATTAGAATTCCTTGCACTGAAGTGGAGTGTGACCGAAAAGTTTCATGACTACCTCTACGGGGCAAACTTTGTTGTGGTGACTGATAACAACCCGCTAACTTATATCTTAACATCTGCAAAGTTGGATGCGACCAGTCACCGTTGGCTCGCTGCCCTTTCCACTTACACTTTCAAGTTGCAATACAGAGCCGGAAACCAAAACCTTGATGCAGACGCTCTATCCCGCCGCCCTCATTACCATTCTGCCGAAGACACCTTACAAAAGGACTGGGACCTCATCCACAACTTCACCCAAGACCACACCTGTGAACCGGGTGAAGTGGAGGAGATTGATCAAGAGGTTGTCTCTGCTATCTGTCACCGCTGCCTCATAAGAACCAGCCTGTCAAACAGTCCAGCAGAGAGTTCCATCACTTTGGTTGAGTCCCTGAGCATGTCCGTCAAAGCTGTTCCTGATGCCTTTGCAAGTGAAAGTCACCATGGGTTGCCAGTCGTTCCTTCCCTGTCACACCATGACCTCCGGGATAAGCAACGAGCTGATCCAGTTATCCGAGAGGTCATTCACCAGCTAGAGTCTGGAGAGAAAGTCCCTCCAACAGTACGACATGAGCTCCCCGACCTTGTCCTTTTATTGAGGGAGTTGAACCGCCTTGAGCTGCAAGAGGAAGTCTTGTATCGAAGGAGGCAGGACAACGACAAAGTCTCTTATCAGCTGGTGTTGCCCGAAGAATTAAGGCCCATCGTTTTGGCAAGTCTTCACGATGATATGGGCCATATGGGCATCGAAAGGACCCTAGACCTAGTGCGCTCCCGATTCTTCTGGCCCCACATGGCACCCGACGTTGAGACCAAAGTCAGAACCTGTAATCGTTGTGTGAGACGTAAAGCACTACCAGAACGATCTGCACCGTTAGTCAACATCAAGACTACGCGTCCCCTTGAGTTACTCTGTATGGACTATCTGTCACTTGAACCAGACCGAAGCAATACCAAAGACATCCTCGTTCTCACTGACCACTATACAAAGTTCGCAGTTGCAATACCTACACCAAATCAAAAGGCGAAGACAGTGGCAAAGTGTTTATTCGAGAACTTTATAGTGTGCTATGGAATACCAGAGCGTCTCCACACGGACCAGGGCCCAGACTTTGAATCTAAGCTTATAAAAGAACTCTGTAACATCGCTGGTATTATAAAGACCCGGACGACTCCATACCATCCTCGGGGAAACCCAGTTGAAAGGTTCAACCGGACGCTTCTCAACATGCTTGGAACCCTGGAGTACAAACAGAAAGTCACCTGGAGGGAATACGTTAAGCCCTTAGTGCACGCTTATAACTGCACCAAGAACGAAGTTACGGGCTTTACACCGTATGAACTGATGTTCGGTCGTTCACCGCGGCTTCCAGTAGATCTGGCATTTGGCTTGCCTGTGCGGGAACATCAGTCCACATTTCACTCCCAATATGTCCAGAATTTGAGGTCTAGACTTGAGGAAAGCTTTCGAATCGCTTCAAAGAATGCAGCAAAGTCTGCTGAAAAGAACAAGCACCGGTTCGACCAGCGAGTGACACCATCAAAGTTGGAAGAAGGAGATAGAGTCCTTGTTCGGAATGTCAGGCTTCGAGGGAAACACAAGCTCGAAGACAAATGGGAACAAGACATCTATGTGGTTGTAAAGCAAGCAGGGGATTTGCCCGTTTACACTGTGCGTCCAGAAAAGAACGCTGATGGACCGACCCGCACACTTCATCGAGATCTCCTCCTGCCTTGCTCATTCCTCCAAGATAATGATGACAATTCTCCAACTAGAACACCACCTCGCAAACCTCGAACCAGGAGTCAAAAGCCGGAAAAGACGGTTTTGAATGACTATCCAGAGGAAGACGATGTGGATTGGGATTTTCCTCAAACACAGTTCCAGCCTACATTCGGATTCAGGAGCAGAAGCGCACAACCTGCTGAACCACCTGGTGAGCCCAGTACTCTGCAGTCTGAATCCAAGTCTATGGCCGATTTACCCCCTGTGTCTATGGTCAGTAGTCCTGTGAATCCTGTAAATCTAACCCCTGAATCCTACTTACCTGATGTGGGGGAATCCTCTGCTGTATCCTCAATATGCCACTCACCTGACGTCGCTGAATCCCCTGCCGCGTCCGAAGTTTTTTCACCTGTGGGGGAAGAGGAGCTTGAGCCTGGTGACACCTTACCTGGACCTGAGGAGTCTCGAAGACCTGAGGGCCAGCCCTATGAAGAACCGGAGCTCGCTGACCAAGCAGAGGTATCACCCAGTCTGGCTGAACCACTGCTCAGCTCAGCTAGGACCCCTGTTGAACTTAGCAGTAATTGCGCTGATACTCACCATTCCACCGTTGCAGAGTCCGATCCTTGTTTTCGGCGTCCCACACGACAACGACAGCCGCCTAACCGCCTTCAGTATTCGGCCTTAGGTAACCCGTTAATTTCTGTTGTGCAAACGCTGTTCCACAGCTTAGCAGACGCCTATAGTGAAGCCTTGAGTCCTGCCTCTACAGCAACTATGTCTTTGCGATCTCGTGTCCATGTTGTATAGCATGCACCAGGAGTTGCATGGTCTTAAGGGGGGAGGATGTAACCCGGGTGAAAACATCACTTCTTCCCTCTCGTGCACTTTCCATGTAAATTCCTCTCGCGGTATTTACTTTACTCGCGAGTGCAGCGTCACACGCTCCCGTGACTTTGTGAGCCAATTGGGCAGCCATATAAGCCGGCAGGTAAATGCGTCGGCTGCTACGCAGGGAAGCACGGGGGAGAGTTGCTGCAGGTAGGCTTCAAAGTTATTTTTCCGCTTCATTTGCACTTAGATCGCTTTAATACTAAACGTAACAACTGTTGATTATAGGCGCCTACTACCGCGAGCCTCGGATCATCGAGATAAGGCGTCGTAGTTAAGTACGGAAAGGAATTGGTGAGTAAATCATTGTGCTAATTTTAGCCTAGCCTGCCCCATCGAATTGAATGGGCTGGTTAGCATTGCATTTTATGCCAGTTTCTCAAATGGTTTTAACTAAATGTCATTTGGAACCACCATTGGTCAACGGTTAATGTCTTATGTAATTGATTAATGCTGTGTGGTTTAATCCTGTGGTGGGTTAGAGCCCAGGTTCACTTTAGTTGTTGTCAATGCTTTTGATTGAAATCTATGTATTTTACCTTGGTGTGTTAGCATGGGGTATTTCAATATTTATTGTCTGGATGAATATAGTGCAATATTACGGATAATTGGAATATTAATGTATACATGGGTATATTTTATATTAATATATTATGTATTGATATGGATATTGATTGAGATTATTATACTATTGAATCCTAGATCATGTATTTAATGCAACTAGTATTAATTATTCAGGGTTCAATTTTGTGTGCACACTGATTCGTGAACAATGGTCCTGTGTTTCATACAGGCCAGGTGTTAATTTTGATGGCGAGCTACGGAGAGGCCTAAAGCCTAAGCAGAACAATATCATTCAACTCAACTCATCGGATTCGGGTTATCCAATCTGGATCCGGAGGAGATCACCTGCTCTGTCCGGGCCGGTAGGAGGCTCCTTGCAGCCGACCAAAACTCTTTGCCCAGTTTTCCCCTGCGGCTTCCATATAGCCATTCACACCCGTCACCTTGCTTCTAACACATTCACCAACTCAAACCCCCGGATTCAACTGATCGTGCCATACTGGACTTGGGGTCGTTTGGGGAATTGGAAAGTGATATGGGATTTGTGAATCACAGAATTTGAACTTTATTGCATGTTGGAACCAGATATTTTCATGTACATATTTATTACTGAATGGTCATTCAGGTTTACATTCACTACTTTTCTATTTTTTTATAAATGTTGGTGTTTTGTCTGTCTTGCTAATATATGGTACCATCAAAACCTAACATTCAGTCTCTGTGCCTCTGTTGGTTCTCCTCCCTCCAGTGAGTTGATCTAGCCTTCTGATACTAGCCACTGATACCCATCTTAGCTTATACTAACATACTTGCTACAAGTTTCATTCAAAGGAATGTTACAGCAAAGTAATATAGCAAAACCGAACAAAATTATTAATAAAATAAAATAAATACAAGAACTATACTGAGGACTACTGGCTGCTGAAACAATGTACAACAGGGGAAATGTGTCATAAAGGGACCAAGGGGGCTACATATGTATTACAGCTGCCAAGATACACCTTGTTCTGGATGACACGCAGTATGATCATTTGTTTGTTACTCTGAGCTTTTACTGTATGGGACCATGATATGTGACAGAAAACCATTTTTCTTTGTCTTTTTTTTAACATCTCAGAGGAGGTTCTCTTTAGTTTGATGAATGTGAGCACTGACTCTTGGGTTACTTGTTCAGAAAGTCACGGAGTCTTTAACTGCAGTCGGTTAAGAGTTCAAAGGCAATAAAAGGAACAACAGATAAGCACAACACTGAAAAACCAAAAGCAGTATTTATTTAGCCTATTAAGGCAAGATACTCTATATGAATATATCTGTGTTCATTTTTAGGGCCATATTAACACCAAAAAAGAGGACAAGACTGAAATGTAGATAGTAAACCAAAAAGACTGGAAGTTTAGTTGTTGCTTCTTTATTTATCTTAGGTAAGGGTTAAGGTTTTGTTTTGATGAAAGCTGCTACTCAGCAAACAAAAACCACCATGCACCCCAAGAACCTGAATCACATGAGGTCAACATAAAACAACAAACTCCACCCCAGCATACTCAGATTATGTGCCGTTTAAAGAACAAAAGTGTTAGCAGCATATATAAATTGAATTGCGTGTAGTTGTAGGCCACAAATACTTTTATTTTTATAAGGTTTACAAAATTAGTGACATTATGTGCACCAGCAAGGACTTAGATTTGTTATTATGGGTCGTTTTTACAGAGATAGGTCATCAATACTGGCAGAGTTGGTTTTCCAAACCTTTATAATTGACTCATGTGATTTCTGGTTTCTGTCCAAACTGAAATTCATTCAGTGCTTTGTGTAATTTTCCAGCACCAGAATGGATGTTTTTCCTGATAAGTTGCTGGTGTCAGCAATGTGTTACCTAAAGTATATTTGTTTGACATAATGTTTTTGTCATTACTAACGCCCCACAATCTCACAGCCATTTCTAACTGGTATGAAAATCTAATTCATTTATATTACATCATTCAATTTTTTTCTAAATATGATATAAAAGCATGAAGAATCTTTTTCAACTGGGATCGATCAATTTTATTAGATCTCAGTCTGGTGCAAATATTCAGTTTGACCATATACAAATATTTAACCAGCAAGACTAGAGGTCACATCCTTTCTACTTTGTCTTAAAAAACACAAATACACAAAAGGGATTAAGCTTCCAAAGACTCATATTTTGCATGCAGCCAAATATTTTTTTTTTTAGATTATTTGTTTGTTTTGTTTTATTAGTCATTGGTGCAATCAGTTCCCCTCATTTACTCATTTAGTTTTTAAATGCATTGCTTTTTAGGTTCACAATAAAACGTCAAGTCAGCTCTGTTGAGGCAAGAAGCATATCCCCCAATCTGTCACACATAGTAATGGTGGTGCCATACAGGCTATGCTACTTTTCATATGTGCCAATACATTAATGAGGCACATTGGCCCTGTTACACTCAAGGCTGCCTGCCTCCCCAGGGAATAAGGGCAGCAGGGGAAGGCAAGCTTTCTGATGATTGCTCTGTTCTCCACAGAGCATAGCTTTCCCTTTAATCATTTCACTTTTTTCAAACTTCTCCTGTCATAGCCTGGGGCAAGTCACATGCACAAACTCACCACTGTTTCATCAATATTCTGTCTTTTTCTCTTTTTTTTTCTCACCGCGGGATCATTGTGATAAATTTTGCTCTCTATGATAAACCATATTGCCGAACTATGAAGTTATCATGGGACTGAACAAATGGTTTGAGGCTGTAATAAGTAAAATAGGCCACAAATATGACCCACAGTCCCGTCCATTGACAGTGTGCTAATACAATATGAGCAACATTATAAAGTAGTGTCATTAACAAAGGAACAACTACAAGATTATATCATGCAATGTACAAAGGTCTGAAATGTGCAGGCCAACATTAGGTTGGCCATCATACATGTCATTTCTGTAGCGACTAATGAAGCATCACTTCAAATGTCCCTAAAATCACAAGGGATAACGATATAATTTTGTAAGATTAAGAAGCGGCTCTGATCAAATTAGCTTGGTTTGTACCTACGTATCTCACATTGATGGTTATTTTTGGAGTCAGTTTTTTTTATGATTGTGTTTTTTGTTTTTTTTTCCAATGTACACAGAGATTCATTGTCACATTGAATTAAAGGCATGATGAGCTGTTTTGCTTACAAGATTTAAGAGTACTATAGAAAGGAAATTTGTGCCTCCAGGGTGTCGTATCACAGAACTGAGTGCTTTCTCTAATTGAATTATGAAATCAAAACTAAATTTGACAGCATCATCACTTAATAGGGCAGCAAACTGCATCAACACACTGTACTGAATTTATTTATTTATTAAAGTTTAGTTTTAAAATCTCTATATGCAACACTGATTGTGTTTTAATAGCATTTTTTCTGCTTCAACAATGTCACTTAAGTTTTTAACAGATGTGCCTTTAACACAGAGTCCTCTGCTTTGTTTAACCCAAGCTGGAAATCAATAAGGATGGGAAATAATTGCCAGTTTTATACAATAATAAAACTTTAATAGAAGTTAATAGAAAACTGCTTGACAACAGTGTAATAGCGTTGTCACCAGGAGATATAAGATAAAACCACCACCTGGATTGATGCTTTGTTGAGATGTCAGTCTCAAATCATGCTGTATAATTGTGCTGTGGCAGATTTATTCCTGGGCATAATCAGTTGCAATCACGGAAAACAAGGACAGAGTTGAATAAAGCCCGGTGGCCTGCAGAAATTATGCTAAAAATGAATTTATCATGAACACATGGTGTGTAACCCAGCGGCGAGGACAGAACGCAGCACTGTGCCATCACATCAAACTGCTTTTTCATTTTGCCAGTGGTTATGCTGTTATCTAACCATGACTTGCCCGAGTGCTCCATCTAAACATCTGGCTGAAGTCTTTCTGGCCTCATCTATTGTAAAGTCACAAAGGAGGAAACAAAGTTGCTTTTGCACTTTGTTGATGGATATTGATTGGATGAGAGCAGCCCACATCTTTATTTACTCTGGTAGTTACCCACTCTAAGTAACACTGCCAGTGACTTTTAAGGTAAATGCTTCGAGACAAGGACAAAGGGGTCATGACAAAGTAAAGGCAACTGCTTCTCAAAACATTGGGTTAGCTATTGTAATCCTTACAGAACCAATTTCCTTTATACACTAAAAGTGCTTCAAAACCTGATGGCAGGTCTTGGTTGAGAGGAAGTGCTGTAAATGGGTTGACATGAACTACCAATTAGGACTCTACACATTAGACACAAAGTTCCATAGCCATCTCAAGGGACATACACCCAAAAGATCTCATTCCCCATGATTCTAAACATTGAGGTAGTATTACACCCCGAAGAGGTGTATTAGTTTTTAAGTTTCACACAGTCAACAGTATAACTCAATCAAGAATGTGATGAAGAAGCAGAGTTATTCTTACTCTGGCCTTTCTCCTGGTGAGAAACTATTTGGTCTGTCCTCAAAGTGGTCACTGGTCTTGGAGAAACTTGTGGCAAGGCCAAGGTCTTGGTATGAGCAGAGCCGACTCCCTGACCTCTGTAATTGAGATGCAGGAAGAATACTGCATTCGTATCAAATGAAAAACTATTTTAACGCAGACAGGAGGAGCAGTTGCCAGGGAAAATAAGTCGATCGAGGAGATGTCTGCCCCTTGTGGTTTAAGTGGTAAGACCTGCTGTCCAGTCTATGATTAGATTGAACTTGCTCTAAATTAGCTCAAACTTGCAGCAGAGCAATATGCCCTGCGTCAAGCAGTGCTGACAACCCACAGATATGTGCATGGAAAAGGAAGGAAGGGATATTCACCATTTGACAGAATAATCATGGGAGAGGCAGTTCACTGTAGGTCAACTTTGGCTACAAGTGCAGAAAGTGAGTTGAGAGGGAAATGTTAGATAATCTGACCACGTATTTTTTTTTTTTTTTCTATTGAAAGGTACATGACAAGTCCAGGCATCATCCCACCACCTGATAAGAGCTTAGGCCCCTGACATTGTGCAGTTGCCAGCAGTGCGACTGCAGCTTCAAAGCAAGTCAAACGTCAGCTTTTGATCTGAGAATAAGCAAGGACATCTAAAAACCAGTGATCAAAGTGCAGTTCACTTACATTTGTGTTCTGAAATGAATGATCCTGCGCATCCATCCCCACATTCAATCTCATAATCTGTCTGCACACACCGCAGTGTGCACAGAAGAGTTACATGATGAGTAATGTAAGAAATATTTTGAGCGTCCGTCAACATAAACCATTTAATCAAACTGAAAAATCATTATCTCACTGATGCATAAAGTTGTTTTTAGAAATAATTATGCTCTGTAAACATTTCCTCATGTTTGTCCACTTGGGCTGGTAAATTACTTTTTACAGCAAGTAAACATTGTAGTGAAAAAATATTGGATCATATCATGCTAACATGTGAGCTGTAATATAACACAGGCTTTTCAGTGCTGAATCAGTTTTAGGTGGTTTAGTGCTACAAATGTAAAGCTGCTATTTGCTGTCCCTAATTAAATAATAAAGAGTGGTTGTACATTAATTTAATAATGAGATTTAATTAACTTTTTTTAACTTTGTGCACTATCATGTCAGAAAAGTTTAATTGTGCTGCTCAGAATATTTCAACTCACTGATAAGTGATGGGTAAGGACAGCTGTACGAATTAACACAAGGAAGTCCAAGCTTACACTGCAGATCATGGTGAAGAGAAACCCAAGGTTTTATTCACAAATCTCCTCTGAATTGGAGTTCTGCTCTACGATCACGGGTCAGCTAGCCATGAAACCTTCACTTTCACTCAGGACTGAAGGAAGGGAAGGAAAGAGCAAACAGAGAGGAGCTCTCATAGCAAGGAGGCAGAAAAAAAGAGAAAAACAAAATGAAATAATTTATAGTTCATGACAGGAGCTAAGAAGAAGAAAAAAAGTGGGTCTGAGGAGAGGAAAGAAATTACAACAATACACCTTATCTTGGATTTTTTAATCTTAACCTTTTATTTGATACTTGCTCATGAATCTTGTTGTTAAAGCAATACAGGTAACTAACATTTAATTGCTGATATCCACATGAAAGATCTATTTAACCAAATTCTTATTTATCTTATGTCTTTGTGTCATAAGGCTCTGTTGTTTTCCAGATACTGTCAAACCATTATTGAGCTTGACTGTTGCACCGCATGTTTTCTGATGACTGTAAACATGAGCTGAATTTAGAGCAAATAGAAACATGCTGCACTGAATTATATTACTCTATGTAACCATAATGTACAACTTCATCGAAAGGCCGAAGGCTCAGTGAGGAAGTTTGAGGATGTACTGCAGCTGACAGACACACAGCTGTTTTTGGCAATTCAAAGAATCCACTGACAATAATCAATGTGCAGATAAATGTCAGACCACTGCTGGCCCCCAGTAAATATTATTTAAAAAAAACTATTTAGGTTGTGTTAGAATTGGAGCCTTATTTCCATTGTAAATGCTTGAAGTTCCTACTTGGACACATTTTTGTGGTTATTACAGATGTATACTCCTTTAGTCATCACTCTGTTTAATACTGGGTAAACCTCAAGCTTAGGCCTGAACACCCCTCTGTTTATACTCCTCAGAGTGGTTTATTTTTTTATTGTATTGCGGGTTTTGATAGAGTTGGAGAAAACTGCAACTTATACATAATCTGCTTAAATTTCTAATGAATAAATATAAAATTTTCTTTATAAATTATTTAGAAATATTTATATGCATTAATACATCTCAAGGCAAAACTAGTACAGCATAAAGAATGTAGATGAATTCCTTAAAGGCCACTCGGTTTTAATAGAGATAGTTTAGATTGATGTTGTGCATGTTGTTGTGTTGATATTACAAATCTTGTCATGTGTATGCAGAGCTGATGCCAGTTTTGCTAGGACACTATAAAGACTGTTTTTCATGAGTGAGATGAAAATAATATATATACATTTGATAAATATAAAGCATCTTTCTGAAAATGAAGTAGACGCAGCCGCAGATTAATATTAAGTGACATTACTTAATAAAACCCTAGCCAAAATGAAAAAAAAAATGTGTAAATAATTAACTACACCCTATGATCCAGTCGCTTGTAGAACCACATTTAGGAGTGATAAACTGTAACAGTTGTTATCTGATGACATTATCAAGTTTACATTGCTGTAGAGGAATTTTGGCCCATTTTTTTTTTTTTACTCTGCTTCAGTTCATTGAGTTTTGCAGGTGTTTATTTATGTATAGCTCTCTTGAGGTCCAAACACAACATTTCAGTCTGGCTGGTTCACAACAACACCTTCATTATTTTCCTTTTTTTCGTTTCTTTTTTTCAGCCTTTCTGTTCTAACTTTCCTACTGGGCTTGGGATCATTTCAGTCAAGCTTTAGCTCACATGTGAGGCAGATTGCCTCACATTTGACTAGAAGACTATGGTATACATGGTCGTCTCAATGACTGCAGGTCCTATAGCTGCAAAACAGACTCAAACCATCACCCCCTCTACCACTATGCCTGACTTGTTATAAGGTATTTGTGTTGATATGCTGTGTTTGGTTTTCTTGTCTGCCCAAAGCACATTGTACCAGAAGTCAAGTAGTTTATTCTCATGAATTTTAAACTTAAGTCATGATGCCATGTTCTTTTTAGAGACTAGAGGCTTCTGCCTGGAAACCCCTCCAAACAAGCCGTACTTGTTCAGTCTTTCTCTAATTGTACTGTCATGAATTTTAACATTTAACATGCTAGCTGAGGCCTGTAAAGTCTACCACACAGCTCTTGGATTCTTTGTAGCATTGCAGTATCGGATTTTTGGGTGAGCTTGTTGGGCCATCTCATTTTGGGAAGATTGTCAACTGTTTTGAATGTTTTCCCCTTGGCTTAATTAGACAAATTGATGTCATGTGTCGTGTGTGAGGCTGTTTCACCTTTGCTGTCTTTAACAGCATTTCTGATACTTTAATTTAGACAGTGGGAGTGTTTTCATATAGTTCACATGTAAATGTGTGTGTCAGCTGTGATGCAATCCTCATTATAAACAGGTGTTATCACACTCTATTAGAACAGCTATCACATATCATGATAACAGCCATTTGTTAGGACGTCAGAGAAAACAAATACAATATTATATTGTGATGTGAGAGGAGAGGGAGGTGTTGTGTCTCTGATCTTCTGAAGTTAATGAGGATGTCACAGCTGTCAGCCCTAAAATATGTAGCTAATTATTATAGGAATCTACTTGCTGCTTCCTCATATGCCAAGATCATTCTGCAGTGATCTTCTGGGATACGCTGAGATGTTTGGATAGTTTTTTTTTTGTTTGTTTTTTTTTTGTTTTTTTTTTAAGATTTTCCATCTTCATTTATTTAAATTGTTGGTCTATGCTAGACCACATGGAGATGAAGTTCAATGTTTTTGATGCATTATTAGCATAATTGGCATGACGTGTATTTTATCCCTTTTTTTTCTCTTATTTCCTTTCTGGTGGCCTTCGTCTCTCCTTTCCTTAGCAACATAGTGCCATCTAGTGTGCTTTGCAATGAGTTGAATCGCTATGGCTGCTCAACACAACCTGTGTAGTTATTCACTTTGCAATGCCATGAGAGGGAGACTTTTCCCAGAGGCATATTTATTGTTCTGTGAAAAAAAAAAAAGACTCTTTTAAACTCTCATCTTGAACATCAGACATTGACAGACTTTTGAATTAGCCGGCTATGTTATTTTATTCCCACCAGATACCTCTGAGCCTTTTTTCTTTATCTGGATTTATACTAAACTGTGAAGACAATGTGTTTATTGTGGTTGGTGGAAAGACTGATTGTTATGAAGATCAAAGTTTATTCCATTTGTATAACAAATATAGAGTTAAAGACATCTTTTTGTGTCAACATGAAAGTCATCTCAGCCTGTCTGTGTAAATAATTGGAAGAAATAAACTGTTTATTTTTGAGCTGCCTGACACATGGATCTACCATGCTTAATTAATGTGCTAATCTAATATTTGCATTGCTAAAAAGTCAGACATTCCCAGTTAAATTCACTCTTTTCACCACCTGGTTCTGCCAACAGATCCTAAGAAAAACTGTGAATCTCTTACTTGTTAAACTAAACTTAATGTATGAGGTTTAGTCAAACATTGCCAGTCAGTCTCTTGTATTGAAAGCAGTCTTGACCCTCTGGGCAGTATCAAAGCTGCTGAAGTGCTTTGGCATCAGTGTGACAGGATTAACACATCAAAAGCAGTGTTGGGGCCTACAGCAACGTCACACAGTCAGTACAGCACCTTTCATGTTCTGCTCAGGTTCACTACAATTTCACGTAAGCCAACAGCAAGTCAGACAGAAAAAAGATAATGGGGCCAACCTGCTGCTATCATGCTTCCCCTCAGCTTCAGTGAAATATGTCAAATTCTGTGTGTTTGATGAAAGATTTGAGTTCAACAGGCTCAAGTCAGGAAAGGATATCTGACTTTGTCACATGGCCAGGATGCAAAGGAGCCTTTAAGTCTGACATTCAACCGGAAATTATTGCTGCAAGCCTGCATGGTCTTACTTTTCATGATGCAAACAGTGGACAGTCAACATGGAAGTAAAATGAAACCCAAGTAGTCTTAGAATTAAGATGTATATAGGGTTAAGTTCAAAGAGTATTAATCATTTTGCTATGTTATGGTAGTAAATGAAAATGGGGTAGTTTTATAATGATTTTCCAAATGAGGTGCATTCTCGGTAACAGGTTAAAGTTAAATTTGAACTAAAACATACCTGCCATTTCTCACATGTCACTTCTCTGTTTCTACAAGAATATTTTACAATTAGTAATCCTGTTTCATGTTTTGAGGGCTGTAAACAAAGAAATATGTGTATGAATGGGCTGATATTAACTTTTAAAGGAAAACACTTCAATTAGTATGTTTGCCATCATATAATTGATTTTATCCCATGGGCTAATTGTTAAATTATTAGTACAGGGAGGTTACAAATAGGCATCCAGATAATGTTGCCCTCTCAGCATCTTCTGTTTCTGCTTTTATTATTAACTGTGCAACGCTGTGAAAAAGGTTTTTAGGCTCTGCAGGTGAAATATGGAACGATGTAAAGTGAACTAAAGAGAAAATCAATATCTGGTGGGACCATGCTCTCTCCTGAGTATACTTGCTTCGTTGAGAAACTTCCACTCTCTGTGGGTGACTCCTTTTGCCTCTTCATATAATCCCCCTCTAACTGTCGAGGACATACGCCATCTAATACAGCGAAGGACAAGGTTGTTCTTTATGATGCTGACAATACCTTTTAAAGTATTTTCATTCACTCATTCATTTTCTGAATCAGGCAAAATGCAGGGTACTCTCTGTGGGTACTTTGTATCTCTGTGTTGGTCCATCACAGATCAACACAGACACAAACAACCAGTCACATTCATATTCATTCCAACGAGCAGCAGTTAACCTAACACACACGTGTTTTTGTTCTGTGGAAGGACCGACACTTGCACAGGGAGAACATGCAAACTACTAGATAAGAATCCAAATATTCTATATATCTAAAACCTTTGCACGCTACAATGTATAAATCCCATAAATGCTTTACTTTTTTCCTCTTCTGTAACAACCCTTATCTTCTTTCAGGTGGTTGACATAAAACAGAAACTGAAGATGTCCAAGAAATTTTGGTCCAGCCTTCCTGAGGCCATGTGTGTGGAGGACAGAGTAACTGCAGGAAATGCCAGTGATGGGGAGTGCTGGAATGGACACACCAAGGGCAGGTAAGAGCAACAAGGCCCCAGGGCTGATGAATGCTAACACAAAGGCTTTCTTATAAATCCAAAGTCTATGTAACCCGCCTGATGTTAAGCAGTCTGAGCCTTGCGTTAAGAATTGGGTTGTTAGCTTTCACTGACATAATCTCCATTGTGCAGGAGCTTGGCATACTTTCATTCAACTTAAAGGAGGGGGGGGGCTTCTCCTTAAAGCTGAATGTTGTGGTTTGCATAAGCGCTTACTATATTATAGTATGATTTGCGTGTTTCTAGAAAAAAAAGTGGTCTTATTGTTTTTTAGAATGTTAAACCAGATTAATTAAAAAAATAAAAATAAAAACAGCCCACAGCTACTTCTAGGGTCACAGTAAATTGCTATGTGCACTATTTTTATTTTGAACATATACTGTTTGATGAAAGAATTAAACAACTTTCAACACTAATAATGCAAGATAAAATTAGTTTTAAAGGAAGCAGCTGCTGCCTTTTTTTTCTTTTCTTCTTGTGACCACCTGAATGAGTTATCGTATAAAAAAAATGTGACCCCTTTTAATTCATAGATTTCTGAGATTCACACAACCTAAAGTGTTCTAGGCTTTTGGGAAAATAAAACTCTGTTATGTCAGATGATTTGTGGAATGCCCTCACATGAGGGCCTGCAGCTTATTCATGAAACAAGGCTGCAGGCAGCTGACATGCTTTTCCCGGGAGAAATACTTGACAAGTATCTCAGTGCATTATGAGGGCAAGTGCTCGTTTTACAAACACTGTTGTAACCTTAAAGAGCCATTGCTAAGTGGCTCTGTGAGAATTAACCTCATAACAAAAAACTGAATACGTGAGTCCACCCTGGACCGCTCTCCTGGCATAAAAACCCCTGATGAAAATTCTTTGCAGTCTAAAACAAATGAACACATACTGTACTGCCTTGTTCTTTTAGGAGTCGTTTTTAAAAATAGCGTCAGAAATTGTTTCATATTTGTTTTGTTATTAAGGTACTTTCCTGAAGTCCAAAAGGATGGCCTAATCAACCAGGTGAATAACCCTGAGGTGTCTGTCGACATCACACGTCCCGACACCATCATCCGTCAGCAGATCATGGCTCTTCGGGTGATGACCAACAAGCTGAAAAATGCCTACAATGGCAATGATATCTACTTTCAAGACTCAAGTAAGTTATTTGCTTTTTTTTTTGCCATGCACACAAATGTGTCAACATGCTACTTTTTTTTCCTTTCTCAAGGCAGGAAATGTATTTTTATAGTTGCCCTCAGCACCTCATGCTGTCAAGTTCATGCTCCAGCTCTTGTTACCCTTGAGGCAGAGGTAATCACCATCAGTAAAGCCTAAAGAGGTACTGAAGCTGCAAATAAGCAACAATGACAGTGTGTAATGTAAAAAGAAAAAAAATGCCAACAGTCTCTGTAAACTGATAAAACCTGTAGGCATCACACTGGCTGTACTAGAATCTGCTTTAACATTCTCTAATCAAAACAATTACTTGAACACTATTGTTATTTTTTAAAGCACAGATGTGCATAAGTACTGAATAACAGAGAGCAATTGGTATTGTGTACTATCTATTTCTTTATTTAACCTACATTGTCTGATGTTTTTGGTCCTTGATAACAGCAGAAACAACACAACTACCATTATTTTTTCGTGCACATTTAGAGATGCCACATAAGGAAATGTCAATTAAAGCAGGAAATTAAAAAAAAAAAAAGTTTCACAAATATAAAATAAAAAAGTTTGCTTGATGTGGTTTTTATGTTTTCAAAAAGTGTAGGAAATGGATCAATGTGTTGTACTTGACCTCTTTCAAGGTTATGTTCCCGTTTTAGCAGTCTCTACCCATCCTTCCCACTTCCTTAACAGATGTGAAATACAATCTATTTTGCCACATTCTGACAATACAAAGCAGCTCTTTAACTCCGAACCAGTAAATAGAAACGTGCCTGATTTGCATTTTCTGTATTCTTTTATAATTGTACACATACACGTCTGCTGACGATCCCTTCACCTGTGTAATATAAGCAGTATATTAAACAGGTTGCTCAGCATTATTAGCTGAGTTTTGAAGTTCTAAATGTTGAGATATTTGGAGCTGAATACTCCAGTCTTAACTAAGGAGTTGTCTGCTTGTTTTTTAAATTTGATCAGGTAAAGTGGATTTTCTAACTCAAACATGTAGAAAATGCCTATAATAATCCTCAATAAATAATAATAACCGTGATTACTAGACTAAGACAATGAGCTTTAAATTCCTCAAGAACAATTATAGAAACAGTGGACACAAGTGATTATTTTTGTTGTTTTGTTGTTACAAACATATTTTTACTGTATTGTTGAAGCAGTGGGTTACATATGTACTAGATTTATTTGAGTTTTTTGTTTGTTTTCTGATGTTATTCTGTAGCTGCAGTGACGTTCTCCGTCTGCTTTGTGTTTTTTGTGTTGTTGCAGGTGATGAAGGCAGTGGCTCAGGTAGCGGCAGCGGCTGTACAGAAGTCTGCCCCACAGATGTGGACAGTGCTACCACTGAAATCCCAGTGGTCAGAGCAGATCGGAGCGGGCCTTTGGAAGGCTCTGCCCAACTCTGTGCCGCCTCTGTAGCCCTGCCAACCATGCTGGCCCTCTCAGTCCTAGCTCTTCATCGACAATGGAGATAATGCTGGAGCAACTGGCTAAATATGGACAGCAGGGTTTCCTTTCCTCTCCTCTTCCAGTTTTTGTATTCAGGCAAATCGGAGCTACAGTCAAGCAGACAACATTCGAGCGACCAGTCTTGATGCTGGAGGAGTCTGCTCTGAGAAAGAGAGTAGTCATGCATCATGATTTCCCACTTTCCCAAAGATCATGCAGTGCCATCCCAAGACTTGATATTTTATGGCATCATTCACCATCTACTTATGATGCAAACCCAACAAACTCTTCTTTAGAGATAAAATATATATATATACATTTCCTTGCACATGTGGCAGGTATCAGTATAGGTCTCCAAGTGGAAAAATCTAAAAAGCACTTTGATTATTTTTTTTAAATGCAAAAAAAAGAAGTGTTTTAAAAACAATATTAAGAATGTGATTGTTTAATGCACCTGAAAGAGATTCAGTTTAACAACTATATTTTAAAACAAAATTTAATGATCTAAATGCCAGACAACTTGGGATCATTTGGTTTTTACCTAAAGTTTAATTTAATTCTTGTTCCATTTTCATCAACTCATTGCCAGTTAATTTAAGACGCAATGCAAATACTAACCTGAATTTTGTTTTTCTTCTGTATTTAGAGATCAAATGCAGCCAATTAAATGATGTTTCTTTATTTTATGAGCCACAATAATTTCAATACTGTTTTGCAAGATTGTAGTTGTACTATCACAGTTTGATCATAGGTCTGCACAGCCTTTTAGCTAGTCGCTGAATCTGTTCAGCAGTGGCCTTGTGCTAAAGCTCACTCAAACAATAACTGTAAGGTTAACACTATATACCCATTTGCCTTGCAACAAATTTATTATCTGCAAAAAATTCTCATATCATGCTGTTTTTATGCTTTGCTTCAGGACTATACAACTTGGACAAAATTATTAAGTAGTTTTTCATTATATTTTGCAGAGAAAGTGCCACCGATATGCAACTGCATGCTGGTTCTGTCAAGTTGTTGGCTAGATGTCCTGGTGTAAAATTTAACGCATACAAGAACTAAATACTTAATATTTTCTAATTGCTTGATAAAATCAGAAGTGGCTGAAGTTAAGAATTCTGATTCTGATTAATGGTTACTCAGCATGGTGCCAAGTGGCTTAATTAGGAGATTTTTAACTGTATAACACAAATAAAAGAAAATAGTCTATGAACATACAGCACAGAAAACAGATGGAAGTCAGTATTGTGTCCTGTGTATTATGTGTAAATGGACATGCACTTTTCACACAGTCTATTTACATGAATTAATAGTGATTTGGGCCTATCAAGCTTTGTACAATATTCTCATATCATACAGCAAATACGTTGATAAACACATAAAGCATACAGCACACACAGGACTAAAACGTGTGTTTGCTACTTCTGCACTTATTTTGTGGTTGTTGTCACAGTTTTGAAAAGAAAGTAGTCAAAATGAACACTGTTGCTCATAAATATACATCTAAACCACAGTTGTTAAAGGTTTGGGAATTATTAAGAGTGGTAGCAGTAAACAACATACAGTGGTTACTAAGGATGTAAAGAAAGAGGTCCTAAATTTATCTGGAAAGCTTGAATGGTTGTGTCTGCTGCACAGACAGGCTTGAAGCCGACCACAGTCACCTGTGAAATGAGAATCTGTGGAGACTGGACAGGGCTGAATGCTTCAGTGAAGCCCCTCAGTAGAGCGTACTTACAGAGAATGCGAGAGGCCTGGCACTGCTGAGGGGGGCTGACAGAACCAGCCTGTATGTACATCCACTGTTCTCTGCGAGCCCCATAGGTCTCTAACCACCAGGCCAGCTAAGCTTACATATCCATGGAATTAGCCTGTATTATCCCCTTAGCAGTATATCAATAAATATTTCTTGAGCTTTTCTTTATTATTTTTATTTAAGCACTTGCATCCACATTGCAAGAACAAAAAGTACTGAGAGAATGTCATGGGTTTCATTGAAAATTATTCTTTATTAGGACTTTTGATCTCACAGGATGCCCTTTTTTATGTTTTATATCATTCAACTTTTAATATTTTTGCAATAAAATGATGAAAATAGATGTCTGGTCTATGAAAAATTATCAGAGAAATTGAATGAGCAGAAAAGATTTTCACTTTCTTTTTTTAACAATTAATGCATTGGTGTATGACATCAAATCCCAAATAGGAAAATTTTGAAAAAAACAAAAACATTTGAATATAATATCAAACCGAGGTAAAGAACTAGTTGAGCAAATATGCCTTACTGTTTTTCAGTGCAATCAAAATGATTGCATTTGTGTTTTGTTACTGTTCTTGAGAATAAATTGTTATTAAAAACATTCCAATAGATTTGTGACTGTGGTCATTTTGTGAAATGTCAAAAAAAAAACATTCATGTTGTAGTTAAATTTACATTTATTTAAGATAGTTCATGATTCAGACTATTATTCAAACATGTAATTAAATTCATTTCTCATTTAGTTACAGTACCAATGTTTGTGTCTCGCTTCACAATTGAGCCTGCATAGTAGACTGGCTGCTGCACCACTGAGGGGTGTATGAGTACTGACAGTGTGTTTCAGAACAACAGGTGAAAGCTAGGCTTCTTCTGTGTACTTTCTATTTGTGAAATCCGCTTTTATCAGGGGTTCAAAGCCTCTGTTTCTCCGTTGACGCAGGTAGAGCACAAAGATAAGGAGAAGCACCAGGAGACCGATGAAGACTCCCCCTAAAGTGGAGCCCAGCACAAAGACAGCCGATCCTCCTTCTGTATCTGTCAAGATGAAGCACAGGTGGAGAAATTCACTGAAACCTCTTTCTTTTTTTTTTTCCTTTTTTTATGCGAAACAACTGAATACTGATGTTGTCATTTGCATTAGGCTCCAATAATTTATGCTCTGACTTGACAAAGTGGGATTTGATAAATTTGAAGTCCATGAATTAGAATTAATAACTCAACATTTCTCAGCTGTAGATGAATATGTCTGACTTCTACATAGTTTATCCATTTACTAACAACATGTTCATACAAAATCTAATGTAACGCAAAGTACTTTACAAAGCGCAAATGCAAAAAATCTAATAAAGACAATAAAGGCAAATTCCAGCCTGGCTCATCCCAACAATAAAACACTCCAAGGACTGTATTCTACATACTATTCAAAGCAGAAGAAGGCAAAAGAAATTACTAAATTTGGGGGGGGGAAATGGCAAGGTCCATATGTTAAATTGAAAATAGATAAACTACTTAATAAAACAGTAAAATAGAATTAACAAAATGCAATTACAATCCTACTATAAGTACAATAAAACTAATTGCAATCACCAAAAAGTAAACTAATCTAAAACTGTGTGCATTAAAATAAATAAAATATATATTATTATAAATATTATCTTAAGCATATAAGAGAGCAATCAATGTTGTCGACTAAGTCTTTCCAAAGACTGAATTCATTTCCCAAAATGTCAGCTTATTTTTTTAACACATTCTTTCAATATTCGCTCACCGTCTAGAGAGATTGAGTAGGAATATCCCAGCTGCTCAGATGTGACGTAGATTTCCTCATTAGTGATTGGAGGGAAGAAAGGAACCATGTTGTAGTCCCTGTTGTGACCTATGGGGGCCATCTCATCTGGGAAGGTAGCATTGGACGGAACAAACCTCCGCATCCACTCATCAAAAATGGCGTCAGTAAAGGCATGGAGCACCTGAGATGTTAAAGGAACACAAGCATGAATATTTAACAAGGAAAAGAATGTGTCACTTCTATGTGGTTTGAGAGGAAAACCATGACATTGGACTCTAACCAGAAAGATGGGGTCATTGGCTGCAGAGTGAGACAAAGAGTTGGTTCCATTGAGAAAGGCGTGGACAAGGTTGTGAAGGTTATCGACTGTATCATCCAACTCTCCATCTGGCTTTTCATACCCTTCAAGAGCATTTCTGTGAATTGTAAAGCACAACAGTCGTTTAACTAGCTGCAGTTTTCCAAACTTCTGTAAGGTTAAAATGAGTTAGCTGACAGTAAAAGAAATCAAATAAAACTACTAGCTGCATCAATTTTATTTTTGTTCACAAATTTGCTAAAAAATAAAAAAAATTACTCTTGGGTATATCTGTATTTCTAAAGGTTTAAAACTTCATTTAATTTAATTCCAGTTAATTTCAAGAGCATCTATTTCTTTAGGTTTATCACATGCAGTTGTACCTAAAGCTAAAGGAGGAGTTGGTGAAATATGGAGGGCTGTCAAAGTCCCTTATTCCAAGACAGCTTCTAACGTCATTCATGGTAGGTAGAGGCTTGTTGACTCTCTCCATTATCCCTCTCTGAATGAAGCCCTCGTTGGTGCCATTACAGAGAGTCACCAGACGGTTGTAGTCGTCCAAGCTGAAAGCAAAGGACATTTTTCACCTCTATCCATACAAATGTCAAATACTTTCACAGTCTTACACATTAACCAACGTTTATCAGAAATTATTTCCACTTTGCCTTCAATATTTTATGCTAACCTGTTACATACCACCCCCCATCTGGAGAATCTGGACTGGTTACTGATGAGGGTGGGGTTCTCAGGGTTTCTGCCGCCCAACAGACCGTCAGTACACACATCGCACTCACTTTGCCCTGTGGCAAAGTTCCAGTAAGGGACGGCAAAGTTCTCATTGCCTGTCAGTCTCTGTAAGGTAAAACCAAATGTTCTTTTGTTAGCATTAACATTCAAAAATGTTTATTTGCTCAGCAACTTGATTTTTTTTTTCAAGGGCTGATATATCAGGCCTGATTGCAACAGAATCTGTAGACCTTTGTTTGATATCACTCCTTTTCCACTTCTGTCTACGTCATCTGTTTAATGCCTGTTCCACCATATGATCACGGGTATATGCGCATGCTAGAAATATTTTACCTTATTGTAAATTACCCCTGGTGGGATGTAAACCAGAGAATATCCCAGTCTTTGTAATGATGTAGAAACATGTGTTTTTTATTTATATAAGGGGAAGCAAATGTCTTCAAATATACCTTAAAAATAATATAATGAACCTGAAAGTGATCATGATGCAGGTTCTTTGAAAAGAAATACAAATGCACTTGCAAAAGTCTCCAAAATATCAGATGCCCATGCACCAATAAACAGTTTATGTATGTAATAATATATATCTCCATGCCAACAACATAGTAAAAATAATGAACTTCTGACCATACCTGAAGCTCTCTTTCCAAGCTCAGAAGGTGATACCTGTGCCAGGTGGTGAATGCTGGACCTTTATGTGAGAAATCAATGGCTTTGAATGGGCGACCGGGACCTAAAAGAAAATGACAAGTTACAATAGCTTCTATAATGTGGATCATACAGTAATAATGACTTCAACAACAGCTACATGCAAAGAATGTTATTAATTTCTTATTCATGAAAAAAAAAGAAATGGTTTTAAATTCTTAAATAAATCATAATTATTAAAGGCAGAGTTAAGAATGTAACCTTTTTTTGTAATTACCAACAAACTTTAGTGTAACCTAATCTTCCTTTAATCAGTTTTGTTGCTGTTTTAACAAGGAGCAAAACCAGCCTAGAAATAGAGCTGGAGTGTTGTTTTCAAATTTGATTTACTACAAAATGTTTGTAAAAACAGTGGACAGACTGATTTTCAATTTTAAGACACTGATATGAGAGTTTTTAATGCTTTTTTATTCCTATTCTTGTTTACTGCAGATTTTTCATTACCATTACTTTCATGTTATACAACATAATCATCAGGAACAATACGGTTCAGTACATTTTATACATATAGAAAATACCAATTTACCAAGCAGAGTGTCCCTAACTGAGTAGTAATGTTGCCAGACAAAGAAGTCGTAGATGGAAATGTTGACAAATTGTGGGTCAGTTCCATTTGGTCCAAGCAGTCCCAACCAGTGCTGAGTGGCAATGACATAATCTGGGTGGATGGTGGTTTTAGCCAGATCCAAAGCATCCAGAAACTCCTGGAGCTCCTCAGGGGTCAAGGAGTGGATGTTCTTCCGCACCACAGGAGCTTTCCTCTGGTCACAGTTTGGTCCAGTCCAGCCAAACTTACACTGGCCACAGTCATAACCTGCAAAGTTACCTGTAAAACAGAAAGCAAACTAAGAGTCAAATATGCAGTATGAAATGTAATCCAGACTCAGCTGAATCTCCCTCAGCTGTTACTTGACATAGCATTACAAAAAATAACTGTAAAAAGCTCACCAGTACATCTGCAAGTCTGATTAAAGAATTTGGTCGGCCACCTCTCTCTGTCATCAACATTTCTGAGTCTGTAAGGTCCTCCCCAGGGTTTGGAGTCGACCCGAACAGCTGCACAGCTTCCTCTTCCTGACAGAGAGCCACATATGTTGGCAGGATCTGATCCCAGAGCTGGGCAGCACTGTTTGGACAGAATCCCCTCCACTGTGCAGCACACTCGGGGGAACTGTGCCTCTACTGGCTCAGGACAGAGAAGTAAACAGAGAAAACCAAGACCCAGAACAAGTATCATATTCCACCTGTTTGTTTGCTCCAGTTGATGGTGACGAATCAGTTTGTAGATCAACTCTTAGTTGTAATTTGTTCAATTAGTTCCTCCTGAAGAGTGTGGAATTTCACTCTGCTACGGTCCGCTGTTGTGTATCTTCAAATTAGATTCAGTGATAGAGTTAACATCTGTGGAAACAACACTTAAAGCCAATTCATGCTGTGTTCCAGTTGGTTAGATGCACATTAAGAATGCCCCTAATGTCTGTTCTTGCTTTTGTATGGCTGAAGAGGATTAAGCCACTGGTCTTGTGATGATCACCTGACATAATGGCTGTGAACTGCATGCTTGAAGGAACCATTATACTCAGTAAAAAAGAAAAAAAAAATGTGTTGGTGGTTTGTTCTTTGTGGCTGAGTCATTTACTGGAATGTATAACAAATTAAAACATGGTAATAAACTGTTTTTAGTGCCCTTATTGTAGTTTTGCTGAATCTAAAAGCAGGAGTAATCCCTTCAAACTTAAAACTGGTCTACTCTTAGGTTTTTATTTTCACCTTTTCACTCCAGGTCTCAGCTCACATTCTTTTATTGCATATATAAAAACAGTAAGTTTAGAAACTGCAGGCTTGATCATCTGGTTAAAAAAAAAAAAAAAGAAAATTGCATTTTTAAAATTATTCACAGATATATACAGGCTTTAGTGGCTAGCAATGAAAATAATATACTGGCTATGATAGACACAACACAGCCACAACTCCTAATAGACAATGTTAATGATCTGGCTCTGTGAGGTCACATGAATCAGGCATGAAGCACATGACCGGCTACATGACAACAGGTCAGCCACATACTTTCCCTCCAGCAGTTTCAAGCTCAGAACAGCCTGGTTTAAAATGAGATCTAAAGTGAGAATGTATTATCTAAAAAATTATAAATCTTAATCAATATAAATCTATTCACTATACTATACACATAACTGTCAAACCTTTTCTCATGGCCACTGCCTACATCTTCAGAACTGATACTGAATAGACAAAGAAATTCATTAATCTTTAAGACAGCTTTCTAAACTGAATCTACAACACTTCTTTAATGTCCAGTTGATAAGGCTCAATGACAGTCTGAAATAGTAAATGAGTCTCTTAGCTGTTGGTTATAATACACAAGAGGGCCGACAGAGTCAAAATAATGAGCCTCAAAAGAGTGTCCAGTTTGGGATTTTTTATTCTTCTACACTAAGCCATGCTAGTGGATAATATTATACCTTATAGATTATCAAAATCTTTCAAAATTATTTAATTATATATTTAAAGCTGCAATTCTTTTTTAATGTCTAAATGTTTTGCTTTTCCGCTCAGTTATTTCTGATTTAATGGGTAAAATTCACAAGGATTTTTTTTTATTAAGTATTTTCCTAAGAGATTAAATCATATCCTAACCTCTTAGAAAGCAAAGTTCTCTTTAGGAAATATTAAAATAAACTATTTATTTTACTTATTTTACGTAGAAATAGCTTTATCACTTTAACTTTTGCCTTTTGTATCAGACAACAAGCTGATTATTTCTTCTATGTTTTTTTTTTTTTTTTTTTTTTTTTTTTAAGGCATCATAATAGATAGATAGATAGACAGCATCATGCTGGAACACTGTGTCTTGTGAAAACTTTTTTGTCTCCTACTACCCCCAAGACATAAACATGATTCCTGGAAGATTTTATGAACAACCTTTCATCAGAAGCAGACCACTCACTTACACAATACTTTACATTTGAGACTCCTAACCCTTAAACTAGTATGACCCATACTACTGATGCATTCCAGCGAGGGGCTTGTCATGTGATAGCTTGCAGTAAAAAGTGTTTTTTTTTTTTTTTTAAATACTGACCTTGTGGATTCTGTCACAGGTTTTCATGAGGTGATTTGATTCCTGAAAATATGCCAGATTTTGAATTGCTGTCTAATAGTCCAAATAAACTTTTAAAGAAGTAAAGCATGGGACATAATGGGATTCTATGAGGAAAACCATGTATGACTACCTGGTCGTTTACACAACAGGCTATGTCAAATTCACTGCACCTAACAGGATTAGAAAGTGGAATTCCTGCAAGTCAAATATAATTTCTCTGTAGAAATTATTTAATGTTAACTTCAAGTGGGAAGCTGGGTTGATAAATTTTACCAGTGTTGTTCATAGTCATGGTTTTTCTTGTAAAAATAAATAAATAAATAAATAACTATATATATATATATATATATACTAAAGGGATGTCTTAAAGGGGAAAATCACACAAAAATATACAAATGTAAATCAAATTAAAATCCACATAAGGCAAATGGAGTAAAAATACATGCTAGAGGTTTAGCAAGTAACTTTAGAAATTAACAAAAAAAAAACATAAATTAGTTGATCATCTTAAGTCGTATTTGCTTGATGTGGATCCATAAGGCAAAGCAAGGCAAGTTTATTTGTAATGCACATTTTATGTACAAGACAATTCAAGCTGCTTTACATAAAATGTAAAAAGCATTACAGGGGGGTTCAGGAAGCAATCACAAGTGCATTAAAACCAACTTTAAAAGAAGCGAAAGAAATTAAATAAAAACAGAAAAAGCTAAAATAAAGTAGATGAGATGCTAGAAATAAAGTTCCAGTGTGGGGAATCTAACAGTTTTGATGAAAAGCATCTAATAGAAAAGTTTCTAGCCCTGATTTAAAACTGCAGAGTTTCAGCAGACCTGCAGTTTTCTGGGAGTTTGTTCCACATGTGAGGAGCATAAAAGCTGAACGCTGCCTCTCCATGTTTAGTTCTGACTCTGGGAACAGAAAGTAGACCTGACCATGATGACCTGAGGGATCTGGTTGGTTCATAACAAACCAGAAGATTCTGATTGTATTTTGGTTCTAAACCATTCAGGTCTTTGTAAACTAACCGCAGGATTTTTAAGTCAATTCTTTGACAGACAGGAAGTGTAAAGATCTGAGGACTGGAGTTCTATGATCTACTGTTTTGGTCTTAGTGAGGACTCGAGCAGCAGCGTTCTGGACTAACTACAGCTATCTGATGGACTTTGGGTGACAAAGATTTGACATGGATTTGCCCAGTTTGCTTAAGCTCCTTTTTAAAAATTAATCAGAAGCTAGATGCAAATGACACATTAATGTTTGCATAATGGATACCATAACTGATTCAATTATAAAAGTATAACCTTAGACCAAAGGATTAAAGCAGACAAAAGTTTTAATTGCTATCCAACAGTCAAATGACTGGGAAATTATCAAAAGGTGCTGTATGTCAGCCGACTATGAAATACATGCAGGAATGGGGCAAAAGGGAGATGCAAAAAAGAAAAGCATAACAAAGGCTGAATCTTCCAGATTAAACTTAATTAAATCCTAAGATCACACAGCTGCATGTTCATATGAACTCACACAGATTTTCTTTTTTTTTTCTAGTGTGAGGATTTCTTTGAATATCAAGTTTAAGATATGTCTTTCCCTTGTTACCCTTAGTAATGTCTGTTTTTCTTTGCATAGTGAGACATAAAAATCACTGAGTAAAACACACTGCTTGACCCTGAATTTAAAACATAAAAAAATATACATCATCCAAATCACCCAGTATTATTCAGATATTTAAACAGAAGACATTATTGCTTTGGTAGTTTTGCATTTTGGTTATATTTACAAAATGGTAAGAAAAGTAAAATTAGAGAATAAGAGGTCATAGTAAAAACACTGGCACAAGCATTACTGTGCTGTCTCATTAAAATCAATGTCTTTCAGATGTTTTGATATTGTAATTTTTTATTGGAAACAGTTCTTTCTACATTAAGTGTCCACTTTCAAATGTGTAAATAAACATAGTTCATTATTCAAACTGAAACACAGGATGGTGCCAGAGAGCCAGGATGAAATAAACACGCTCTTACAATGGCATGCAAGACGTGACAGTGAGAGTCATATAACATACTGCTAATGGAATCACGAAGACTTGATCATTTATTTATTAAAAAAAAAAATCTTGAACAGTCAGAGCAGGACTCACCCTAAGAAGATTTTAAGGAAACAGCATGAAGAATAATTAGCATATCTCTAAATAGATTTAAATCTATCTATTATCATTTGTCTTTTCATATGGAGTTAGAGCTTTTCAGCCCTCTCAGGTTCAACATAGTGATGTGCATAATAGCGAATAATTCACTCTCATCTAGATTAAACAATCAGTAAAACATCTTTCAAAAGAGAAGAAATTAACCAATTGTTAATATGTGGATGGAGAAATGCATCCATTTTCTTGACAGTTCAGAGAATGTTGCACTTAATACCTAATCTACTCTGCATAATGTTTTATAGCAACATGTGTTGGCTAAATAATAGAGGCCTTTTCACATTTTTAATTGAGGCCACTTCAGTTACATTTACAGAGAATGGAGCTCAGCATCCTAGAAACTGGTGAAAAGCGACTAATTTAAATGTTTTTGCTTGTATCTTAATGATATGTAATGTGAGGAGCCTTTGAGCAAGCCCTGCTGGGCTTTTGCGGTTCCTTCTCCATATTCATGGTAAGTTTTTTTGTTTTTTGTTTTTTTGGATGCGCTCAAACCAGATTCTACTCTACATAACATATAACATGAAGAACAGAAAACATTGATGGTTCAGTCATTTCCTGTAATGAGACAGGACACAAATAAGGAAAAAATATTCAAACTAACAGATGAGATGTGATAAAAATCACATTTATAAAAATTTTAAATGCTTCCTACAAATCAGTATGTTCCAAAGTGGCTTTCATTGTCACACTGACACTACATACACATTTTTGGAGGCAGATTGAGCAAATGCAGTGGCTATAGACAATAGGAGGGGGGCAGTGTTGCTGTTTCTCTTGGCTTTTTGGGCTCAGTGGAATGACTGGCCCTTACAGCTTGCACTCCACCAAATATGCCATGAAATAGTCTAGGATTGGACATCTTTGTACTTTAACTGTCACCATTTCAAATCTCAAGCATGCCAAGGAGTGACTGACAGAATATACAGTGGGCTGGGTGGTATGCAGTCGTGTGAAATGAGTAGCCTGTATAGAGTTTTAATCCTCTTTAAGACTCCTATCCATCTCCAAATTAATATCTGGGGGCCACATATCCCTCTGCACTAGTTTGTAGTCGTTTAACCCACTTCTCTAGCAAACTGATCAAATTATTCACTGGAAAATAAGATTAATAGTTATGCTGTGAAACATGCTTCAGGTCAATTATTTGGGAGATTCTGACGATATTCTCATTACACTGTAAAGCCAATTCAAGGACAAGCAGCATGAAGAAGTGTCTTGTAGATTAATTGCCATTAAAGGTCAACATGCGTTCAAATTGACGAAGATGCTATCCATTTTCATCAGTATGAGTCGCACAGTATATGGGAAACCTATAATGCTCATTACATGCATTTAAATGGGCTCGTCCTAATTACTAATCAGTCTCTTGTACTATTAGAGATGGAAATTAGAAATACAAAACAGACCCCTGGGCATCATTCACTTAGAATATATTAGAGTTTCCTTTTATTATTAGTGTTGGCATTTTGAAAATTAAAACTCTACAAACTTTGTTGAATGTACTGATAGGCTAAAAGCAAAAGCTTGCTTTTAATTACTTAAATGAACATCTCTGCTTCAATTGTGACTATATAAGAGTAGTGTGATATATTTTTGTTCAGATGGATTCTAAAACACAAAACTATTCTGTTTATTTTGCTATGCCCCAATCAGAATATTGGCTAGACCCTACAGTGATTCTTTCTTCAGTGATTCCCGCCCACCTCTCTGGCAGCTTACCGATTTACATTTGAGCATAATGCAAGCATTAGAGGAGGCACAAGGCAGCCCTGATAAGTTACAAAGTGCTCCAGGGGTAAACCTCGTAAGAGAGGGTTTGGAGTTATTTACAGCGTTCAAATCCTTCAAAAATTCATGTCTGGAGGATGAGATTGGTTTTGCAGCTGATGCTTTGCACACAAAGCAAACACAATGCATGTAGAGGGTGTTTAGCTGTAAATGACCAGATGACATTAATTCTAATTGACTGATCTCATCCCATGCTAAGGACCAGTGTGTATGATACTGCTCAGGACATAAGGGTTCTGTCAAGACACAATGTTACACACAAAGCAACAAAACAGCAACAATGAGGCTGGCTTAAGCACTGAGGAACACAGCAGACCAAAAATTATTTTTAAATGCAATTTAATTTTCAATGAAACACTACTTACTTGTTGTATGGTATTTTCTATTCAAAGATGTGTTTTGATTGTGGAGTTCTCATAATAAGAGTGCTAGGAAATTGCAAAGCCATTACAAAGGAGGTTAAAGGCAATGGAATTTCTTCTTATCAGAAATGCTTTCTGTACAGTTGTTCCATTTGAAATGCATTTAATTGCAAATAGAAAAGAAGAGAGAGAAGGCCAACAAAGCGAGAGGCTGAAGCATTTTCCTCGTCTTCTTTGAGTGCATGTATTCAAATCTAAGCAGGCAGACAATGAAGGAAAGGAATCGTGCTCTGAATAACCTTCCTCTCTGTCCTTTTCATTCCCAGGCCAATCCACAGTTTTCTTCTTGTCTGGTGTGAGGGGCGGGCTTTCCACTCACAAATCAAACTTCTTTGCCACTGTAGAACAACACATCCACTTGATAGCACAACAGTGCCGCACATGTCGAGTGAGACCTTTGTGAGAGTACTTAAATTTCATCTATCTATGTTTCTGCGGCAGATCACGGCTTGCATCAGCCTTCGTCAGGCCCTTCCTCTAAAGTCATGGCAAAGCCTTGACCCGGGATCTTCTCCCCGCTCATTCCACTGAGGGGAGGAGTATCTGTGGATCGTGGGGCACAAAGTGCTTGGAGCCTGTGCCTTTGTTGGGGCAAGCTGGTAGAGAGCACCTTCAGCAGATATGCTGACAGTTTCATAGGCACAGAAGAAGAAGTTGAAGCAAGAAAGTGCACCCTTCAAACTTTCCAGTGCAGTGCAAGGAATTCTATTTTTTCTCAACAAAGATTTATACATATTTATACAAGCCCAAATACTGATAGGAGGGTGGTAGAAGAAAATCTTGGAATTGCAGAGGTAAACTATATGTAAATGCCATAAAGTAATAGACTTGTAGTGCAAATCACACCATTTTATCTTTAATTTTGCTTTCGTACCCTCCCCACTCCCCCCCATCCTCTTTCCTCTGGCTTAAAGGTGCATCAGAGATATGCATTTAAGCATATTCAGAACACGGGGCGTGAAATTAAATGTGTGGCAGAGTGAGAAAAATATACAGACGCTGGAGATGCCTTAAAAATAGTCATTTATGCAGATGGAGAGGAGTGAAATCATTTGCAATGGGATGACCCTCTCTCCGAGCATTTCTCCCCTCACTGTTCTTCCCTAATCTTGCACTGTATCTTCATTTTTCATTGAACTCGCCAGTTTGCTGCTAAGCAGCCTTGTAGATAAGGCAAAGTGCTAAAAGGAGACGACAGAAGGAGCTCAGTGGGCCCGTTTCTATTGCACTTTCACCCAAGGCAATGGGCAGAATTTAACGGATTCCTTCCAACATATGTTTTTGCCAGATAAGTAAACAGTGTGTGTCGGAAATGAAAAAAAAGCATTTGCAATTTAATGACATTACAGCTCCCAGCTTAGCCCGCCGTGCTGCGAGGCGAGGAGCAGAGAAAGGGGAGAGCGGAAGAATGGAACCGGGTGTCATCAATGTTTTTTTTTCTTTTCCCTTGCAAGAAGCAGCACTGAATTCTTCTTATTCTTTTCAAACCCCTTCCCTTCTCCATCCCTTCCTGCTATTTTGTTCTCTTGCCCATAGTTTCCTTGCCTTTGTCGCAATGAAATTATCTATTATTTTATTCAGCAAACTTGCCATCCCCTACCATTCCACCCTCTTCAGCATCTGATTCACTCAGATTTTCTGAGCTAAAACACACATGCCCTGGCCAAGGGTGCTCTTTCCCCTCCCACCCCCAACCTCCTTATCCTCTTTTGTCTGGTTTCATCAAAGTGCAATAGATGCTTGGCACAATAAAGAAGAGCAACCCTCCATGTTGTTATAATGTTCAGCCCTAATGTGAGGACCAGTGATGACTTGGAAGGAGAATCACCTCAGAGGCTGTATTTCAGTGGCAGCAAGCGATCCATCCACCCTATGTAAAACTCAATGATTTTCCTCTTTTCTCCCCACCGGCTAAGACAGCTGCCTTATTATAGAAGGCTAATTGTGCAGGAAAGCAGATTATGAGAGAGGTAGGATGTACTCCTTGACCATGTGCTAATGTGATGACAAGTTTGGGGTACCCTCTAAGCAAAAGGCGTCGCACGCCAGGGCACTTTTGGCACTGGCTATAATCTGCCTTTGGTATTAACTCAGCAACCCAGCTTGTTTGAGTATGGATCAATCGCTCGCTCATTATTTTTACAAGAAAGCTTTATATTCAAGGCGCTTTCCTGGTGTTGATCTCTCATTAACCATGCTATGTAAATGCACTGGCAATCCCTGTGTAAGGGATACGTCACCCCAGGGCCCAAGCTTGCAGAAGCATGTTAAGGAGAAGAAGGGGCAGGAAATTTGGGTCAGTTGCCTTCGCCAGAACTTGAATTTCAGGTTTTGCTTAAAGCCCCCTGCTCAGCTTTTCTCCTCTAATGTGTTTTTGTTTGGTGATGTTATGTTTTAAATGTCAGCCCTGGAGCTGTCCAGCAATTTAGAACACACAAAAAGCCCTGTTTCAGTACGGCTTCCAAGTCTTCATGTTACCTCTGTAATCGCTGCTGGCTGCAACATTACACACACTCCATTCACTCACAGTCTTTTATCACCTACGAGCGTATTGACTGTACAGGGAAAAGGTTAGATAGGGTCAGAGGGAAGTGATAATGTTACAGGACAAATAGAAACACCTGATTTGTTGTGAGTGGTGACATAGAGTTATTACCAACATGCTACTTTACTAAGTTATCTATCTGAGCAGAAGGGACCTGACATATGACACTGGATCTTTAGCTGAATTAGCTGTCAGGATGCATTGTGCATCAAATTAAGAGGGGGAATATTTCAACTTGTTTACTCATTTCTTACACACAAACATCCAACAATTCATGGCACTCAGACATCTGTTTGCCTGACAAGAGATCACGCGGCGCGTGGTTTGAGAAACGGAGGCTTCTGCCATATTTGGCTTCACCGTGAACTGGCATGGTGAATGATGCAACAGGAAAACGAACCTGACAGCACCAGGCATCAGCTTGGCGTTTCTTTTGCGCCCCACATACATAAATCTCTTATTATTGCTGTGTGTTCGCTCTGTATATTTTTACACCTGTCTGTGCAAATATCAAAGAGCGGTGGTTTGCTTGTAGACATTCAGCTTAATTTGTGTCTCCTGTACGAGTTTATATGTGGAAGAGAGAAAATGCGGTGCAATGCCTAGGCTTCATTCCAGTTTTGAAAAGGACTGTCAAAGAGCACTGTTCCACTTGACCCATTTTATTTTTTTTATACAAACAACTTCAGTGTGATTGAATGAACATGCTGAAAGTTCTACACTTTTTCTTGAGCATGTCACACATCACAGCACTAGACACTCACTTTATCTACTCCATATTTATCTATTTCATATTTTTAATTGCTGTTGGTATCTCAGCTTGTAAAAGAAGAGGCTAACTAAAACTTGGTATCTTGCATATGCAACAAAAATGAAAAATATTTAGACAGGAGGACCTCTGTATCTTTCTATCTGCAGGTACTTCAGCAGCTTCTGGCCTTGTATCATCTTTATTTGCAGCTTGGCAAAAATGAAGGCCAGACTTTGTATGGCTTTCCCATCCTGTCATAGAGCTCTTTTCTTCCCACACACAAACAAATCAGGTATAAATACTTTGTTTAAAAGCCAATACCCTCAACATAACCCTGTTTTGTGATAACAAAGAACAAGGAAAATTTGAATAGACACAGTGTGGTGTGGCTAAAGTGTATGTTATGTCTGTAGTACCCCTGTATGTGATGTCTGCTTGGACCATTTATAATAGATTTGTTCTGAGGACCTTCACATTACTTCCAAATTAAGGTATGAAGTCATGCTCCTTCATCAGTATAACTAATGGCACGTTTCACGAGCTAGCCATGTTTTGAGATTAAAGACCTGTTTTCTGGTGAATGCGATAAGGTGCCCACACAAATGATTGCTTTACTGTCATCAAGGTGCACACACTCTCTTCACATTCTTTATACTGTCATTAGTAAGGCATCTATATAGTTGTTCCAGTGTGTTATAGCATGGCTACAAAGCTGTGAATGGGGAAAAAAAAGAAAACAATCTGACAGCTGCAGATCAATCTAAGCTATATTAAACCTGCTTCACTAAAATTTTACTTTTGACTGGAGTTCAGGAGAAAAAGAGAAATAAGCCAAATGACAAAATCCAAGTTTCTATCCAGTAAACACATTCTTTAGGATTCCAACATTTCACTATGCAAAGATTAGCTCTGGAGGAACATATCATTTGGAAATGATCTATTTTGCCACTGTTAATTACAACAAGTCTGCAGAATTTGACTGCTAAACCATGATATCACAATGCAGGGTGTGAATCCCAAATCAAGCTTTGCACACCATAATCCTGTTAAAATGTAATAAATAATCCCTGCGTGTTAATGTTGGCAATATTTCATTTTAATAAGTTCTCGTAAAATTGAGAGAGAGGGAAAATTGATGGCATTACAGCTCACTCACTTTGAGTGTGGCCATGAGTGTGCAGGAGGAAATCATTCCTTCTCATTAAAGGTGCAATCTTCGAGCCCCGAAGATCTTTGTTGTAATAACTGGGGAAAATAATCTCTTTTATTGATAGGCACATGTAGCTGAGAGTATGCCAACTGACAGGTACTTATCTTTTTGCCTGTGTCCTGTGTTAAAGAAAGATATAATTCTTTGTGACTGTTCCTCGGGGCATCAGCTCTTCAACTTCATTATTTCTACTTATGATAGATATGTTTTTCCTTGGAAACCTGAGAATTAATACGAGAGCCGGCAATCTCAGCCAGCGGTCATTTGGAAATGGAACAAAAAATGTCACGTTAGTTTAAAGAACATTTGTTAAGGCTGCTCACTGACATTATTCAAATTTATTGATGGATATATAGTGTAATCCTTTGCTTCATGTTTTAGGTTATTAACTTAATGATTTCAGGGAGTATCTGGGAATCGTTTTGAAAAGTGTAATCTTGTCAAAAAGTGTGATTGTGTCACCCAAAAACATAAAAAAAAATTTTTTATTTCTATTGTATGATGTTTGTGATTGGGAGGTATTCTCAAAGTGAACATTTTCCACTGTCCAGTTTTGATATGTGACGTTCTTCCTTATAATATGTATAGAAAGTCATTAGTGCAGTGACTTGTTTTAGACAGCAGTGGGAGCTTTAGAGTCAAACAATATGCAGAGAGAGAAAAGTGTGTTTCTCTCTCCTTGTGTTTTAGGGCCGACACAATCCCAAAACACACTTTTATCTCAGATCTTATACATTAGTACACCCAACCACAGTTTCTTCTTATAAGACAGCAGACTATTTTCATATAAAGAAATGTGCCAAAGAAATTCTTCTCTTCTGCTGTTTTTTTTTTTTTTTCTGTGAGGGAATGAGTATCTCCTGTGCATTTATTCATTTCATAATTCACAATCAGCTCAGAAATATCAATTTTCATAATAAATGTTGCTTTCTCATTGTTTGTAATTTCCAAGATTCAAGTGCTCTAAAAAAATAATATCAGAATTTGTAAAATTAATTTTTGCCCAATGAAATGCAGTTATGTTTTACTCTTTATTTTCCTTTTACTGTGATGTTAAAGAACTACAATAGGCAAACAGAATGTAAAAGAGCAGCTTATCACTGGTTTCAATCTTGCCTTAAATAAATGCAATAAGGAGTGGTATTAAAATATAGCTTTTGTTTATATATATATATGTATATATATGTGTGTATATATATATATATGTATATATATATATATATATATGAATGCAAAATTATATATTGCATATTTATAACATTCTATGCCCATCTTATGAACTAAAAAGTCATTTACTGAAAATCAAATCACATCACTCGTGATTGGGGCTTCATTTTCTATCAGATCTCAACAAAAGTAATAGAAATCTCAAAGAAACTACTGGTTGTTCGTGTTTGGAGAGGAGCAGTGGAGAAAAAAAATAAAATAAAAAAAAAATTTAAAAAAGATTTGGATTTGTGCATTTTTTCTGCATTTAACTATTATGTAGTTGTTGTTTCTCTGAGACCAGCATGCTTTCCAAAGTTTTTCAAGGAACAAAAAGAAATTTTGCATTAGCCTTATAAAACCATACATGCATTTTAGGTTATTAAAAATTCTTCATGATTCCCAAACAATAAATCTGCAGGTTGTGCAGTATGGTGTGTATCCCCATCAGCAATGAGGCTGGTTTCCACACAGGGAAGCATCAAAACAGGATTTACTCAGGTTCAGTCAGGGTATACAAATTAAAGATATCTGGCACTGATATAAAATGTAGCTCTAAAATATATGGAAACATGCTGTGATAAATAAAAATAAGGGTGGAATATTGTTGTTATAGAGATGTTCTTCAAAACACTAATGCCAGACATTTACTCGTTTCTCCCACAAAACTCGCCTCAGCTACCCCCCCAATCCCCCAGTCCCATCCACTTGCCCTCAACCTAATTCAAGCATTCCCCCTCTGAACTCCAGCAGGGGACCATCGACTTATTGCATTATGTACTATTAAACAAACTTAGACTCCTTTAAAGCAGAGTCAGACTTCAGAGGCTGTGTGGCATGTTTATAGGGATGGACTGTACAGTACACAGAGATTTCTCATTTCTCTCGGTGACCTTGGGCACAGCGACATGTACGGTTTTGAGGCTTTGATTTGCCATGTTGAGGTGTTGCGGAAAAGGTGCAATGCAAGATAATTTTCGTATTTTTTCCCTCCTGGGAGCATAGAGAAGTAAGAAATACAGCAGTTCATACTCGGGAGATTACAGGTAATATGACACACAGCCTTCATAAACATTCTTGACCCAACCTGATGATGAAGATATTGCTTCAGGAGAGACTTTTCACACTTTGATTTCCCTAAAATGAGATGGAGAAGTCAGTGATCAGACTCTTTGAGGTTCCTCGCAGAGAGGCCAGCACTGGCTGAATATATCTCCCAGCGTTGCACAAGGCACATGCATACTATGACAACCAGGTGAGCAAGAACAGACTCCTGCAAACAAATTGAGAAAACATCCTCAAACATATGATATTAATGTATTATTCATGTTTAAAAAAATACTAAAATGATCCATCTCAAGCTATTGAAGCCAGGTGATAATCCACATGCTTGTGGGACAGCCCTTGGCGAATTAGAGATGAGCAAAGCATTGTGCATCCCTCTAAGGTCAACATGGTTGAACTGGTGATACATATGTATGCTAATTTGCCTAATCTCACTTCGACAAATGTCTTACAGGCACATAAAGGGTTTAACACTCAGACATAATGATATCAGGGCATCAGGCAGGCGGCTTATGAAAACATGAGGCAGCCGTGGCTTTAAATCTTATGTAGAAACCTTTATATTGACTATCAATATATACAGTGAAAGACCAAAGCGTGTACTGTTACTATGTTTCATTTCTTTATTTAACATTAACTAGATTCCTAAAAATTAGTTACGCTTATGATAACATCTGACATATAAGCACATTCAGAAAGCCTTATCAGTTCATTCATTCAGGCTTCATGAAACTCCTCATGAACATTTAGTATCATGCATCACAGCTTTGCACAAAGCTTTTAAAGTATTTTAAGTGCTGGACATGTTATTAGTTTGGTATTCATAACACTTGATGTGCCTCCAATGTGA